>NC_046157.1:158878937-159248937 GCF_011064425.1 Rattus rattus
AATCAGATTATGCACTGATTAATAGAAGTCCCAAATGAGCCCTCAGATCTGCTGGAGGCATGATGTCAGGATTCCTGCCGGAGTGGAATATTGGTGAGAAGTGGTTTTCACTAATGAAAAGACCTATTCCAGGACAGAGAGCATGATAATCTCATCATTTCTAGGGATTTTGCTCTTTGTTAAAATTGAGGTCAGGGGACTAGATATTTTGCTCAGTGGTTAGAGCACTGGCTGCTCTTCCACAGGACCCAGGTTCAATTCCTAGCACACATATAGCAGCTCACAACAGTCTGTAACTCCAGTCCCAGAGTATCTGTCCTCTTTTGGCTTCTGAAGGCACTGTATGCACATGGTGTGCTGAAATACAAGCAGACCACCCACACACATAAAGGAAAAAAAGATTGAGGTCAGCTTGGGTGAGTATTAAAGAACAGAACAGTAGAGGTGACATTAGGATGGAATGCCTAAGAAGAGAAGTGGCATTCAGAGTTGTGATACCAGGAACAAAGGGATAACGTCAACACTGCAGATATTAGGTAACTAATGAACTAAAAAAGCATTTCTTGACAGCCTAGTGAATGTCAAGCATTTGGGAATGAACACTAGAAAAGTCACTGGGGTGGTAGGCAAAAATAGCTAATAATGAATGAAATTGTAGACTGGATCATTGTTCAGAGAGAGAGGAGAGAGACTGGATAGATGGAGCCACTGCACATATTGTGGTTAGGGAAGTCTCTGTGAGATTATCCTGCAGGTGAGATCTGAAGAGCAAGAGTAGGCAGCCATTTTCAGCTTTGGAAAAGATTATAGGTAAAGAGATCAAGCAGAACAGCAAGGAGAAGACTTGATGTTTTTGAGGATTAAGAAGGAAGCAGCCTTTTGGGACATACTGGAGCAAAGGTAGAGTTAGGCAGTAGCCAAGTCCTTTAGGGGCTTAGACTATATTAGAAATTTGGATTATGCCAAAGACAAGTCTCAGCTTGGAGAGGGGTTCCTGAGAGAAGAAGTGTTTGAGGGTGTGAGAAATGACTCGAAGTCAATCTTGGGGTACAAATTGTCAGCCTGTGTTCTGCTCAAGACAGCTTTCCCAGGAGGTCTCTAGATAGCTCAGCTCGCAAAGATCAAGGCCCAGTCTTTTATTTACAAATCATTTTCAAGTCAATCATTTATTCCAGGTTCCCTTTTGATTATACCAGGAATCAGCATTCCGTGACTTTTCCCCTTGATTCTTAGAAGAAGATAGCAAGTACACTTTTTAAAACATTGCTGAGGAAGTCAGAGATCTGCCTGTCTTTGTAAGCACAAACAATAAACCTAGTTGGGTGGGATCTCATCCTGGGATCTCATTCCTACCACTCCTGCACCTAAATTTGGTCTGTTTCAGGCTAATCTTGAAATCAGGAATCTGCCTGCTTTTGTATCTTCTTGCCTTTGTATCTTTTTGACAAGCTTTGTATTTTTCAATAGTGTAGCTGCTTCTTTTTTTTTTTTTAGGCCTGTGAATCCCCTTATATTATTCATATTGTGTCCTTATATTTTGCATAGTTGAAAAATTATATTTTTGAACTCATATTTTCAGAGTTCTTCCTCATAGCCTTAAGGGCTGTCCTGAAGGTCACAGCTTTTACCATTTTTGCTAAGGACATTGACACACCCTCTCCTCCCCAACTGTCTCTGATGATCATGGAATTATTAACCTTGGCAGAGAGCACATTCCCTGGAAGGAGGAACATAAAGTAAAATATACAAATAAGCCTTACACCTAGCAACTCCAGGAGGCCTAGGCCCTGCTGGCTCTGTTCCATGGATGGGAAATCATTGGCCTTACATGGCCATGCAGGTCTTGGAAGATATCTTGCCCAGAACAATGGCAAGTTACCAAAGGGTATTAAGTAGGTAGCACACAGTCCATTTCACATTTTAAAAATGTCTCTTTGGCTGTGGTGAAATGAGTAGACTTGAATGGAAGTTGGACGTCCACTTAGGAAGCCACCAAAGCCCACTAGATAAGAAAATGCTGTGACATGAAAAGAGAGCAAAGGGTGCTGCAATGAGGAGAGAAGTGCTTGCATGTGGAGCCTGAGCGGACACCATGCTATGTGTGCATGTGGAGCCTGAGCGGACACCATGCTATGTGTGCATGTGGAGCCTGAGTGGACACCATGCTATGTGTGCATGTGGAGCCTGAGTGGATGCCTGAGTGGACACCATGCCTGTGAGTGCAGGTGGAGCCTGAGCGGACACCATGCTATGTGTGCATGTGGAGCCTGAGCGGACACCATGCTATGTGTGCATGTGGAGCCTGAGCGGACACCATGCTATGTGTGCATGTGGAGCCTGAGCGGACACCATGCTATGTGTGCATGTGGAGCCTGAGCGGACACCATGCCTGTGAGTGCATGTGGAGCCTGAGCGGACACCATGCTATGTGTGCATGTGGAGCCTGAGCGGAAACCATGCCTGTGTGTACATGTGGAGCCTGAGCGGACACCATGCCTGTGTGTGCATGTGGAGCCTGAGCGGACACCATGCTATGTGTGCATGTGGAGCCTGAGCGGACACCATGCTGGTGAGTACATGTGGAGCCTGGAGCGGACACCATGCCTGTGTGTGCATGTGGAGCCTGAGCGGACACAATGCTATGTGTGCATGTGGAGCCTGAGCGGAAACATGCTATGTGTGCATGTGGAGCCTGAGCGGACACCATGCTATGTGTGCATGTGGAGCCTGAGCGGACACCATGCCTGTGTGTGCATGTGGAGCCTGAGCGGACACCATGCTATGTGTGCATGTGGAGCCTGAGCGGACACCATGCCTGTGTGTGCATGTGGAGCCTGAGTGGACACCATGCCTGTGTGTGCATGTGGAGCCTGAGCGGACACCATGCTATGTGTGCATGTGGAGCCTGAGCGGACACCATGCCTGTGTGTGCATGTGGAGCCTGAGCGGACACCATGCCTGTGTGTGAATGTGGAGCCTGAGCGGACACCATGCTGGGTGAGTGCATGGAGCCTGAGCGACACCATGCTATGTGTGCATGTGGAGCCTGGACACCATGCTGGTGAGTGCATGTGAGCCTGAGTGAACACCATGCTATGTGTGCATGTGAGCCTGAGCGGACACCATGCTATGTGTGCATGTGGAGCCTGAGCGGACACCATGCTATGTGTGCATGTGGAGCCTGAGCGGACACCATGCTATGTGTGCATGTGGAGCCTGAGCGGACACCATGCCTGTGTTTACATGTGGAGCCTGAGCGGACACCATGCTATGTGTGCATGTGGAGCCTGAGCGGACACCATGTGTGCATGTGGAGCCTGAGGACACCATGCTGGAGGAGTGCATGTGGAGCCTGAGTAGGACACCATGCTGTGTGCATGTGGAGCCTGTGGACACCATGCTGGTGAGTGCATGTGGAGCCTGGAGCGGACACCATGCTGTGTGTGCATGTGGAGCCTGAGGAACACCATGCTATGTGTGCATGTGGAGCCTGAGCGGACACCATGCTATGTGTGCATGTGGACAAGGAGGCAAAGGGAGGGATTGGGGCTGATCCCTTAGCATCCAAGCGAAGGCCTGATCTTGCTGTTAGTTAAGGTGAAGAAGACAGAACTGAAGATGTATGGATTTGGGGAGGTATAAATTTGTGAAGGAGTCCTGGTGAGGACTATAACACAGAGGCATTGGAGCCTGGATTCTGGAGCCAGACCTAACAGACTTATCTTCTCATTAAATGCCCCAGTCACCTCATCTATAACAAAAGAGGAAAACAGTATCTATGTTATAGTTGTGAGAGTTATTTCATAGCTAATTTAAATTAGCTAACTTAATTTAAATTAGTTTATTACCTCTTAAAAGTGCATGGTCCATCCATATTCTACACATATGAGTGGTGTTTGAGATTGTTTTCAATTACTGTCTGGCACATCTATAATTAACTGAGGTGGTTGCCGCCCTGTGGAGATAGCTGTCTGCAGTTGTATGATTATTTTTCAAGAAAATCTGGGAACATATTTTTATGTGTGAAATTCCTTAGTTTTTAGTCTTTTCAAACATACTGTAAGCCCGCTAAAATGTATTTGTGATTGCCAAGCTGGACTAATTAGACCATTCGCCTGTTCTTTTTCTGCAGTGCCATTCTGGTCCTCGGGTATAGGCAAAGAGAAGGCAGATAGTTGGGGTCAGTTGAAAGGTAGGCCTTATTGATTGTGTAGACAGAATTGGGGACCCAGAGCTCAAAGTTTCTGAAGCTTAGAGATAATGGCAGGCCAAAACTGTTAGTTGGCCAAGGAAGGGAGTAGCCATAGCTGAAGGACAATGATTGGTAAGTTTCTGGGCTGTGACATGGAGGTCTTAGTGAAGCTGAAGTATTACTGGAATTCCCATGGTATGTGGGACGGAAGTACAGCACACTCCACCCAGGAGGAGTGATGCCGGACTGTCTGTGTTTGGAACTGATGTGATAGGCAGTGGACAAGGTAGCTGGGACGATAGAGACAAAGGTAGCTTGAATGATTTGGTCACTGATGTAGATTCAGAGTCCTTAAATGTTTATAGGAATAGGGATTAGAAGGGAAGGGAGTGACACTTGCATCAAAACATTAGTGAATTAATGCTGTAATTAATAAGTAAGAAGTACCTGCACTAAGTCTAGCAAGAACCGTGACATGAACTTCAAAAGGGTGTTTGAGAAAGAATATAGGAACAAACCAATTTTAAGTCCATTATTGGGAAATAGTCTCCACTATCCTTGAGATTGTCTTTGATAGCACCCAGAGGAAGCAATGACATTAGTGCAGGGCTGGGTTCTGATCTGGTAAGAAGTGACAAAAGTATTCAGAATAGGATCCTCATTGGTTAAACTCCAGGCCTGGAAAAATTTCAAAAAGAGGAAGTACAGGGGATTGGGTGGAAGACAGACACTCAGGATTTGGCCTCCTCTGGGTGAGACTGATCTTCTGCTAGGGGAGTCTTTGAGCTGGTAGACTGACAGTCTCTTCTCCTGTCAGGCTGTAGGGTCCGCTCTGCTCTGCCGAGGACTCAGGTGGAATTGCTTGTTTCAAATGTGATCTGTTCTCTCTGGGGTCTGTTCCTGATATCCAGTTTTTAAGTTAAATTTCCGTATGCTAATCAGAAGCAAGGCTTCTGTCCTACCCTCTGTGCTTTTATCTGTTGCGAGGTTTGGGACAGTGAATCAAGAATCAAGAACTTTCTGCCTTTTCATATATTTTAAGTTGAGCCTAGATACAGACCTGAACAATGTATCTTTCCTGGGAGCCCAGTCTTGATTTTTCTCAGTATTCTGCAATTAAAGGCACACTCAAATCAAGAGGCTAGCTCTTTGCTGAACTAAAAGGGAGATGTTAGAAGAATAGGAATTAAAAAAAAAATCTTAGAAAAGGGTGTCTGGAACCAGAAAATGAAATGCTAAAAAATCCTGTTTAAATTCCCAGAAGCATTTCCCCTTAAGTCTGTCATTCCCTACTGTAGCCTCCTCGTCACAGTGCCTGTCAAACTAGTGGTCAGGAAATATTTGTTGAATGTGTGAGTATTTAGAAAAAAGTTGTAAGTGTTTCTCTTTCCTTTCAGGAAGAAACAGTTGTTTTAGAAGTGAATTTGCTTCATCACTCTTAACCAAGAAAGCCTGGGCAGCCTTGTCAGCTATATCCCCACGCCTCTCTGTAACCCAGCAGAGTTCTGGCAGGATGGGGACAAGTGTCGGACGCCTCTCCTGCTGCAACTCTACTGCCCTGCCCCCTTCCTTCACCTTTGCTCTTCCCTTAGGACTGTGTTAGCTGTCAGTGTGCTCCTGAAACTGTAACTCACAGCGTTCCACACCTTTTCTTTCTCAAGGACTAAGCTTAGTTCTTACTCAGTACCCTATGTGGTCTGTTTGGGGGTTTGACCATAATCACTATCAAGTATCAATACCAATGGCTAAGGACTGAGTGATCATTTGTGATAATCTAATTGTTATATTAAGATGTGTACCATGGCATGGTAATTTATAATTTAAATACCTGTGAAAGAAAGAAATTATTTTCCATTTAATTTTATGCCTTCACCTATCTTGTGAATTATGTGCCTTTGAGTCATTCCTTTTAGTGGGGAATGTTATTCAAACACTTTCTCAAGTTATCCTTTGAGTTGTGTAGGTCGGAAAACAGCTTCTTCCCTGCATGTGTTCCAGTGGCCGTGAGTGCAGCTGCACTCTGGGGGAGGTTATGGCTTCCTGAAAAAGACCCAGAGCACTGAGCAGCCATTGAAGACTGCCCCCACCTGCACCCCTGACATAAATAGAAGTGGACCCTGACTTGGTGCTGGAGTCCTACGAAGTTGAAGGCAGACTGGGTGGCCTCGCTGTGGGAGCTAGCATTGACAGTTGCAGTGAGAGCTGTTGGAACCATTTGGAATATTAACTCATGTGGCTCTACGGAGGGGCCAGAGTAAAACGTGCATATCTGGTGCCTTGAGGCTAAGCATCCGATTAGAAACCAGCTTGAAAAAATGGTCCCAGAAACGGGACATTGAGCAGAGGTCATGGGACTGAGAGAGAAAATAGGCTGCTGGTATGGAGGAGGCTCCTCTCCAGAGAGCCTGAGTAGAGTCGGGTGTAAATGAGAGGGTAGGTAGTTGTCCTGTCCTGCTCTATGCGACTGCTGCTAATCCTTCTTGTGCCCATCAGAGCAGGGCAGCAGACTCAGCTGCCAGTGTTGGAACCTGGTGTCTCCTAGACCAGCCTTGATCAGTTCTCATACATCTAACTTGTTTTCTGGATCAAATTGCTTAATAACTTTATCAGAGAATAACATATATAGGAAAAATCATAAATATCCAGCTAGTAGATTTTTTCATAGACTTTGGTTTTGTTTTGTTTTAAAGGGTGTATTGAGGATCAATCCAAAGAAGTTTCATGAAGCCTTCATTCCTTCTCCGGTAAGTTTATTAACTTTATAATAAACTCAATGTCATACTGAATATTTTAGATGTGCTCTGAACTTGAAATCATATACTTTGACTAAAAAGCAGAATAGTAAAACAAAGTTGAGAATAGGCAAAGATTTGTTTCAAATTTAAATAAATAAAATTTGTTCACTACCCCTTCTGCCAGTCTTAAAGTTGAACGCCAGATGAGAAGGATGACATTTGTTCTGAGGCTGCAGAAAGCAGCTGGACCTTCGCAGACTACCCGTCAGCCCATGTAATTGGATGCTCTTGGTTTATAGCTTAAAGGGATTTATAGGTTTTTCCACTGATTTAAGTTAATCTTTCCTAAACAAATATGCTATCTACTTTCGTTCTACCGCATGAGCTAATCTGAACATTTGTCCAAAAATAATGTGTAATGCTTTTCTGTTTCTCACTTCACTTTGGTGCAGATGATAGGCCTGTGGACAAGGTGCTTTAGGTTTTGTTTTTAGGCTGTTTCTTGTATTCATGACTTATCTAAGAGCTTCTCTCTGGTTAAAGTAGTCCTGCACTGATAAGTAGTTAGCAGCAGGTCTGTGCAGAAGTCTGTACCTGAAGCTGGGAGAACAGTATTCTTGAGTTCCTGGTCTGACTTTTCCAGGATGTTGTAATGGATGGCTACTTTTTTTAAATTGTATTTTCTTTTTACATTTACATGTTACCCCATTTCCTGGTTTCCCCTCCAGAAACCCACTACCCCACACCTCCTGCTTCTATAGCTATACTCTGACTTGTAAAGTACCAACTTTGAGGTGGCATTTTACCTTGGGGACAGTTCTGTTATGCAGTAGATTGTGTAGAGTTTGTTTACATGTATGTTAGAGTCTAAAGTTTGCTCATACATTGAAGGTCACATGCAAGAAGAAGATGCCATGTGTCATCTTAGAATCAATGTCTGTTTCAGTAGGCTCTGTATAACCAGCATTTCTCACATTAGAAAGGTTGGCTTTGTTTTGTTTTGTTTTGTTTTTTTTTGGTAGCATTCCAGTTGTAAGAGTTTAATTAAATCATGAGTCTTTGTGTATGAAAAACAGTGATTTTTTTTTTAATTGGATATGTTTTTATTAACATTTCGAATGTTATCCTCTTTCCGGGTTTCCCATCCGTAAGTGGGATGTTGGGGCTTGAATGCTTACCTGTCTACAGGAAAGTGTATGAAAAGAACTTATGGTCTGACCATAGGAAATAGATGTTCTCATGTCTAATATGAAGAGATGATCAAATATACTCTGTCACAGCTTTAAAATTTTAAGGCTTTTGGAGAGAAAAGAAGGAAATTTAATTAGATTAGGCTTATTCTTACTCTAAAAATGTTTACTGAGTGTTATTTGCCATGTGAAACTGTCCACCTAGGCCAGTGGGCTAGGTTCTTATCATCAGCTATAAAAGAATATTTTGTGTTGAAGGAACTTGACTTGGAATATTATAGTTTCTATTGGTAGTAAGCAGATTTTATTTTCTTATGGCGGATTCCAAATGTGTGGGACAAGTACATATATCTACCTGCCAGTACCTGGAATTCTTGGCAAAAGTAAAATACAAAGTGAAAATTAAAACAAATAACTTTTAAGTAAAGTAAGATAATGATAATATTACAATTTCTTTTTATCCTATTTGAGTTGAGATAAAGAAAAGTAATGGAGGGCGTGTTGTTTCTGTCCTGGATTATGTGGGTCTAATTTTTGTCGTGGGAGGCATGCTTTATCCAGCTGCGGAATTTTTTTCTGGTCTAGAAGGACCTATTATCTCACTAATAGAGGATACTTTGACCATTATGACATTCTTGTATTGTCTTCCATCATTGTCTTTTTAGTTAGATATTCCCACACTCCTTTTATTTTTCTATGGATGTTCATCTTCCACTTCCTGTCTCCTTCCTCATCCCCTACCCATCTTTAGATATTTCTTCTGCTATTTTTTCTAATGGATGAGGCAAGTCTAGCATCCAAGTCTAGCATTTCAGAGCCTTAGAGACCAGTTAAGAGGGATGATACTGAACAGTTCCTAAGTGCAGGATCTTTTATTTTGTTTTTTAAGACAGGATTTCTCTGCAAAGCCCTGGTTGTCCTGGGACTTGATCTGTAGACCAGTCTGGCCTCTCAAAACACAAGAGATGTGCTTGCCTTTGCCTCCAGGGTGCAGGGATTAAAGGTGCCACCATCACCTGGCTTAAGTTTAGTATTTTAAAAATGACGAACTTGGCTATAGATATAGGCTTCTGAGTGAATTGAAGAATTGAATAGTGTACAGTAGCTAGGGGTTGTCTTAGATTCTACTTATTCTCTCTTCTTGGTTCCTTAAGACAGTAATGTTATAGTCTAGTCATCTACTCTTTTATTTTCTGAGCCACAAAAGGATGCATACAGCTGCTTGTTGAGGAGACACTGCATTGCTGATGTTTCGATACAGGAGGATGGGTTAGGATGACCTCTGAGCAGCTCTCTTCCTTGAAGGGCAGTTCATGAGATCATGGTGCTTTAAATACTTTGCAGAAGGCAACAGTTGATGGTGATGGGTCACACTTGTGTTCACATTCTAGTCACCAGTTATCTCTGTTTCTCTGGGAAGCTCATCACAGGGTCAAATTGCCTTAATTCTTTGTGGCTAACACGGTAGCTGTTTCTTAGGGATGAGGGTGGGGTCAGGTTTGGCAGAGTGTAGGCCACAGCTGCCAGCCATCACCAGACTGGAAATTGAATAGAAAGTTTGTAACTGGGAACTATAAAACATGCTAAGTGGTTAAAATCTTCTTCCTTTTTTTTTTTTTTTTTGAGGCAGGGTTGGTGATTTTGGAATGCCAGTTTTAATTAACTAGAATTTTATAGTACTCAAGTTATTTGAGTACTATAAAATATTAAATATTAACAGTATAGAGTGTCTATATTACAAAATGAGTGACTTTCCAGAGACTTTTGCTATCAGCTCCTGTAAGGAACACCAACATTTAACTTCTCTTTTATTCTCTGAAAAGGAACATGACAACTTGGGACACTAAAGAAGAGTGCATGATTGTGGAGACATTTTTCTCTTGGCCTCAGATCCCCAAAAGCATGTTTTTCCTTAGCTGTTTCTTGCATTTAAGAGATTTATCAAGAAATCTCTGACACCCATTTGATTTTGAAGTAGATGCCTGGAGAGTTTGCTGGGCACCACACCACTTACCATGGGGCCTTTCTGGTTTTGAGACTGAGGATGCCTAAGGTGTTGATGCTTTGTGTTCACAGTCTAGAGCTTACCATGCTCTGAAGTCAGGAGATAGGTGGTTTGAAGATGCTTTATGAATCTTATTTTCATTTAAAATTTCATGTATAAGTACTATATTTAAATCATCTCCTTTCCCTCTCATCCCTCTAGTTCCTCCCAAATCTCTTCACTACTCCTCAGGTCATAACCTTATGTTTATATGTATGTATGTGCATGTATATATCCATGTTTGTACATATAAATGCATAAATATAACCTGCGGAGTCAATTTGGTATTATGTATGTGTTTAGATTGTTGGGTGACCAATTAAGATGTTCATCAGAGGGGAAGGCTGATTCTCTCTCTCCTGCCAGTCATTAAGGTGTCCTGAGTCTGAAGTATGTGATATCTTCATCAACAGGGATTGACCTTCAATATCTGGGCGGCAATTTAGAGTAACAGCAACAGCATGTTATTTTGAGAGTCTTTTGGACTCTCTTGATCAACAACTTGCAAGGAGGGTCCCTGTTTTCTGGTACTGAGGTTTTAAATGTGATTCCTTATGGAATCATGTTTACTTGAAATTAATATAAGTGTAAATGTTTACATATGTATCTGTTAAATTAACCTTAAGTTCTTGTCCCTTTCGTCTCTCTCTGCTTTCTTTGGAGGTTATTTTTTTCTCTCACTCTAAACTGAAAAAGGATAACATAAAAAAAGCATCTTTTTTGTTTTAGTAATTTCTTTTTTTTTTTTTTATTGAGTATTTCTTATTTACATTTCAATGTTATTCCCTTTCCCAGTTTCCGTCCAACATCCCCCTAACCCTCCCTCCCCTTCTTTATGGGTGTTCCCCTCCCCTGCCTCCCCCCATTACCGCCCTGCCCCCAACAATCACGTTCACTGGGGGTTCAGTCTTAGCAGGACCAAGGGCTTCCCCTTCCACTGGTGATCTTACTAGGCTATTCATTGCTACCTATGAGGTCAGAGTCGAGTGTCAGTCCATGCATAGTCTTTGGGTAGTGGCTTAGTCCCTGGAAGCTCTGGTTGCTTGTCATTGTTGTTCATATGGGGTCTCGAGCCCCTTCAAGCTCTTCCAGTCCTTTCTCTTGATTCCTTCAACGGGGGTCCTGTTCTCAGTTCAGTGGTTTGCTGCTGGCATTCGCCTCTGTATTTGCTGTATTCTGGCTGTGTCTCTCAGGAGAGATCTATATCCGGTTCCTGTCGGCCTGCACTTCTTTGCTTCATCCATCTTGTCTAATTGGGTGGCTGTATATGTATGGGCCACATGTGGGGCAGGCTCTGAATGGGTGTTCCTTCTGCCTCTGTTTTAATCTTTGCCTCTCTATTCCTTGCCAAGGGTATTCTTGTTCCCCTTTTAAAGAAGGAGTGAAGCATTCACATTTTGATCATCTGTCTTGAGTTTCATGTGTTCTATGCATCTAGGGTAATTCAAGCATTTGGGCTAATAGCCACTTATCAATGAGTACATACCATGTGTGTTTTTCTGTGATTGGGTTACCTCACTCAGGATGATATTTTTCCAGTTCCAACCATTTACCTATGAATTTCATAGTCATTGTTTTTGATAGCTGAGTAATATTCCATTGTGTAGATGTACCACAATGTACATTCTGCATCCATTCCTCTGTTGAAGGGCATCTGGGTTCTTTCCAGCTTCTGGCTATTATAAATAAGGCTGCTATGAACATAGTGGAGCACGTGTCTTTTTTATATGTTGGGGCATCTTTTGGGTATATGCTCAAGAGAGGTATAGCTTGGTCCTCAGGTAGTTCAATGTCCAATTTTCTGAGGACCCTCCCGACTGATTTCCAGTCTGCAATCCCACCAGCAATGGAGGAGTGCTCCTCTTTCTCCACATCCTCGCCAGCATTTGCTGTCACCTGAGTTTTTGATCTTAGCCATTCTCACTGATGTGAGGTGAAATCTCAGGGTTGTTTTGATTTGCATTTCCCTTATGACTAAAGATGTTGAACATTTCTTTAGGTGTTTCTCAGCCATTTGACATTCCTCAGCTGTGAATTCTTTGTTTAGCTCTGACCCCATTTTTTTTTTAATAGGGTTATTTGTCTCCTGAGGTCTAACTTTTTGAGTTCTTTGTATATTTTGGATATAAGGCCTCTATCTGTTGTAGGATTGGTAAAGATCTTTTCCCAATCTGTTGGTTGCCGTTTTGTCCTAATCACAGTGTCCTTTGCCTTATAGAAGCTTTGCAGTTTTATGAGATCCCATTTGTCGATTCTTGATCTTAGAGCATAAGCCATTGGTGTTTTGTTCAGGAAATTTTTTCCAGTGCCCATGTGTTTGAGATGCTTCCCTACTTTTTTCTTCTATTAGTTTGAGTGTATCTGGTTTGATGTGGAGGTCCTTGATCCACTTGGACTTAAGCTTTGTACAGGGTGATAAGCATGGATCGATCTGCATTCTTCTACATGTTGACCTCCAGTTGAACCAGCACCATTTGCTGAAAATGCTATCTTTTTCCATTGGATGGTTTTGGCTCCTTTGTCAAAAAATCAAGTGACCATAGGTGTGTGGGTTCATTTCTGGGTCTTCAATTCTATTCCATTGGTCTATCTGTCTGTCTCTGTACCAATACCATGCAGTTTTTATCTTTTAGTAATTTCTTTATGTGTTTTCTTTGTTTTTGTTTGCCTATAGTAGATCTCTTTAAGTATTTGGTGATTTTAGCCTCTGCTAGTCTGTTTTTAGGTTTGAATTTTTTTTTCTATCAGAAGAGACTTAGTTCCATTTAGATTTGTTTTAGGCTATGGAATAGTGTTAAGTTAGCAGACAGATTTAGAGTGTAAACACTTTTTTTTCTTTCTTTCTGTTTTTCAGAGCTGGGGACTGAACCCAGGGCCTTGCGCTTGCTAGGCAAGCGCTCTACCACTGAGCTAAATCCCCAACCCCGAGTGTAAACACTTTTAAAGAAATAAATTTTGGCTCCAGGCCTTGGTAATTTGACTGTTCCTTTATTTCTCCCTCCAACTTAGGATGGTGATCGGGACATTTTTATTGATGGAGTTGTTGCTCGTAATAGAGCCTTAAATGGGGACCTTGTGGTTGTAAAACTGCTTCCTGAGGACCAGTGGAAGGTGAGTTTAAATTTCCTTTTCTAATTATTTTTTTATAGTGTATCATGCATTCTATGATGTACTTAAGCAGTGTGTGTGTGTGTGTGTGTGTGTGTGTGTGTGTGTGTGTGTGTGTGTGTGTTGTGGATTATGGGCCCCTTAGACCCCAAGGTAAAACTGAGTTTTGCCTCTGAGTAAGGAAGGTTATTGAATGGGGATTTGAAGCATCTTCCCCCACCTCCCGCCCCGTTTTCTTTCTCCAGTCCATCTATCTTGTCAGATTCTTGTATTGAATTGATTTCTTTTGGGTAAGAAAAGTGCTTGTAGTCTACGGCCATACCACCCTGAACGCGCCCGATCTCGTCTGAAGAAAAGTGCTTGTAGGGTCTTGGCAAGTGTGAAATAATTTATTAATTTCCTACACTCTATGCTGTAAGAGCTGGAACAAATCTACAGAAATGACGATATTTTTCATCCAATTCTGTACTGTACCGTACACACTTTTTCATCCATGTCCTGTACTGAGCCACGCAGCAGTATATATTTAGTGCTGGGATTTGAGGTATGTGCCACTGAGCCTGGATCTAGAGGTCTGATTTTGCGAATGCCCATGCTGCTAGAGCTGGTTAAACAGCAAAGGGTTGGCAAAACAGGTAGCATCCCTTCAGTCGGTACAGTCCAGGCTTCGTGGATAAAACTTACTGTCTTTCTTTTCCAGTTAATATGTAAAAATGGAAGAAATCAAATCAGAAACTGTCCTGGCTGTTGTCTGAACATTCACTGCAGTGGGGACATGTTACAGTGTGGAGGCTGAGACTTGGGCCTGACAGTTGATGTGGAGAGGAGTTGGCATGTGAAGACAGAGTAGACAGGAGTGAAGGCATCTGTGAGAGCAGAACAAGGAGTCAGGGGAGCTGCAAACAGCTGCTACGTTTTGTAATAGGCAAAATGATTGTGATGTCATTAGCTGAAATGGAGGGCAGGGGGGAAAGCATGGATTGCTGTAAATGTCACTTGTTTTGCTTGGTCTTATTAATATTTTCCTTTCTGAATATATTATTTAAAAAAACTTCAGCATCCTAGATGGTCTCACTTACTGGTAAACCCTGCTAAACATTTAAAGAAGAAATAGTCCTTGTCTTACACAAAGAGCTACCCTTTTTCCTTCATTCTACCAGACCACCATTGTGAAATAGCAGCATAAGAAACCACATAAAAAATCAAAAGATTTCTTAAGATCTCATAAACACAGGTGAACAAGTACCCAACAAAATATTGGCAAAGAGACTCTAGGAATGTGAACTAAGAATAGAACGTGGATATGTGGCGCTTGTCCTAGAAATGCGAAGTTGGCTTAATGTTTAAAAGCAGTCTTTACAGCCCACCATTTAACAAGCTAAGTCTTACACCATATTTCAATCAAGTATTAGTCAGTGTACATAGGAAAAACAAAATTCCAGAATTGCTCACGATAAAATTCTAGTACTGAAGAGGCTAGGGCAGGGGGTTCCTGAGTTGGTGCTACATGGTAAGACTCTGTCCTACCCACTAAGAGGAGGGTGTCAGGGGCACTCCTGCGTCGTCCTCAGTTTTGAAGGCAAATCCTTTCACCACTAAGAATGGCACTGCTTTAATGTCTTCTACATGTTCTCTGTGTTCTCAGTTCATAACATGACCACTATTCCTGGCTTGCTGCAAATTTTTATCATGAACAATTATGGTATATAGGTATCGGCCTCCAAACTTGCCTTCCCTACATTGAGACTCAAGCCAGTACCAAAAGGAACTAGGAAATAACTGTTTTATGACAGTGTGTGTGTGTGTGTGTGTGTGTGTGTGTGTGTGTGTGTGTGTGTGTACCATTTGTTTAGTCTTCTCTCATACAATACATCCTAACTACTGCCTACCTTCCCTTTTCCCTCCAACACTGCCTGGATGTCCAAGGTCTGGAAACTACACGGCTTAGAGATCTAGGGTAGAACCAAACATCACTTACAAAACTACATGGTTTTCTCTGTAGAAAGTTCTAATGAGTCTGTTGAAAAAGATGCTAGAAGAAGTGAGTTATCAAGATTGAAGAACAGAAGGTCTATATAAAAAATTAATTATTTGCAATTCATGCTGGCAATGAAAACCAGGAAATTAAAAATTTTCTGAAAATGCCATTTATAATAGGATAAAAATATGACACAATTAGGGAGAAACTTGACCAAAAATAAAAGCAGAATACATTAAAACTATAAATCACCAGTGAAAGAAATTAAAAATGGAGGGAATGGGGAGAAATAGAAAAGAGTCAATATTTTTCTTTCTTTTTTTTTCCCCCCAGAGCTGGGGACTAAACCCAGGGTCTTGCGCTTGCTAGGTAAGCGCTCTACCACTGAGCTAAATCCCCAACCCCAAGAGTCAATATTTTTAAGATTCCAGTACTACCTAAACAGATCAAATCGATTCCATGCACTGCCCTCCTCCAATATCAGCAGTCTCTTTAAAGGAGTTACAGGCAGCTTTTTTTTTTTTTTTTTTACTTTTTTTTATTGTCTTTTTTTTTATTAACTTGAGTATTTCTTATATACATTTTTTATTCCCTTTCCCGGTTTCCGGGCAAACATCCCCCTCCCCCTCCCCTTCCTTATGGGTGTTCCCCTCCCCACCCTCCCCCCATTGCCGCCCTCCCCCCAACAGTCTAGTTCACTGGGGGTTCAGTCTTAGCAGGACCCAGGGCTTCCCCTTCCACTGGTGCTCTTACTAGGATATTCATTGCTACCTATGAGGTCAGAGTCCAGGGTCAGTCCATGTATAGTCTTTAGGTAGTGGCTTAGTCCCTGGAAGCTCTGGTTGCTTGGTATTGTTGTACATATGGGGTCTCGAGCCCCTTCAAGCTCTTCCAGTTCTTTCTCTGATTCCTTCAACGGAGGTCCTATTCTCAGTTCAGTGGTTTGCTGCTGGCATTCGCCTCTGTATTTCCTGTATTTTGGCTGTGTCTCTCAGGAGCGATCTACATCCGGCTCCTGTCGGCCTGCACTTCTTTGCTTCATCCATCTTGTCTAATTGGGTGGCTGTATATGTATGGGCCACATGTGGGGCAGGCTCTGAATGGGTGTTCCTTCAGTCTCTGTTTTAATCTTTGTACAGGCAGCTTTTTAGATGTATGTGGAAGCTCAAAACATCTAGAAGAGCCAAACAAAGAACAAAACTGGAGATTTCAAGAGCTTTGTTAAAGCCCCTGTAAGCAGGGCTAGGTATGCTGATAGAATTAAGGTGGACAGAAGATAAGTGGGACAAAGGAGAGAACCCCGAAATAGACTCGGACATTCTTTGATTATATTCCATAAATTACTAAGGTAATTTAATGAGAAAGGGAACTTTTCCCAACAAATGTTCTGTGCTAGTTTTCTAGACATATAAAAATAAATTAACTTTGCCTCTTCCTGTATATGGGGACATAGAGCACAGGGATATACAGAGGTGCCTTGGGAAGCTGAGGCAGGAGTATTTCAGGTTAGAGGCCTGACTGGACTGCATAGTGGGTTTAAGGCCAGCCTTTCACAGGATGACCATGAAAACACCGTGGGCTAAGGAATGAGCTCAACTGTAAGGAGCACACCTGTAACTGGCTCTAGGTTCAGTCTGTAACACAGCCAAAATAGGGACCAGTAAAAGAAGGAAACACAAGTTAGAAATTAATCAGATCCAAATGTTTATGTAAAAATACAAATTTGCTAGAAGAAAACTAAGTCAAAAATTTTAGATTTCTAGATTTTAGACATCAGATTTGACCAATATTTCTTAGGGATCCCAAAAGAAATTGGAAAGTATAAAAAAATGTCAAAATCATACACTTTGTTCTTTAAAATTCACTGTTTGAAATAAAACAAGATAGATCACAGATGAGGGTAAAGATTGCAAAATTTTTTTCTGACTATGTACTTTTATTTAGAATATAAAGAAATATTCAGTAATAACTGAATTACAAAATGTATTAAATGTTTGAACAGCTTTATTAAAGATATATGATAGTAAATATGGGAAAAGATATTAAACATAATTAGTCATTAAGGAAATACAGAGTACAATTACAAGATACTACAGACCTACTGGAATAGCTAAAGGTAGCAAGATTGACCATGTGTTGGTGAGGTTATGGAGTAGATTGTTGATGGGGGAAAAAACTGACAGTTCCTTTGGAAAGGAGTTTGGTAGTTTCTTAAACTGTTCAGCATATGACTAATACATGATTCAGCCTTTCTGTTCTTAGTTGTTTACCTTAGTGGAATGAAATTATTGGCACATTAAGTCTTTTTTTTATTGGATATTTTTATTTACATTTCAAATGTTATCCCTTTTCTTGGTTCCCCCTCTAGAAACCCCCTATCTCATTCTCCCTCCCCCTGCTTCTATGAGGATGCTCCCCTGCCCACCCAACCACTCCCTCCTACCTAAAGTCTTGTTCACAAATGTTTTGACTCCAAGGTGGGAAACAAATGTACATCATTATGTGAATGAGTAACCTGATCATGGTATGTCCATTCAATGTAATACAATTCAGTAGTAAAAGCAGAAAATGACTGACATGTACCACAAGATAAATAGATAACAAAATAATCATGATGAATGAGAGAAGATAGGGGAAGGGATGTACCCTGTGATTTGATTTGTATAAAAATCTAGAAATGCAAACTAATTATGACAAAAGAAAGACTAGTGGTGGCTTAGAGTGGGAGTAGGAGAAGTACATGTGTGAATTCATCTTTTGTGGAATTGTTAATTGTATGTGTATTTCAGAACTCATCACTTTGTACTTTTAGTATGTGTAGTTTATGATGTGTTAGCTCTACCTCAATAATGTTTTAGAAAGTATTAAAAATGAAGCTCTTTGTAAAAATGAGTTTGGAGCTCCAGGAAGAGATAGAAACTAGACATGCAATTTTGGTAGTCATGAATATGTACATGTGCTTATAGTAACATTGGCAGGTGGATTACCTATAGTCACAGCTAAAGAAGGGATACTTGAATACTATGTTCTTGTGTGAGCCACCATTTAGGGATTAGGTGAGGACAGCATAGAGAGGCCCACATCCCTGTCATATGGGGACAAAACCATGGCAGCCAGATTATGCCTGGTGTAGATAAGGAGCTAGTGCAATCTGAGAAGTGAGAACACAGGTGAGATGGAGTCAACAAACTCAGGCTCTTGTAGTCCATTCTCTGTACAGAGAAGAGGGTGTAATTTTGCTGTCTGTGACTTTTGAGACAGACTTTTTGGGTAGTCCAGGTTGACTTCAAAGTCACCGTCCTCCTTCCTCAGCCTTCTGAGTCCTAGGATTATGGGCATGTGCTTTTGAATACACCTTGTTTGCTGCTACTAATCTCTCTTGGCTGGAAGGCCAGATGGAGCTTAGAGTCAGCAAGAAAGAGGAGAATGCCAGTAGTTTTTGTCCTCAGGGATATAGGGAGCAGATGAGCTCACAGAGGCCAGAATGAGAGACATTTGATGCAAGGGCCTACCTAGTATAGGCTGCAATATGCTTTGTATTCCTCCATGTTTAAAACAAGGCAGCAGCAGCAGCAGCAGTAGCAGCAGCAGCAAAGCTCTGGAAATGCAGAAAGTTGTGTTCTCACCTGCTCCTCTCTGAATTCTTCAGCAGTCCATATTGTGGAGGAAAGTTTTCCAGGGGCTAGAAGGAGCGGTGGCATCTTGCAGGTCAAAAGAGTAAGAGTCCCTGAGCTCTGGGTGCTGAGTCCTGGCCTTAGTCGTTGAGTTGTCCACGCAGCATAGACAAACCTCTGCCTTACAGGGGTCAGAGGCCTCTTGAGCTCCATGGTTTGGAGGCTGTCTCTTTTACCTGGAAGGCAGTATAGGTATCTTATCAAGAGACAAAGCAGCTAGTGCTTTGTGGGACTGAGTGACTCTAGAGGTTGGAGGAAGCTGAGAGAGGAGATGGCACTCAGCAGAGAAACTTGTGAGCTGAGAACAGTTATTTCAAGTCTTTGAGAAAGATGGAGTTGGGAATGTCAGGCCTTAGGCCTGGGCCTGTCTTTAGTCTACAAATTATCTATCTGGGAATTTTGGTAAATAAAAATTCTAATTTAGTGAGGCCTAAGTGGTGCCCCAAATTGAGCATGTCTAGTACATTCCCAAGCCATGCTGATTCTCTTGTTTTGAGAGTCATACCTTGAGTAAAAGACTTACTCTGTGGAGCAGGAAGAAAAGTGAAAGAAGCAGATAGGTGTTATTGGTCCTTGGATCTGAGTTCCTTTTGGTTGGGGAAGACAGTTGAGTGAGCAGTGTGGATATAACAGTTGTGGCTGGACCATCGAGTCCCAGGCTAGATGTTCGTGCCCTCTGTCTATTGGTACCATCCTAATGAATAGAGAGTGACATGAACAGTCATAGGCTTGACTGGCAAGGAGCATCCCTTTCTTGTAGTTGCTGCTGAGGACTGGTGTACAACTGTGGGGGCTACACTCTTGAGTGACAGTTTTGATGTGATATGCTTCTTTAATGTTAAGAAGTTTGAGATTTGGAGGCTACTCTGGTTGCTTATTCCGTGTCTGTGGAATTCCCAAGTGTCTTCACAGGGGCTGCTGACACCGGCTTTGGTTCTTTTCAGATCAGCTCCATTAGGCGTCTCTCTTAGGCCTCATTAGTCCATGTGGTTCACAGCTTCTCAGTTTGAAGGGCTTGAAGTCTATCTGCTGTGACCTAGCTGTGATAGTTGTTGGTGACAGAATCAAACTAGAGAGAAGAAAATATTCAGACTATCACTAGAAATTCCTGACATGTATAATATAGGCACCTCAAAACATGCTGGCCAGTTGTATTACAGGTTTGTTAGTATAAGGACATATTGTTATTAAAGGACTCTCTAGTTAGCAGTGTAAGTGAATGGGGATTAATTGGCTTATTTGTCTTTGCTTCTTAATGCTTGCTGTGTTCACTCTCCTGGGTATGTAAACTACAGTGCCTTTAGGGTTTTAGAGAAAAACAACAGTTCTTTTAGTTATGGTAGTAAATAGTCAATTTATTTCACAGCATGCTTTTTGGCAAAATAGATAGCTATAAAAGTATCAAGCTGTGAGGCAATAATAAAAATAATTTACTCTTATATAACAATTTTAATTTCAGAATTCTTTCACATTTTTAGTGTTTGCATATAAGAGACATCTACTGAAGGATGTTTGAGGGACAAATGATAATTTCTTTACTTTGCCAGTTGGGGAACTGATACAGAGAAGGTGTGTGGTTTGAACAGAGTTTTCCTCAGGTGTTCCACTGGGTGATGATGGTGGGAGTTGTGCCCAAGCATTGGCCCTGTTTCTTCTTGGAGCTGCATGGATAACCAGTGACTTCTCCCATTCACCCTGCCCTGGGCTAGATCCTGGAGATATAAACAGAATAGGTCCCAGGTTTACCCTTAGGGAGCTGCTGGGCTGGTTAGAAGGAGATGGAAAGAATTATGGTAAGGTTTACAACATGGAAAGAAATACATCATTATTTGAGAAGCAAACTCTGAGACAGTTGGGGAAGGTGGCACAAAGGTTACATTAGAATTCAGGTTTAAGGGATGAGAGCTTTTGTTTTGTTTTATTCCAGAATGAGAATGATTTGTCAAGAAAGGGTTATGGAAGCATCAGGTTTCAGGGAAGAACATGTGGATTGAAGTATTGGCTAAATAAAGTCTCTCTACTTACTCCCAGACGTGTTAAAGAAGAAGGGGGTCTACCTGCTCTCAAGACCCTACCCTTTGTGGGAACCAGTGTCCTTGGCATCTCATACAGTCTCCTGAGATGCTGCTTCGATTAGAAATGTTTGCTAGGGCTGAGGAGATGACTTAATTGTTAATGTCCTTGCTACCCAAGCCTGAAGACCTGAATTTGGATCCTCAGCATCCACCAAAAAACAAAACAAAGCAAAACAGGTGCACCAGTGCACGTGCTGTGGGGGTGAAGGTGGGGGTGAGGTGGTGGCAGCAGAGACAGAGGTGTCAGGGGCTTGTTGTCCAGCCTTCCTATCTGAAATGTTGAGCTCCAGTTTCAGCTAAAGAACCTGTTTCAAAAATAAGGTAGAGGGCTGTGTGTGGTAGTGCACATCCTTAACCTAGCACTTGGGAAGCAGAGGTGGGCTGATCTTTTGAATTTGAGGCCAGCCTGTTCTGCATAGTTAGTTGCTGGGCAGCTAAAGCTACATAGAGAGACGCTGTCTCCAAACAATAACTACAACATCCACAACCACAACCACTTCTGGCAGCACAACCACAGCAACATGATGAGGCAGAAAGGGCTAGGGGAGACATCTGACATTGACCTTTGCTTCCACATCAGTGCCCACCAGCAGGTCCACTAGCCCACACATATATAGCACGCACACACACACACACACACACACACACACACACACACACACACACGTAAAATATTTGCTGGCTTTGTGATTTTTTTCCTTTGGTTCTTCTGTTTCTTCTCATCCTTTTCTCAATTTAAAATATTCATCCTTCATAACTAATATTGTCTTACCCTTCATATCTTTTGTGCATATGTGATGTGGTGTGTGTGTGTGTGTGTGTCTGTCTGTCTGTCTGTCTGTCTGTCTGTGTCTATGATGGAGTTCATGTGGAGGTCAGTAGACAAGCTCAGGTTTTGGTTCTTGCCTTTTTGCCTTGTTTGAGTCACGGTGTCTTCACCACGCTGTGAGCCCGGTCAGCTGACTGGTGAGCTTGCGGAGGCTCTCTGGACTCCGACTCCCATCGTTCTGTAGAGTTTCCATGGAGTTACAGATGCTTGTGTTACTGAGACCAGCTTTTTAATCTTCTTTATTTTAGTAATATGTTTTTGGGGGATCTGAACTCAGGTTGTCTTGTTTGCACAGTAAACAGTTTTACCCACTGAGTTATCTCCCTGGCCCTCTGTCCTTCTTTTAAACAATAAAAAGCTGTATCCTGCTATTTTCCTTATCTTTGTACTCCAGTATAGTAGACTGCAAAGAACCATGGGTAATAAGCCTGGTGACTGAACGTTTTGTATCTGCTCTAGTAGCAGGTAGTTCATTTTGCATCTCATTCTTTAGGATCTCTACTTCAGTTTTATGAATGAGAAAAATGGGGCTTACATATCTTAATATAATCAATATTGATATAATTAATTAGTAAGTTGGGTTCAGATGTATGTCTTATGATTTTATTATCTCATTGATATTTGTTAATCCAGGAATAATCAATGAAGGAGTTATTTGATCTGTAGGTGGATTTTGTCTGTACCATAGAATTTGCTTGGATTTAGAAAAAAACATATGTTTTAGCATTAGATAGCATCGTAAGTTGCCACCATGAGTAATGGAGTTGACTTTATCAGCTGGAATGTCTGAAACCTAGTGTCAGTCTCAGGAAATAATTTAGGGAAACTTACTTAGAGCTCTGGCAGCTGTGTGTGAGGACGAGAAAGTGTGGGAGTTTCCCAGGCTTTGTGGAGACAGATGTTGGTACCTGACAGCAGCCTGACAAGTGAAGCCTAAAGCAAGAGCCATTGTGCACTGGGCAGAGCAGATAAAAGGGGTGGTGGGCCTAGATGCTGTCCTGGCTCAGTGTCAGCAGATGGCAAGCAACACAGCACAGATTTTCAAGGAGCAAATAGGCAGCTGTGGAGATGTGGCATTTCAGAGATGTGGCACTTAAGTCAGTGCCAGTCACCTGACTTGGAGCACAGGGAGTCACACACAGGGAGCATGGTCCAGAACAGAAGTGGAATTCTAAGAGGCAGAATTCTGGGATTTTTTTGGTTACAGCAAATGATGCTTGGGGCACAGAATTCAGCCCTGGTGTCTTGATTCTGAATGATGGATTGAAAAGCAAGCCTTTCAGTGAGCTTGACTTGAGAACTCAGGTGAGCAGCTTAGCTGAGGCAGTCATAGTAATCAGCTCTGAGAAAACTAGAGTACAGGAGCCTGACAAGATTGTGTTAAAATTAGACTCAGGTAACACAGTGTGAAACAGAACTTGACTGGGAGAGAGAGATTTTAAGTGAAGGTTTTGCTCACTGGGCCTTAGTCTTTGGATTCTTTTGACTGAATATTAAAAGTGAAAAGTCAGGCAGGGGTCTTGATATACTGATACCTCCTGTACACCTGATGCTAGGGACTGATTCACTTAGTACCATGGATCACCTCATGTATTTTTGGTCCCTTACATTGGTGTGAGAGGACAAGTTGTGGTGGGGTGGGGAGACCAGGCAACTATTGTGCTGGTTATGTCTAGATCCCTCTCAAGATTCTAGTGGGTTGGTCACTCAGCTTACAGTGAAACAGACTATAACCATGGATAGCCATGGCACATTGGCCGGCATGTCTGTTGTATGCTCACTAAGCAAGCTTACTTTGGGCAGGGGTAGTGATGCTTCAGCTGCTAGAGCTCAGTTGTATGTTTTCAAGAGAAGACTGGCTCAGAAAGAAACAGCTTGAGTTTGAAAGAATAAAGGAAGTACTGATAGGGGTGCTGCTCTTGTTCTAAACTAAACAAATACAGAAATCAAAGTGTACATTTAATCCCTAATTTTCAGTGGCAGTTCCAAACCTTTTCAGGGTCACAAGACTTTGGACCAGTACAGTAAATTGTTTCCTTTGACAATCAACATTTACTTCAAGTGATTGTTTGAAAGTTTTATCTTCCAAGTTCTTCTTTAAATATGCACCCATCATGCTAGATTATATTTAATCCAATCTCTTACATAACCACTATCGTTTTGGATTGTTGTCAATTCCAATGGAATTAGAATTTCTTAGAACTGTTTGCTTTCTTGGCCTGCATGACAGTCCCAGAAA
Organism: Rattus rattus; assembly: GCF_011064425.1. Classification (NCBI taxonomy): domain Eukaryota; kingdom Metazoa; phylum Chordata; class Mammalia; order Rodentia; family Muridae; genus Rattus; species Rattus rattus. The sequence goes on from NC_046157.1 coordinate 158,903,002, forward strand.
GGTCTTGGAAGGTACTTAATGATGGAGGGAAGGCTTGGGAACTCCACCTGGAGTACAGTGTGTAGGCGTATCTACTCCCATGATCAGCTTTTCCTCAGATTCTTATGGACACAAACCTATTTTTAACAGTCATCTTTTCTTCTTCAATGTTGCCAACTCTGGGCTCAAATACTTCAGGTTCTTGCCTGTTTTAAACATGTCTTCAGATCTCTGTAATTCAGGTTGAAATGTCTGAAATAAAGAACGTATCATTTAAGGATAGAACAGCTTATTTGTCCTGGAAAACTCCCAATTAATATTTTACGATTATATGTTAAAAAACGAATTTCATTCCTCCTTAAGTCTATGGAGATAGTTTGGTGAAATCCGTATTCATTGCAGTGAATGAGTTAATGGAGACAAGACATGGCAAAAATGACATATGAGTGCTCCAAAAGTGTCAGGTATTTATTACTGTTATTTCTAGAAATGAAAACTATGAAGCCAAGACCACCTAGTTCAAATGTACTATTTGTAGCTCTTCAGTTTGCTACTGATAACAATTGTGTATAGGAGATTAAAATATTGGTGTCTTAGAATATCTGACTGCTAAGTAGTCTGCATGGTAGGTTAGCTTACAGTGTGGGATAGTGTGATCTGTATCTTACGGACACTCTTCCCTAGAAAGATCCTCCAGTATTTTACTTTGCATTTTCCTTACTCCAGAGCTTAGACTGGATGGAACTGTGGCCATATACTCCTCTTGCCATGTACTCCTATGACAAAAGGAAACCAACATTTAAAATCCCTGCTCTAGATGGTGAGGTCACTTCTACTTGTTGGTCAGGATGGCTCTACCTAACCAGAAGAGGAACAAGAGGTTCAGTCTTCCTGAGAGTGTGTAGGCAGGGGTAGCAGGATCTATTTGCCAAATGGTGTTTGTGGCTGTCACACTGGATTAATTACACTCATTATATGTTGCATGCTGAGTAACCATTTGAAAAATATATGCCAGTGCTTGTGGGATGAGCTTTTCCACCACTTACTGCAAATTCATCCCAATTAATGAAAACAAAATTCAGAAGTAGTTGAAAGTGATCCAGATGGTCTTCAAGGTTGCCCTTGGTTAGGGAATCACGCTTTAAAGTACATTCTGTGATACAAAGTAATTTTGTTGTTTTTCAAATTAAGTTGATGGTGCAACAGTATAGTTTGAATAAATGGGAGGCTAAAATATTTTAAAGAAATATACTGGGATTTATCTGTAATATTTACAAAGCATAAGAGTATCTCTCAGGGTATAGTACTGCTGCCTCCTCCTGCTGTTGTTTAGATTCTCTTTTTTATTTTAAAAAAGCCAATAGGTCTACCTTATCCAGTAATGATATAGGGGACACATACACATACACACACGCACACACACACATACACACATGCACACACACAATATTGTCTTATGTATTTAGGTAATATATACCAGGTAGAAACATTTTGTACAATGGGCTATTGAGAAAATAATGATAGAATTGGATAGCCACATATATTTTAGTGCTTTGAAACTTAAAATGCAAGAGAAGAGGCGAGGCTGGTAAATAAAATATGAGGAGTGGTGTCAAATCTTGAAATGTCTTGCTGCATAAGAAAGTCTAAAATTAACATGTAAGCCTTGGAGAGCCATAGACTTCCTTGGAGAGTGGATAGTCATATTTGCATATTGAAATATTCCAGCTGGTTGGGTGCATGACCTAAAGGGAAGGGGAAAAATGGTGGGAGATTGATGGGAACATTTGTTCAGAGAGACTTAAGGAGGGATGATAAGCCACAATGGCACTGAGGAAGTTGAGTTGAATTTAGGCTTGAGTAAACCTGGTGATTGGATATAGTAAATGAAGTAGAAGGCAGAAACTAGGATGTGTCTTGCACTTTGTGCTTAGGTGAATGAAGATAGCAGCATTATTTGTTATGGTAGGATCTAGAAAAGGGAGCGGGCTCAGAGGCTAAGGCAGGAGCAGTTTGACATGTGCAGGAACATGTAAATTTGTAAAACTAGAAGGGAGCTTTCTCTTAGGATTTAAGCTAAGGTATGGGATCTGGCTAGAAGTAGATGTTTGGTTGTCCTCAGTGGCACTTCATTAAGTGGAGATTTTATGAAGAAATAAAAGCAGTATGGAACCCAAGGAGTACTGAAACATAGTATTCTGTGGGGAAGAGCATCCCGAGATGGAGAGTGAAAGCCGGGGCACCTAAGAGTCCACCAGGAGAGAATGTGGTCCTGGGAATGAGGACAGGGACATCTGAAGGAGGAATGCAGAGACATGTTCCTGGTTAATATGGAGCACCTATGATATTGATTGTTGGAGCAGATTTGGTGGAGTAAGAAGGCAGGAACCAGAGCACCTTTAGTCAAGGAGTGCATATGAAGACCCAGAAAGACCAGTGATCTCAGAATAAGGGACATGTAGCTCATGGGCACTGTCGTTTTGAGATGGTAGAAAGTTCAATATAGTGTTTTAAGTTGGGATTCTTGCTCAAATAGCCTATGTGAAAAATGTACAATTTCTACTTATGATTTAATTAGGAAAATCTCAACAGAGATCCAAAGCTAGAGTTTGAGAACAGAGCACCGAGGATAGACAGACACAATGCTAGAAGCTGGAAGAGGCTGGAGAGGGAGGACTTGGCCCACAGGACTGAAGGCAGACACGGGGCAAGCCAGAGAGAGCCAGAGAAGGTTTCAGGAGTAAACGCACCCAGGGCAGTCAGCCGGGATAAGGGAGATACCTCAATGAAGGATTTTGGGGAGCATAGGAACTTTGAATAGAACGAGTTGACAAACTTCTGGAAAAGGCTAGATAGCAAACATTTTAGACTATGGGTCTTCCAGATCAGTCACAGCTTCTCTGCTGTTTGTATTTCCTACAAACAGAGAAAGACTGTATGTAAATGAATATGCACAGCTGTGTTTCAGCACAGCTTATGAAACAACAGGGTTTGGGCTATAAGCTGGAGTTCCCCACTCTGTGGTAGAGGTTGTAATTATACCTCCTCAAGGAGCTTGCTCTGCCCGTTGAAGATCCTGGTGATCCTGGACACATCTCTTTCTCATTTCTAAAAAGTACATAGACTATGCTAGAAAATGTCTGACTCCTTTGAATCTGTTCCAGATCTACTAATTCTACTTTGAATTTTCTTGAGTCTTTAGATTTTAAGTCAGAAAATGTTAAGAAGTCTCTGTCTCTCTAGGTTCTTAGGAATTAGTTGTCTGGGCTCTGTATTCTCTCTCTTTTTCCTGCATTTTCTCTTTAATAAGGTGAAAACATTTAGTTTAAAGTCTATTAAGAATTCTTGGGGCTGAGGATACATTAATAGTTCAGTTGATGAAGTTCTCGTCTAGAGTGCACAAGGCACTGGGCTTGATCCCTAGCCTCACATCAAGCAGGCCATGGTGGCACAGGCCTAGAATCTACAAACTCAGGATGAAAAGGTAGGAGGATCAGAAGTTCAGAGTCATTGCTGACTGTAGAGGGAGTTCAGTGCTAGCCTGAGCTACAAGAGACACTCTAAAACAACAACAACAACAACACAACAACAACAACAACAACAACAAACCTGGATATATTATTCATCACAGCTTTAGGTTCATCAAAACCTTTTTGTTTTATGTATGTATGTATGTATGTATGTATGTATGTATGTATGTATGTATGTATGTATGTATGTATCTGTGTGTGTACATGTGAGTGCATGTGTCATGTTCTTTCTTCCAGGTATTGAAGTCAGGTCTTTAGTCTTGGTCGTGAGCATCTTTACCCTCTGAACCATATTGATGGTCTGTTTTAGGTCCTTTTGATTAGGCTAGAAACTAATCTTGCAGATGTTGATCTAAGTGATATAGTTTGGAATAGAAGTCACATTGTCCACATTAACTCTCTGACATGGCTCCCTATTCAGTAATGGCCCAGTCCAGCTTCGCATTCTGTTTTTCCTCTACTGTCCTTGGGCTCTGCTCTCATGCTTAAGGCCTTTGTCATTATTTAGTGGTGGCAACTTTGCAATGATCAGAAAAAGGACAAGTATTTCTCTACTCATCTCTTTTTTTAATCTTTATTTGAGACAGGGTCTTAAATAACTCAGGCTGGCCATGTACTCACTATGTAGCTGAGGCTAGCCTTGAACTCTTGATCTGTACACTTCTACCTCCCAAGTGCTTGGATCACTGGCATTTACCACAATGCATGTCTCTCCTAAGTTCTTTGAAAGTCATATGGCGATTGATTGTGTCTCTAGATAAAGTGTCAGGGTACGCGATGCCCTAGTATTTAGTAGTCATCAACTAAAGGTTGATGCTCGAGGCAAGGGACAAAATGCAAGGTTACAAATATGAAATGAATACAGAATCAGAATAAAGGAGATGCCTTATAGATTGGTGCAGAGAAAGGGGAATGACCCAGATCAGTAGCTTGGAGTCTGTCTTATTAGCAGGGGCCATTATGCTGCTTTGCCATTGGACTTACGTTAAGAGTGAACCAGTTATTGTGGGTGATCTTAGAAGTCTAGTCAGGAAAACCAGCACAGAACACAGAAACTGATGTGAGGAATTCTGGGAGCAAGGATGGTATTTGAATAGTGCTATTCCTGAGGTAAAGTAGAGAAGTGAGTTTGTTAGACATAATGAATGCCTTAGTGTGATAGGGCTAATTCTCCTGAGGAACTCAGCTTGAGAAGGGTAGTCTAGAGGAGCAGTGTAGAGAAAAGCAGAACATTCTGGGTATGATGGGAGTTCAACAAGATTACCAGCTAGTCCTAGAGAGGGCCAAGGAATGCTTTCTGGAAAGAAATTTTGGGAGGAAATAATGAGTGGAGAGAAAATTAAGCAAGGAGTATCTAAAGAACAGAAGACTTGATCTAGAAAGAACTCAAGCTGCTTTCGGTTCAGAGCCTCCTTCAGCTGCGTGATTTATGTGGGCAGAGGAGTAGCCGTAGATGCTTCCTCCCAAGGCACTGGCCCAGGCAGAGTGTGCACCTGAAAACCTAGTGTTTAGTCCATTTTGTGCTGCTGTGACAAAATATTTGAAATTATTTCTAAAGAAAAGAAACTTGTTCTTACAGCTTAGGGGCCAAAGAGCATACAGATTCAGTTGTGTTGTGAGGGGAGGGTTTTCAGTTCCAATTTGATTCTTTGTTTCTGCCTCTGAATTAATTTCCTAATTTGAGCCTCACACTCATCTTTACACTTTGCCACTTGCCTTAGGCACTGACCTTTACTTGAATATTAAAGGCAGAAAGGACAAGCAGAGAGAGTGCTGCACTGTAAGAGGAGGGAGCGCCCCCCCCCCATGACCTGAGCATCTGTAAATCCCTTCCTCCTAATGCCACCACCCTGTCACCATCTATTGAGTGTTGAAGAAGGCATGCTCAAACTGCCACATCTACCAATGGTTCCAGGTAAAGAGATAACCCTTCACCAAGGGTTGTAACAGTGTCCAACCCTTCTCTATGTCCCTGAACACATGACACAGCTAGGAGTGGAATCTCAGTAACCATCTATGAAGGTATCTTCAGCTGGTAAGTGCTATTGTTTCAGGCCTTTGGGGTAAGATCTGGTTGTCTTTGGAAAATGAGGGGTTGAGCATTGACAACTGGCACATACTGCCTCTTTCTGCTACTTCTCTGTGACTTGCACTTGGTGTTAGGTGGGCTTTTCCCTTTGGAATCTGAACACAGGCAGCTCCAAGTGTGGTCCGTGTACCAGCCCCCCACATTCTCAAGCTCTATTCCTGAGACTCAGTGGATTAGAATCTGCGGTTAACAAGAGCCCTGTTCGAACTGTGTGAGCATTAGTATTTAAAAAATACTGAGGAAGATGATTAAGTAGAACAGAACAATAATGTCCTTTTGTGGCTTATGTCCTTAAAATAATATCTTCAAGGCTCATCTGTGTTGTAACACACGAGCACTTTGACTGACTGGGTAACCATGTTACATTGGATGGCTGTACCACATTTTATCTTCTCACCAGTTGATATACATTCATGTAGTATTGTAACACTTCTTTACATTCCAGGCAAAGAATTGAAGAGAGGAAGCATATATACACACACCGTTTTAACTGGAGGTCAGCGTTCTGTGGGTGAAGTGATGTAGAATCTCCTTGTGTAGGCTCCAGGTGCTCGAGATATTCTTTACTCTCTCTCTCCCTCCCCTCCTAGTTAGCTGTAGCAAATGGAGAGAGAGAGATATTATTTGTATAGTTTGTAGGCTGAAAAATATGTTTATTGACAAAGGTTAGCTTGATCTGTTTTGAATTGTTTTTATTCTAAGAAGAGTTCTATATATAACCTTTTCCTTCCCATTTTCAGAGATCTTTGAAGTTCAAGCAGTTACATCATTTCTCTTAATAGTCTCCAGTCTCACTCATTTTCCTGAAGAATCTCTCTTACCATGTGTCTGTAGTGATGCGGTTTTCTATTTTCTTCTCATTAATTGAAACCATGCTTTAGTTCTTTTTAATATATTTTGAAATCTTATTGAAAGTCAACAAAAGATTTATCACTTTTGCATAGTGGGGGCCAAAATGCCTGAGATAAGCATAAAGAAGGGAAGATTGCTTTGGGCACACAGTTTGGTGCATGGTTTCAGAGGGTTTGGTGTATGGTTGCTTGGCCCCAAGAACATGATGTTGGGTTAGTGTGAGTATGGAGAAGGCTGTTGACTTCAAGACAGATAGGAAGCAGAGGACAAGCCAGGGACTCAGGATTAGATACAGCTTCCAAAGTTCTTATGTTGAGGATTTGGATCTATTAGGTGTTGATGTTTGTGCAGAGAAGGACCTAGGTTCATTCTTCTCGTACACTTTGAGTTTTACTTGTTGAAGATGCTGTCTTTTCTCTAATGAGTAGTTTTGACATCTTTGCCAATTGTCAGATGGTTATAGTAGTATCACCTTGTACAAAGGTCAAGTCCAAGTGGATCAAGGACCTCCATATCAAACCAGTACACTCAAACTAATAGAAGAGAAAGTGGGGAAGAGCCTCGAACACATGGGCACAGGGGAAATTTTCCTGAACAGAACACCAATGGCTTATGCTCTAAGATCAAGAATCAACAAATAGAACCTCATAAAATTGTAAAACTTCTGTAAGGCAAAGGACATTGTCATTAGGACAAAATGCAACCAACAGATTGGGAAAAGATCTTTCTTTACCAATCCTACATCTGATAGAGGACTAATATCCAATATGTACAAAGAACTCAAGAAGTTTGACTCCAGAGAATCAAAGAAACCTATTAAAAAGGGGGGGGGGACAGAGCTAAACAAAGAATTCTCAACTGAAGAATATCGAATGGCTGAGAAGCACCTAAAGAAATGTTCAACATCCTTAGTCATCAGGGGAATGTAAATCAAAACAACCCTGAGATTTCACCTCACACCAGTCAGAATGGCTAAGATCAAAGACTCAGGTGACAGCAGATGCTGGCAAGGATGCAGAGAAAGAGGAACACTCCTCCATTGTTGGTGGGATTGTAGACTGGTACAACCATTCTGGAAATCAGTCTGGAGGTTCCTGAGAAAATTGGACATTGAACTGCCTGAGGATCCAGCTATACCTCTCTTGGGCATATACCCAAAAGATGCCCCAACATATAAAAAGGACACATACTCCACTATGTCCATAGCAGCCTTATTTATAATAGCCAGAAACTGGACAGAACCCAGATGTCCTTCAACAGAGGAATGGATACAGAAAATGTGGTACATCTATACAATGGAGTGAGGTAACCCAATCTCAAAAGAACACACAAGATATGCACTCACTGATAAGTGGATATTATCCCAAAAGCTCGGATTACCCAAGATACAATCCACAGACCACATGAAGTTCAAGAAGTTAGAAGACCAAAGAGAGGATGTTTCAGTCCTTCTTAGAAGGGAGAACAAAATATTCACAGGAGGAAAGTGTGGAGCAGAGACTGAAGGAAAGGTCATCCAGAGACGGCCCCACCCAAGGATCCATCCCATATACTGTCACCAAACCCAGACAATATTGCTGATGCCAAGAAGTGCATGCTGACAGGAGCCTGATATAGCTGTCTCCTGAGAGGCTCTGCCAGAGCATGACAAATACAGAGTCAGGTGCTAGCTAGTGAATTGAGAACAGGGTCCCTAATGGAGGAGTTAGAGAAAGGACTGAAGGAGCTGAAGGGGTTTTCAACCCCATAGGAAGAACAGCAACATCAACCAACTAGACCCCCAGACCTCCCAGGGACTAAACCACTCACCAAAGAGTACACATGGAGGAACCCATGACTCTAGCCACATATGTAGCAAAGGATGGCCTTATCGGGCATCAATGAGAGGAGAGGCCCTTGGCCCTGTGAAGGCTCAATGCTCCCATGTAGGGGGAAGCCAGGGTGAGGAGATGGGAGGGAGTGGGTGGGTGGGTGAGGAACACTCTCAGAGGCAGGGTTGGAGTAGGGGGACTCCAGAAGGGGAATTGGAAAAGGGGATAACATTTGAAATTTAAATAAAAAATCCAATGAAAAGAAAAAAATGTATACTTGTATATAAATTTTAAGTAAAGAATTTCAAATTAGACAAGTAGTAAAAAATACAAATTAAAACTAATAATTTTAAATGTAAATTTATTGGTAAATTTTTTTATAAATACCAAAGTACAAAACACATTTCTTTTACTTTGTTAAGACTGAAAAATAAACCATATATACCTGAATAAATATGCCATATCACTCACACACACACACACACACACACACAAACGAGGAACAAGGATCATTTGAATTGAGAGCTCACATACAAGGCCATACAATTATAAATATTCTCTGTGTCCACGTTCAGAGGCTGGAATAGCAGGCAGGTGACATTCCCATCCAACATTTGTGTGGGTTCTGGGGAACTTAACTCCAGTTCTCGTGTTGTGTGGCAAGCGCTAAACCATTGAGGCATCTCCCAGCTCTCTTCAAGATGTTAAACATGAAACTATATTGGATTTTGTAAGTCCTTTCTTTATATCAAGGTGACCATGTGATTTCTGTCCTTGAGATGGTTTGTGTAGTTTATAACGTTTGTTGATTTATGTATATTGAAACATTCATGCCTCTGGAACCAACTTGATCACAGTAAATAATCTTTTTGTTGTTCTCTTGAATTTGTTTGGCAGGTGCTTTGTTGGGAATTTCTGCATCTGTGTTTATTATTTTCTTGATGCATTTCTGGGTTTAGTATAGCTTTGTAAAAGTTTGGTAATATTCTTTTCTTTTCTATTGTATGGATAGTTTGAGGGACACTGATGTTAGTCTTACTTTGGAGGTCTGACAAAATCCACTAGTGACTCTATTTGGGCCTGGAGTTTCTTTTTTTAGTTGGGAGATTTTAGTTATTGTATCAGTCTCATGGCTTATTATAGATCTATTCAAATTGATTATCATGATTTCATTTCGTGGTCTTAATGCATCTAGAAATTAGTTCTTTTAGACTTTCTTATTTATTGGAATGTATATTTAAGTAAGACCTAATGATTTTCTAAATTTTGTCTCTTAAAGTGGCTCCCCTTTTCATTTCTAATTTCATCTATTTGGATATTCTATCTCTCTTTTGCTTAGTTTGGCTGAGGGTTTGTTTAGTTTTTGTTTTTAAAGAACCATCTTTATCATGGTTGTATTATTTTGTTTTGTTTCCATTCATTAATTTCTCCTCTGATATTAATGATTCCTTTACATCTACTGATTTGTTTGGCGCCTCCTCCTCCTCCTCCTCCTCCTTTTCCTCCCCCCTCCTTTCCCCTTCTTTTTTTTCTGCTTCTTCTAGAGATATATCACGAAGTTATTTATCTGAGAAAGCTCTCATTTTCCTATAGGCGATTGGAGCTGTAAGCACCCCGCTTAGATCTGTAGGATTGGTGTGTTGTGTTTCCATCCTCATTTCACACTTTATTCCCTTCTTGGTCTCTCCTCACTCAATGGCATGGTGTTTAAGCTCCATGACTGTACATTTTCTGTAGTTTTTCCTTCTGTTGATTTATAATCATAGTCCATAGCAGTCAGTTAGAATACAAGGATCATTTTAACTTTCTTGTATCTGTTAAGAATTGCTTTTCAGGGTCTGGAGCACTGACTGCGTTCAAGAGCACTTGCTCTTCCAGAGGACCTGGGTTTAGTTTCCAGCACTCACCATGATGACTAACAACCAGCTGTAAATGCATTTTTAGAGAATCTCATGCACTCTTCTGGCCTCCATGGTTATTGCATAGACATAGTGTGTAGGTGCATACAAGCAACACAGCCATATGCATTACAAATTAAACAGAGAACTTTTAAGGACTGGAGATGGATCAGCAGTCAAGAGCACTGCCTGTTCTTTCAGAGGACCCACGTTCAATTCCCAGCATCCACATGGTGACTCACATCTATGTAACTCTGATTCTAGGGGATCTCATACCTTCTTCTGTCCTTCATGGGTATCAAGCATGCACATTGTACAAGACATACATGCAGCCAAGCACTCATACACATAAAATAAATAAGTAAAATTTAAAAACATTAAAAAGGACTTGCCTAAAGCCCTAATATATGATTGATTTTAGTCAAAGTTCTATGGGAAAAATGGGAATTAAGTAGTGTTTGGATGAACTGTTCTGTAGATATCTGTTTGTTTGACCTGTGTTGTCACCTACGATATGAGACTTATGGTCTGTTATCTTACTTGAAGTTCTTCCTTGATAGCATTCTTTTTTCTTAGTTTTAGTATGTTATTATTGACTCCCTTTTTTTTACACTCCCAGCTTCTGCCCTGAATCTGTCTGTCTGTCTAATGTTTTACTGTTTAGAGTTTCATGTACTTTTATTTACATAATGTAGCTTAAAATAACCTTCATTTATTTGTTCACTTTACATCCTGATCACAACCTCTCCACCTCCTCCTACCCCCAGTCCCACCCTTATAAATAACTTTTTTAAAAATTTAAATGAATTCATTTGTTTATTAAACTTTGATGGCCTGTATTGGTTATACTTGGCACTGACTGTCCTAGGGATATAATTGCCATCTTCAGCTGCCCTAGATCATTGTACAGACCAGTATGTTAACAGATGTGAATAGAGGATCCACAGTGCTATGGGATATTTTGCTCAATAGAGTTGAACATTGAAGTGACAGAAATGTAAGGACTTAATAGGGGGAGAGGCCAAGCTCTACCTAAAACCTTGCTCAAGTTTCTTTTTTCTTTTTTCTTTTTTTTTTTACTTTTATTTTTTTATAGTCCAGTCATTGCCCCCTTCCCAGACTGCCCTCCCACAGTTCCACATCCCATTTTTCCTTCCCACTGTCTTCAAGAGGATGCCCCCACCCCCAACCCATGCTCAAGGGACTGGCCAGATGTCTCAGTGGTTAAGAGTACCAACTGCTCTTCCAGAGGTCCTGAGTTTAATTCCCAGCAACCACAGGGTGGCTCATAACCATCTGTAATGGGATCTGATGCCCTCTTCTGGTGTGTCTGAAGACAGCTACAGTGTACTCTCATATATAAAATAAATAAATCAAGTTTTTTATAATGGGTGATATTTGACTTGCAGGTTGAGAGTTTGCCAGATGAACATTTAGGAGAGAAGAAAATATTTCAGGCAAGGACTGTGTTTAAAGAAGTAGAAGCATTCATTCCTTTAAGCCTAAACTGGTCACGGTAGGGACCGGGCATTTCTGTGTTTATAGTAATAGTGTCCTATAGACCATAGCCTTGTCAAGTCCGACTGAGATTACATTCTAGATTCTTTACTCCCTGCCTCTGAGCTTTGAAGTAAGAAAGCATTCACCTGTAAATGGGGTGTGTTTGTTGGTGGAAATTAATGACTTAGAATCATCTAGGAAGCCTTGGATGCTTTTGAAAGTGTGAGTTTCATTTATTCTTTTAACTATTCTTGTAGCCAGCCACCTAATACCTGGCATACAGTAGGCAGGGAATGAAGATTTGTTGAACAATCTCAGTATTTGACGACATTAGAAAAACATCTGGTTCGTTTCTTTTGATGTAACATTTTGTGACTAGAAAGAAAGAGCATATGGTGAATTCACTAGGTTTTGTGATCTTATGAAGCAGTCATTTGTTTTCTTAAATACTAAGTGACATTGATGGGGAAAGCAGCAATAGTTCGGGCAGGTTTTTTTAGGTGTTTGTACATGGGAGCTAGACAGAACTTTTCTCTTTGAATATAAAATAAAAATTATTCTGTTCTCTTTCTTCTTTTACCTCTCTCCTTCCCTCCCTCCCTCCCGCCCTCTCCCTCCCTTCTTTCCTTCCTCAAACTTGGTGTGTAGCCAAGGATAACCTTGTCTCTGCCTGGAGTGCTGGGATTACAGGTATGTACTCTCATGCCTGGTTTTTAAACAGTGCTAAAGATTACACCTAGGGTTTATTATAAAGTATGTTGCAAAAGATATAGAAACAGCCAGATGATAGAGTGCTATGGAACAGAACTGAAAGTTATATCATTTGTTAGGTGTGAATGCACCTATGGGGCCCTTATTTTAAAAGCCTAAGTCCCCCTAAGACCCATCTTAGTTTTATGTGACACTTTTAGAGGCAATCTTGAGCAAGGATTTTTAGCTCGTTGCACACAGAAACCCATATATTATGTCACTGGGTTTTGGAAAAGAAAAAAAGGTAGTTAACTGGCGGAAGCCAGGAACTGTAAGCCATGATCTGTCTCCTGCACTAACGGACAGCAAAGGGATTTTAGAGAGGGGAGATACGTAGTCTTGGTTGATTTGATGGTGAAAAGGTGGAGTGTGTGTGTGTGTGTGTGTGTGTGTGTGTGTGTGTGTGTGTGCACACATGCACGTATATGCGCAAGTATTGTGTAGGCTACTTCACAAGTCTCCCTCCCCCTTTTGGTTGGAGAACTTTTGCTTGGGGGGTGGTTGAGCATATGATGTCAAAGGGCTGTTGACTAGATAAACTGATTTCTGTACTTGTCCATTCTAGAAAAGTCTATTTCAAGTCATTCTTAAGTGGATTATTTAATTTTTCCTCTAGAAAATAGTTTAAACACCTTATTACCTAAGGAATTTATAGCAAGGTATGCTCAGTCCTTACCTGATATAAAAAGAATGAAATTGATACAGGGTAATTTTACTTTTCTATCTTATCTTTCTTTTGTTCCGGTTCAACTTGCTGCTTGCCATTTGATGGAAAGGAAATTATTTAAGGGCAGGTTTTATAAGATGGAGAGACTGTTGTCCTTACAGCTTCATCACAGGGTACTCAGGTTCACAGAGGGCTTTTATAGGGAGGGAATGGGGGAAGTAGACAGAATGCCATGTGCTGGGTCAAATCATCTTCTGGGCCTGACTTCTTAGGCATAACTTCTGTAGTTCTTATAGACAGCACTTTTTGGGTAAGTTAAATCTGTTAGCATGGTCTGGAGGGATGGCTCAGCAATTAACAGTCCTGGCTGCTCTTGCAGAGGTCCTGGGCTCAGTTCCTAGCATCCATATGGTGGCTAATGACCATCTGTAGCTCCAGTTCCTGGGGATCTGACACCTTCTTCTGGCCTCTCTGCACTGCATGCATGTGGTGCATAAAATAAAAAGTCAAACCTTAGCAGTTTCACATTTTGTGTTAAGTTATTGCGCAGACCTAAAAGTAAGGTGCTATGTTAACACGTTCTGGCGTTCTCAGCGTTCCAGATGTTCTGGCTTCTGAAAAGTAAAAGAACGACTATTGACTTAGCTAACATAATGATGTGGGTGCATCTTCTCTTTAGGATTCAGATGCTGGGTGAAGAGAGGGCACGTGACCTTATGTAGACCAGGTCAGATTGGAGTGGTCATTGTTACATCTTCCTGCCATTTTGTCCAGAAGCTTTTCACTGATACCCATTGTTGAGAATCCATCAATACAGAAATCAATCTTTTCTTCTGTCTTCTTGTTCTTTAGGCTACCATCTTCTAATTTTTCATGCTGGGATACAGTCTATGCACATGTGCTTTTATCCATCCTCAGGGAGAGTTATTTTGGAATTAGGAGGAACCTGGAGCAGTGAAGTGTGGGTGGGTAGTTTTGTGTAACATAGAAAGCTAGGATTTTGGTGATCCTGTTTCTTCTTGTACATGGTTACATCAGTGTGTTTGCTTTGACAGATTTCATCATACTGGACATTTATGGCTTGTGTACTTTTCTATATGCAAATAAAACTGGAATATACTGACTAAAGGTATTTAAAACAGGAAGAAAATTTAATGACATTCCTCTATACTACTTTTAATTAGTACACAAATATAGTTATTGTTTTTATTTATTTTTCTTTTATGTGTGTTGGTGTTTTGCCTGCATGTATATCTGCGTGAAGGTGTCAGATCCACTGGAACAGGAGATACAGACACTTGTGAGCTTCTGTGTGGGTGTTGGGAATTGAACCTGGGTCTTCTGAAGTCAACCATCATACTTAACCACTGAGTCATCTCTCTAGCCCTTTTAATTTAATTGTGTTTTAATGGCAATTATTGAAATGAGCATTGTGGATTTGGCTACAAATTTTTGATATTGATTTCCAATAGCAAACTTACATCTTACCCTTGTTCTTTTACTAATATTACTTATATTTCCTGCCCTTAGTTGTTTCACTATGTAATTCAGACAGTATTACAGAGAGATATAGTAATTTGCCTTGGTAACTTCTCTTAAAGGGGGATGGATTAGGACATCAAACTAAGTATTGAGCCACAAAGCCTGGTACCAGTGTTCTTAAGGCTCTATGTCTGCTTCCACGTAAGGACTCGCATGGTACTTAGAGGATGAAGTGTGCGCTGTGCTGTGCTGTCCTCCTGTGAGGCTGTGGTGATTACTGAGAGTAGCTTAGCCTGCTTGTTCCCAACAGAACGAGTGAGCTGAATGGGAAAAGTTCACAGAGCCACAATTGTCTACTTTGCCTGACGTTTTGCTCTCCAGTGGGACGTCCGTGTCATAGGTTTGAGTACCTGTTTCTTGAATGGTTTCCTATGCTGCAAGTTTTCCAAAGCCCAAGTTGATGTACTCTTTGAGTCAGTATGAATTTATATTATACCCCTTCTTCAGAGTGTTGAAGCAAGAACTGGACTCTGTCTGCACATGGGCTGATGGGTGAGATCAGACACTGATGACTTAGTAGGCTTGGGGTGAGTGCTCCATTCACTGAAATGCTGACTTAGTGGCTTAGCAGATATTTGCAAAAATAAATGCAACTGTTAGAGCTTGTGAACATATTTTATCCATAAGGTGTGTCTACATTAAAAAAATTATTATTTACTTATTTGTGTGTGTGTGTGTGTGTGTGTGTGTGTGTGTGTGTGTGTGTGTGTGTGTGTGTTCGCGCCACAGCTCACATGTGCAGGTCAGAGGAAAGCTTTGTGGGGGTTGGTTCTTTTTTTCCACTATGTGGGTCCCAGGTCATCAGGCTTGGCAGAATGTGTGTTTACCCACAGAGCCATCTTGCTGGCTGTGGTAAAAAATATTTTTATTTATACCTATTTAAAAAGGTAATTGTATAACTTAATGACTTTTTTTTGATTCTTTGGTCTTTGATGGTGAGTTCATAGTTTTGTATTTTTAAAAGCTAGAAATATTATAACAGTGCTTTTAGGGTAAAACATCTGTCAGTATTTCCATTATAAAGTGTAATTTTAAAGAGTTTAGAAGTCAGCTGTAAAAATTTGTTCTTGGCTGATACTTAGTATACAAAAATCTCTGCCCAGGGTAATTTCCAGAATTTTTGCAGAAGCATAAACTAAGGTTACATGGTAGAAACAGCCTACACTGGGCACATTTTTTGTTTCTATCAGTGTAGGGAAGATGACAGCTTTTAAAAATGATTCATATAAAACAATATGATTTCTTTCTTGAGTTGTGTTCTTAGAAAATTGTTGGTTTTAAAAAAATGTTACTTCATCATCTAAAAGGTGACTTGCTTAAATATAGAAAAGTTGAAGCTGATGTGTTGGCACACTTTTAATTCCAGCACTCCAGAGCAGAGGCAGAGGCAGAGGCAGGATCTCTATGAGTTCAAGGCCAGCCTGGTCTACATAATACCCTGTTTCAAACAACTAAACCTAACCCAACCCAAGCCAACCTAACCCAACCCAACCCAAACCAACCCAGACCCCAGTTGTACCCCTACCCCTACCTGAAGCCCAAACTGGAGGAGCTTGAAGAACTCCTTTGTGATCAGGGTCCAGCAGCTCCTCTTAAGGTCAGTGCTCAGGGCTATGCAGTGACTCTGTGGCTTCAGATCCTTTTTTATTACCTGGTCTACTTTGTTGAAAAGTAGCTTTCATTTTGGTATGTGGCTTAGCTGTTTGCAGAGAAAGTCAAAATACTGAAGAAGAAAAAAAAGAGGCATTTTTATTCATGGCTAGAGACAGCCAGTAAATCTGGAGAGCTTCTAGTTAATGTAATTTTCATACTAAATCTCTAGGAAGGTGTTAACTTGAAGCCATCAACTACAGTGTAGATAAACTTTTTGCTTTTATGTTGTAACAAGTACATGTGCACATATAGTTTAGATGCATTTAGATGCTCATGACCAGGCCTTTGTTCTTTTCTATAGTTTCTTTGTAGTTAAGTCCCGTAAGTAGATTTCCTCCAGAGTAGCTTCATATGAGACACCTAGACTAGCCTTCTAGTTGACAATAACTGCCTCTTGTGTTACTGAATCATAGAAGCACATGTATGTAAAGCCTTTAGGGAACATTTGAAATTTTGATTTTTAAAATGAAACATGACTTTATATGAAGTATGAATTGGAAATAATACTGGATTTTATGCATTCATTTCAAAATATTGTATTCATGGTGGAAAAACAAATACTTTATTAAGAACATGCTTCCTCCCTCCACAACCACCCTGATTTAAAGCCTCCCTCATACTATAAAATACTATACTATTTTTAGGGCCAAAGGAAAATAAAAAAAAAATAACCAATCCTACCTTCATAAACCCAAGAACCTCATCAAACAAATGTATTCTGAGAGTCAGGTCAGGTTTAGGAACTTGCTTAAATTCTTAGTGTTATCATCACCAATGGCTGCTGCCCAGTGCTTCAGTGGACAAACATCCCCACTTGGCCTTAGAGACTACCATGTGTTGTTCTCTCTGGAACCATCTTTGCTGAGATGATTCCGCTTTTGCTTGGCTAGTTTGAGGTGGGTCATTCTAAGGGAGATGACTACTCCTCTTGTCATGACTCATGTGACACTAAGGGCTGAAATTCTGAGTGTGGACGTGATAGTGGGCATTAAGCAAAGATTTGATCCCCAGGTCCTAAGAAGTGTGTGTGATCCTGTGCAGAGAGGCTCCCTGTTACGTAGTGCTTTTACTGGACTTTTTACTTTTCTAAGAAGCCCTGGTTTGTTTGTTTGTTTTTTTTTTTTCAAAGAAATGCAGGTTCTGTGAAGCCCTCTTAGTGAACAAGAACCAATAAATGCACCACACACACACACACACACACACACACACACACACACACACACACACACACACACCCCTACCACTCCCCCATGCATTAAAATTTGTGTACACGCAGAAATCTCCAATTCTAGTGTAACACTCCTGAGTTTGTTCTAGTTTCCCCTTCCCTACACTTATATTTACTTTATCTGACATAAGAATTCTGCCTTTATTTTTTAATACGTAGTTCTGTGACGAATGGTGTGGAGATTTTGAATAGACTGCATTGACTCTGTTTATTGTTTTTGGTACGATAGTAATTTTCATAGTATTGAATCTACCAATCCATGAGTGTGGGAGGTCTTTCTATTTTCTGTTGCCTCCTGTGATTTCTTTAGAGTTTTAAAGTTTTCATTGTACAATCCTTTGCTTCCTTGGTTAGTTTACTCCAAGCGGGTTTTTTTTGTTTTTTTTTAATGCTACTGTAGATGGGGTTGTTTGCCTGGTAGATAGGGAAACCTTGTCAGAGTTTGTTATTATTACTTTAAAAAAACAGTCACTTATGACTGGGATGAGGTGGACTCTCAATGCAGTTTTGATTTATAGTTCATTGATAACTAAAAATATCGAGCATTTAAAAATACATTTTTATTGGATTTTTTTATTTACATTTCAAATGTTATCCCCTTTCCCAGTTTCCCGTCCATAAACCGCCTATCCCTTCTCCCCTCCCCCTTCTTTTATGAGGGTGTTCTTCTACCCAACCCTACCCACCCCTTCATATATTGGGTATTTTGCTTTTTTTTTCCTGAGAAGTCTGTATTTTTAGATAATTTCTCCACTTATGATTATATTACTAATTCTTTTCTTAGTAACTTTTTTGGTCCTCCTACTCCTAACACGTGCATGCATGAGTGTGTGCATGTGTGTGGTGTGGTGGTGTGTGTGCATGTGTGTAGTATGTGTGTGTGTGATGTGTGTGTGGGTGTGTGTGTGTGTGTGTGTGTGTGTGTGTGTGTGTGTGTGAGTGTCTGTGTGAGAGATGAGGAGGTTCAGGAAGAAGGGGGAAGGGGGAGAGGGAGAGTGACTGTCACCTAGGTTATGGTGGCCACATGTGTTGTTCAGCTCTTGTTTTATTTTTTATGCTAATGAATGTGATTGAGGATTTTTTAATGCTTATACTTATTTTTTCTCTATGTTTTGTGAAGCCTTATTAGGTTCCTTTACATCTACAACAATGACATTTATGCATTGCCTCTTATCAACATCATTTGGGCCATTTTGTCCTTGGTAATACCCATTTTTCTTGAAGTTGTTTTGTCTAAATTCCAATCCCAGATAAGTGTGTGTGTGCGTGTGTGTGTGTGTGTGTGCGCGCGCGCGTAGACCAACCACTTCTTGTTCTTATTAGCTAGGGGTCACCAACTTTAAGGGACCTGGACTCTACTGATTAGGGTAGGCTGGTCAGCCAGTGGGGCCAAGGATTTACTTGTCTCTATCTTCCCAGCCTTGGAATTATAAGCACACACCATCATTGTGAGCTTTTTTTATGTGGGTGCAGTGATCAAACTCATGCTTATGGGTTACATGGCAGTAACTTTGCTGTCGGAGCCATGTCCCTATTTCTGCTCCCCTATGGACTATGCCAAGCTTGGAATATGACCCTTATTTTGGTGCCTGATGCTCTCTTGCCCGCAAACGTCTTCACTAAACTTATCTGTTTTTCAGAGATGGTTTGCAGGCTGACTTTACTTCTCAGTGAGTTTCAGGATATTGAAGTATCTGTGAAATGTGGAATGCATTTGCTAAAGGGTGGTAAGATGTGGGAATTTGAGATTAGATACTAGCTAAGCCCCTACATAAATAACATACTTAAATATAAATGATCCTTATATTAGTTGACAAGTTATTGAAGCATTTAGGATATGTTCTTTTCTGAATAGTCTATTTCTGCTTTGATTCTGTGTCAGAAATTGGTGTGATTCTAAATTGAGTAATATTTAATTCAAGCAAGTCTTAACTGCCCTATCAGTATACTTCTAGGAATACAAACATTAGAATTTTCTTTAAAAAGAATCCTAGTTTGATCATTTCCAAGGAGACTTGGATCTTTATTCTTTACTAGGAGACACAGATTTATACTCCACTGACATAGGGGGCAGTCAGTCTAGTCCCTATCTATGGGTATGCAGGTCATATAACTGAATGGGTTAGCTACAAAAAACTTGGTAAAAATGAGATTGAAGCATCCTCTCTTGGGCCTTCCTTCTTGTTAAACTTCTTATGGTCTGTGGGTTGTATCATGGGTATTCTGTACTTTTGGCTAATATCCACTTATCAGTGAGTATATACCATGCATGTCCTTTTAGGATTATCTTACTCAGGATGATATTTTCTAGTTCCATTCATTTGCTGCAGAATTCATGATGTCCTCATTTTAATAGCTGAATAGTATTCCATTGTGTAAATGAACCATGTTTTCTGTATCCATTCTTCAGTTGAGGGACATCTGGGTTGTTTCCAGTTTCTGGCTATTAATGAATAAGGCTGCTATGAACGTAGTGGAGCACGTGTCCTTGGGGAGTGGTGGACCATTGTTTGGGTATATGCCCAGGAGTGGTATAGATAGAACTATTCCCAGTATTCTGAGAAACCACTAGATTGATTTCCAGAGTGGTTATACCAGTTTGCAATCCCACCAGCAATGAAGGAGTGTTCTCCTTGCTTCATATCCTTGATAGCATGTGTTGTCATTTGAGTTTTTGATCTTAACTATTTTGATTGGCATAAGGTGGAATGTAAGGGTTATTTTGATTTGCATTTCTCTGATGACTACGGATTCTGAATATTTCTTTAAGTGCTTCTCAGCCATTTGGGACTCCTCTGTTGAGAATTCTCTGTTTAGCTCTGTACCCCATTTTAAAATTGGGTTATTTGGTTTTGTTGGAGTCTGACTTGTTGAGTTCTTTATATATTTTGGCTATTAGCCCTCTCTCAGATGTAGGATTAGTGAAGATCTTTTCCCAATCTGTAGGCTGCTGTTTTTGTCCTATTGACTATGTCCTTTGCCTTACAAAAGCATTTTAATTTTGTGAGATCTCATTTGTCAATCTTAAAGCCTGAGACATTGGTGTTCTGTTCAGAAAGTTGTCTCCTGTACCAATGAGTTCAAGTCTGTTATCCACTTTCTGATCTATTTAGTGTGTCTTGTTTTATATTGAGGTATTTGGTCCACTTGGACTTGAGTTTTGTGCAGGGTTATAAATACGGATCTATTTGATTTCTTCTACATGCAGATATCCAGTTAGACTTGTAATTTTTTTTTGTTGAAGATGCTTTCTTTTTTCTATTGTGTGGTTTTGCCTTCTTTGTCAAACATCAAGTGTCTATAGGTGTGTGGGCTTATTTCTGAGTCTTTGATTCCATTGATCAACCTTTTTGTCTCTGTATCAGTACCATGGGGTTTTTAATAACTATTGCTCTGTAGTATAGTGTAGGTTGAGGTCAGGGATAGTGATTCCCCCAGAAGTTCTTTTATTGTTGATAATTATATCCACTTCTTGTTTTTTTTTTTTCCATATGAAGTTGAGATTTGCTCATTGCATGTCTATGAAGAGTTAAAATTTTGATGGGGATTGCATTGAATCTGTAGATTGCTTTGGGTAAGATGGCCATTTTCACTATGTTAATCCTACTGATTAGGAGCATGGACATCTTTCTTCTGAGATATTCCTCAATTTCTTTCTTCAAGGACTTGACATTCTTATCATACAGGTCTTTCACTTGGTTGGCTAGAGTTACACCAAGACATTTGATATTATTTGTGGCTCTTGTGAAGCCTGTTGTTTCCCTAATTTCTTTTTTAGCCCATTTATCATTTGTATAAAGGAAGGCTACTCATTTGATTTAATTTTATATCCAGCCACTTTGCTGAAGTTGTTTATCAGCTGTTAGGAATTCTCTGGTAGCATTTTTGGGGTCATTTATATAAACTATCATATCATCTGCAAATAGTGATACCTTGACTTCTTCCTTTCCAATTTGTAACTCCTTGATCTCCTTTTGTTGTCTAATTGCTCTAGCTAGAACTTTGAGTATTATATTGAATCAATAGGGAGAGTGTGGGCAGCCTTGTCTTGTCCCTGATTTTAGTGGGATTGCTTCATTTTTCTCTCTATTTAATTTGATGTTGGCTGTTGGTTTGCTGTATATTGCTTTAGAAAGTGGAGAGATCCAATTTAACAACATATTTGAAAGCTCTACAACAAAAAGAAGCAAACACACTCAGCAGGAGTAGACAACAGAAAATGACCAAACTCAAGTCTGAAATCAATCAATTAGAAACAAAGAGAACAATATAAAGAATCAACCAAACCAAGAGCTGGGTCTTTGAGAAAATATACAAGAGAGGATCATTGACTCCCAAGAAGATTGGGACCCACAGGTTGATAGCCTCTGCTCTAAACACTCTGTCAAGGAAATTCTTAGATCTGATAAGTCCTTTCAGAAAAGTGCCAGGATATAAAATCAACATAAAAAATTAATTAGTTTTCTATGAACCAACAATGAATATGCTGAGAAGAAAATAAGAAAAACATTTCTACATTATCTTCAAAGCAAAAACCCTAACTAGAAGTAAACCTAACCAAAGAGGTGACAGGCCTCTAAGATGAAGATTTTTTTAAATACCAAGGGAAGAAATTGGAAACAATAGAAAATGGTAAGACCTCCCTCATTCATGGAGTAGCAGAATTGATATTGTTGAAGTATTATTACCTACTATGAAGGATTATTTTACCTAAAGTGAATCATAGATTCAATGTTATCCATACCAATATTACAGTGGCAGGAATAGTAAAAGAATTCTGAAATTCATATAGAAGCACAAAACAGCCTGAATAGCGAAAATAATCATTAGGAAAAGTAGATATGCTAGATGAATCAAAAGGTATGAAGTTATTCTGCAGGGCCATGGTAACCAAACGAGTATGGCATACGTACACACATACTGACAGACCATGGAATTAAAAGCATCCATATACACACACTCTATTCTTTTAAAAATTTAAAAAATCGAGAATTTCACACATTAAATATACTATGTCGCTTTCCGTTTCCTCCTGCACCCAGAGCTGACCCTGTTACACAGTTTTCTCTATTCAGATCCTGCTGTAAGAAAGCTTGTCTCCAGGAGTGTTGAGATACAGGCTTACAGGAGGGTCAAGCCACTGTCAGAGACATCAAGACAAGCTAACACCAGAGACAACCAGATGGCTAGAGGCAAGTGCAGGAGCTTAAGAAACAGAAACCAAGACTACTTGGCATCATCAGAGCCCAGTTCTCCCACCAAAGCAAATACTGGATATCCCAACACACCAGAAAAGCAAGATTTAGATTTAAAATCACATCCCATGTGATAGATGAATTTAAGAAGGACATCAATAACTCCCTTAAAAACAGGACAACACAGGTAAACAAATAGAAGACCTTAAAGAGGAAACACAAAAATCCCTTAAAGAATTACAAGAAAACACAACCAAACAGGTGAAGGAATTGAACAAAACCATCCAGGATCTGAAAATGGAAATAGAAACAATAAAGAAATCAGAAAGGGGGACAACCCTGGAGATAGAAAACCTAGGAAAGAGATCAGGAGTCATAGACGCAAGCATCACCAACAGAGTACCAGAGATAGAAGAGAGAATCTCAGGGGCAGAAGACACCATAGAAAGCATTGACACAACCATCAACAATGTAAAATGCATAAGTCTCCTAACCCAAAACATCCAGGAAATCCAGGATACAATGAGAAGATCAAATCTAAGGATAATAGGTATGGAAGAGAGTGAAGACTCCCAACTTAAAGGGCCAGTAAATACCTTCAGCAAAATTATACAAGAAAACTTCCATAACCTAAAGAAAGAAATGCCCATAAACATACAAAAACTCTAGATAGATTGGACCAGAAAAGAAATTCCTCCTATTACATAACAGTCAAAACATCAAAAGAATATTAAAAGCAGTAAGGGCAAAAGGTCAAATAACATATAAAAGTAAACCTATCAGAATTACACCAGACTTCTCACCAGAGGCTATGAAAGCCAGAAGATCTAGTACAGATATCGTATAGACCCTAAGAGAACACAAATGCCAGCCCAGGCTACTATATCCAGCAAAACACTCAATTACCCTAAATGGAGAAATCAAGGTATTCCATGACAAAACCAAATTTCCACAATATCTTTCCACAAATCCAGACCTGCAAAAAATAATGCATGGAAAACACCAACACAAGTAGGGAAACTACCCTCTAGAAAAAGCAAGAAAGTAATCTCCTTGCAACAAACCCAAAAGAAGAGAGCCATACAAACATAATTTCATCTCTAACAACAAAAATAACAGGAAACACCAATCACCATTCTTTAATATCTCTTAACATCAATGGACTCAATTCCCCAATAAAAAGACATAGACTGACAGATTGGATACATAAAGAGGACCCAGCATTTTGCTGCATATGGGAAACATAGTTCAGTGGCAAAGATAGACACTACCTCAGAGTAAAAGGCTGGAAAAAAATTTTCCAAGCAAATGTTTTCAAGAAACAAACTGGAGTAGCCATTCTAATATCAAATAAAATCAACTTTCAACCAAAAGTTATCAAAAAAGATAAGGAATGACACTTCATATTCATCAAAAGAAAAATCGAACAAGATGAACTCTCCATCCTGAATATCTATGCTCCAAATGCAAGGGCACCTACATTCATAAAAGAAAACCTTACTTAAGCTTAAAGCACACATTGTACCTCACACAATAATAGTGGGAGACTTCAACACTCCACTCTCAGCAATGGACAGATCATGGAAACAGAAACTAAACAGAAACACAGAGAAACTAACAGAAGTTATGAACCAAATGGACTTAACAGATATCTGTATAACATTTCATCCTAAAACAAAAGAATATACCTTTTTCTCCACACCTCATGTTACATTGTCCAAAATTGGCCATATAATTGGTCATAAAACAGGCCTCAACAGATACAAAAAGATTGAAATAATCTCATGCAGCCTATTAGATCACCATGAACTAAGACTGATCTTCAATAACAACAAAAACAACAAATCGCCCACATACACATGGAAGTTGAACAACACTGTACTCCATGATAACTTGGTCAAGGAAGAATAAAGAAAGAAATTAATGACTTTTTAGAATTTAATGAAAATGAAGGCACAGTATGCCCAAACTTATGGGACACAATGAAAGCAGTGCTAAGAGGAAAACTCATAGCTCTGAGTGCCTCCAAAAAGAAACTGGAAAATGCATACACTAGCATTTTGACAGCACACCTAAAAGCTCTAGAACAAAAAGAAGCAAATATACCCAAGTAGAGTAGAGGGCATGAAATAATCAAACACATGGATGAAATCAGCCAAGTAGAAACAAAAAAGAACTATACAAAGAATCAACAAAATCAGGAGCTGGTTCTTTGAGAAAATAAGATAGATAAGCCCATAGCCAGACAAACTAGAGGGCACAGAGAGCATATCCAAATTAAGAAAATCAGAAATGAAAAGGGAGACACACACAACAGAATCTGAGGAAATTAAAAAAATCATCAAATCCTACCACAAAAGCCTATATTCAACAAAACTGGAAAATCTGGATGAAATGGACAATTTTCAAGACAGATACGAGGTTCTAAAGTTAAATCAGGATCAGATAAATCATCTAAACAGTTCTATAACTCCTAAAGAAATTGAAGCAGTTATTAAAAGTCTAAAAAAAAAAAAAAAAAAAAAAAAGCCCAGGACCAGATGGGTTTAGTGGAGAATTCTATCAGACCATCATAGACTACCTAATACTAATACTGTCCAAATTATTCCATAAAATAGAAGCAGAAGGAACACTACCAAGTTACTTCTATGAAGCTACAATTATGCTTATATCTAAACCACATCAAGACCCAACAAAGAAAGAGAACTTCAGGTCAATTTCCTTTATGAATACTGAAGAAAAAATACTCAATAAAATTCTCACAAACAGAATCAAAGAACACATCAAAAGGATCATTCATCATGATTAAGTAGGTCTCATCCCATGGATGCAGGAATGGTTCAAGAAATGGAAATCCATCAATGTAATCCACTAATCCACTATATAAACAAACTCAAAGAAAAAAAGCCACGTGATCATCTCATTAGATGCTGAGAAAGCATTTGACAAAATTCAACACTCCTTCATGTTAAAAGTCTTGGAAAGATCAGGAATTCAAGGCCCATACCTAAACATAGTAAAAGCCATATACAGCAAACCAGTCGCTAACATTAAACTAAATGAAGAGAAACTTGAAACAATCCCACTAAAATCAGGGACTGGACTAGGCTGCGCACTCTCTCTCTACTTATTCAGTATAGTACCTGACGTTCTAACCAGAGCAGTCAGACAACAAAAGCGTGTCAAAGGGCTACAAATTGGAAAGAAGTCAAAATATCACTATTTGCAGATGATATGATAGTATACTTAAGTGACCCCAAATGTTCGACCAGAGAACTATTAAGCCTGATAAACAACTTCAGCAAAGTGACTGGGTATAAAATTAACTCAAACAAATCAGTAGCCTTCCTCTACTCACCGGATAAACAGGCTGAGAAAGAAATTATGGAAATGACACCCTTCACAATAGCATAAAACACCTCAGTGTGACTCTAACCAAGCAAATGAAAGATTTGTATGACAAGAACTTCAAGTCTCTGAAGAAAGAAATTGAAAAAGGTCTCAGAAGATGGAAAGAACTCCCATGGTCATGGGTTGACAGGATTAATCTAGTAAAAGTGGCCATCTTGACAAAAGCAATCCACAGATTCAATGCAATCCCCATCAAAATTCCAACTCAATTCTTCATAGAGATAGAAAGAGCAATTTGCAAATTAATTTGGAATAACAAAAAACCCAGGATAGTGAAAACTATCCTTAACAATAAAAGAACTGATGGAATCACTATGGCTGACCTCAAGCTGTTTTACAGTGCAGTAGTGATTAAAAACTGTATGGTATTGGCAGGTAGATCAGTAGAATAGAATTGAAGACCCAGAAATGAACCCACACACCTATGGTCACTTGATTTTTGACAAAGGAGCCAAAACCATCCAATGGAAAAAAGATAGCATTTTCAACAAATGGTGCGGGTTCAACTGGCAGTCAGCATGTAGAAGAATGCAAATTGATCTATTCTTATTGCGCTGTACAAAGCTCCAGTCCACGTGGATCAAGGACCTCTGCATAAAACTAGATACACTCAAACTAATAGAAGAGAAAGAGGAAGAGCCTTGAACACATGAGCACTGGGGAAAATTTCTTGAACAGAATACCAATGGCTTATGCTCTAAGATCAAGAATTAACAAATGGGACTTCATAAAATTGCCTGTAAGGCAACAGACACTGTCATTAGGACAAAAGAGCAACCAACAGGTTGGGAAAAGATCTTTACTAATCCTAAATCTGAGAGATGACTAATATCCACTATATACAAAGAACTCTAGAAGTTAAACTCCAGAGAATCAAATAACCCTATTAAAAAAGGGGGACAGAGCTAAACAAAGACTTCTCAACTGACGAATATTGAATGGCTGAGAAGTACCTAAAGAAATGTTCAACATCCTTAGTTGTCAGGGTAGTGTCAATCAAAACAACCTTCTGATTCCACCTTACATCAGTCAGAATAGCCAAGATAAAAAACTCATGTGACAACAGATGTGGCACGGATGTGGAGAAAGAGGAACAGTTCTCCATTGTTGGTAGGATTGCAAGCTGGTACAACCACTCTGAAAATAAGTCTGGAGGTTCCTCAGAAAATTGGACATGGTACTACCTGAGGACCCAACTACACCATTCCTAGGTATATACCCAAAAGATGCTTCAACATATAACAAGGACACATGCTCCACTATGTCCATAGCAGCCTTATTTATAATAGCCAGAAGCTGGAAAGAACCCAGATGTCCCTCAGTAGAGGAATAGGTTCAGAAAATGTGATACATTTATACAGTGGAATACTACTCAGCTATAAAAAACAATGACTTCATGAAATTCATAGGCAAATGGATGGAACTAGAAAATATCCTTAGTGAGGTAACCCAAACACTTTAAAATAATACACATGGTATTATTTAGTGATAAGTAGATATTAGCCCAAAAGTTTGGAATACCCCAGATACAATCCACAGACCACATGAAGCTCAAGAAGAAGGACGACAAAAGTGTGGATGCTTCATTCCTTCTTAGAAGAGGGAACAAAAACATTCACAGGATGAAATACAGATACAAAGTGTGGAGCAAAGACTGAAGGAAAGGCCATCCAGAGACTTCCCACCTGCGGATCCAGCCTGTACATAGCCACCAAACCCAGACACTATTGCAGTTGCCAAGAAGTGCATGTTGACAGGAGCCTGATATAGCTGTCTCCTGAGAAGGTCTGCCAGAGCATGTCAAATACAAAGACAGATACTCACAGCCAGCCATTGAAGTCAGAACGGTGTCCCCAATGGAGGAGTTAGAGAGAGGACTGAAGGAGCTGAAGGGCTTTGCAACTCCATAAGAACAACAATACCAGCAAACCAGAGCTCCCAGGGAATAACCACCATCCAAAGACATGGACAGACCCATGGCTCCAGCTGCATATGTAGCAGAGGATGGTCTTGTTTGGCACCAATGAGAGGAGAAGCCCTTGGTCCTACCAAGGTAGACCCCTCAGTGTAGGGGATTGTCAGTATGGGGAGACAGGAAGGGGTGGGTGGATGGGTGGGTAAATACCCTCATAGAAGAAATGGGAAGGGGAATGGGAATGGGATAGGGGGTTTATGGCTGGGAAACCAGGAAAGGGGATAACATTTGAAACAAAAAAAAAAAAAAAAAAATCCAAGAAAAAAGATTTAATTTGTGCCGCATCATGTCTAGAAGGCACCATGTTGAAGAAGGTGACCCAGTATTCTGTCATTAACAATTAAAAATAATAGTTTTGAGAGAGAGGGAGGGGAAGAGAGAGTTGGAGAGGGAGAGGGAGGAGGTAGTTGGAGAGGGAGAGGGAGAGGTAGTTGGAGAGGTAGTTGGAGAGGGGAGGGGAGGGAGAGGAGAGGGAGGGAGGGGGGAGGGGAGGGAGGGAGGGGGGAGGGGAGGGAGGGAGGGAGAGGGAGAGGGGGAGAGGGAGGGAGAGAGGGAGAGGGAGAGGGAGAGGGAGAGGGAGGATATCTGTCTTCGTTTGTGCATGTAAGTTCAGTGCCTGTGGAGGCCAGAAGAGGACTTTGGATCTCCTGAACTTAAGTTGTGGGAATTTCTATTTCTGTGATAAAATGCCATAACCAAAAGCAATTTGAGGTGAAAAGGGTTTGTTTCATCCCACTGCTTGTAGTCCATCATCCAGGAAATCAGGGCAGGAATTCAAGACAGGGACTTGGAGGAAGGAGCTGCTGCAGAGGCCATGGTGGAGTTCTTGTTCCCTCTGACTTGCTCATATACCGCAGGTTTACCTGGCCAGGCACAATACCACTCACAGTGGAATGGCCTCTAACACCTCCATTATCAATCATGAAAATGGCCCATATGCCTTCCTACAGGTCAAACTTGGAGGCAATTCCTCAGCTATGATTTTCTCTTCCCTGATGACTATAGCTTGTGTCAGGTTGATAAAACCCAACCAGGCAGGGTAAAACAGAGGTAAGCCTCCTGATGCTAAGAACCAAATTTGAGTCCTTTGTAAGAGCAGAATCTGCTTTGAACTGCTCAAGTATCTTTTTAGCCTCATTTGTCTTTTTCAGCCCCTTTTTCCTGATGTTCCCTGAGCCTTAGGTATATGGGTTGTGTTGTAGATGTACCAATTGGAACAGGCACTCCATAGTCATTGCTCTGTACATCTGGACCTTTTGTGTATCTGAATACTATCCTCTGTCTGCTACAGAAGCTTTTGATGAGTAGTGAGAGCTACATTACCTGTGTGTAAGCAGAAATATGTAGAATGCAGTTGGAAGGTAAATAGAGTTAAAGAAATACATACTAAGTTCTTCTCTAGGATCAAGGCTCTCTATGAGCCTTGAACTTATGGCTATAACCAGACATGAGTTTCCTTTTGGCTTGCTTAAGTCCAGTTAGACAGTTGTTAGTCACTTCCATGATAATGGTACCACTCCTGCACCACCAGGGCTGTTTTCTGGGCTGGCTGTTGTGGTTACAGGTTTTACACTGGATAGGAACATTGATCACTGTACTCCACTGCAGCTTTCAGAGCACCTTCTCAAGGGTTCTTAAGGGTTCTCTGGAAGGTCAGTTGTGTTAGATGGCGTTTTGTTGTCTTTGTGGCGCGTGCAATAAATGATAAGTGCTAAAGAAGCAGAAATTTGTGAGGGAATGTGAGTTTGTGGGATGAGAGTTGATATTCTTCATAATGTTGGCTTAAGAAGATAACTGAGCAGTAACAACTACAGGAAGTGAAGGCTCCTAATGGAGATCTCATGGGGCATTTGGTGTATACCTAAGTGTGTCAAGGAATAGCACAGAGGCTGAGGGAGAGTACTGGTAGGAATGAAGGTATGCTTGGGGTGGAGTGAAGGTAATGTATCAAGCAGGGCCTGTGCATTGTTGTTAGGATGTGTCTCTGATTACAATCGAAAAGCTTACAAGGGTTGTGGAGGAGAATCAATACAATGTGTCTTGTGTTTACTTGGCTTATTCTGACCCCTGAGTTGGGAGTAGATAGAAAATAGGCAGGAGGCTTTTATGAATTTGTTGCCTATATTCAGAAGAACTCATGGAGACTAAGTCTGACAGCATTGAATTTGGAATTGACATGGTTACCTTATAGATGGTTATGTATGTATGTATGTATGTGTATATGTGTGTATGATTGAGAGATATGTATAGAGGGTGGTGGGGAACTGAGAACAACTGAGTGATTAATGGTAACAGTTCGGAGCCTGAACGGGTAGAAGAATGGATGTAGTTTGTTATGTTTCCAATAATTAGATAAAAGTTCTTGTGATGATCCACCTTATGCCATGTATGTCTTCAGAAGTATCCATAAATATGTCTTTAAGATGATAGTGTCCATAGTTATATTTTATAGTGAAAGAGGCTTTTTGCCAAGACTTCTCTAGAACTCCCTGTGGAAATATCAATTGCTTTTCTTGGCTCCGAGGTATTTTCTGAATAGTGTATTATACTACATCCCAAATATGCCATTAAGGGATTTGAAAGTTTGTTAAAACATGTGTGGCAACTGAGTACTGTCACTTAAGCCCAGTCAGAGTAGCCAAGAAAGGAAGAGCAGCTCCTAGCTGGACTCGTTGACATGCATCAGAGCCAAGCAGAGCTCAGGTGCAGTGCAAGAGGGGATTGTCTCCTGGGCACAGAGCCTCCAGTTGATGCTGTCCCAGCGGTCCTGGTTTCTGCACATGTGTGGACAGAGGTGTGCTGTGTGAGTCCTTTAGAAAAGCTCTATTATGTCAGGGTGATAGCAACTCCGTGCTCATAGGGGACATTACAGTGTCCTCCTCCTCTTTTTCTTCCTCTTCCTCCTCTTCTCTCCTTTTTTCTTTCTGGAATTGAATTTTCCATGAAAATTCAATTGCTCTTTTTATAAAATTTAAAATAATTTTTTTCAAAAGATGGCCCTTGTATCCATAGAAGTTTTTTTTTTTTTATATCAATAAAGAGAGCTATGTAATGTCTTGTGTGGAGTTTGGGTAAGCCAGCATAATGGAAATGTTACCTGGTATTTTTACTTAGGATTCCATTTGAACCTTTTGGTTACAGGGAATTTTTCTGTTTGCTCCTCAGTCTTGAAATACAGCCCATTAATTTTAAAAGGAAGGGAAGAAAAAACCTAACACACATCAGTTTTGAAGTGACCAGTTCTTCTTAATTCTGGTGAGTTTCATGTGCTATTTGCAGTTGATCTAATTTACTTTCTCAGTGGAGATAATTGCTCTCGTTTTTGAGTGATAGAAAGGTACAGTACAATGCTGAAAACAACCAGGAAATGTCCCTGTAAGTTGCTACCAGATGTAGGCTTTCCCTTCTTTATCTGGGCTTTTGTGAGTTTTTGTGCTAACACTTGTTTTCAAATTGGGAAACAGTGAATTTTCTATTTACATTGAGACTATATTGGAAACTGGAATTACAATTTAAACACAAAGGCCTAGATTTCTTTTAGAAAAGAATGTATTTTTAATGTCTTCCAATTTTATTTTCTCACATTTGCATATGTATTTGCATCACACTGTGGTCTTTTCATTTTGAGAAGAGCACTTGTTGACGGTTTTCCTGATGTTTCACAAGGACATTGCAGGATGGCATAGCATCATGCCAGTATGCATTTTAATTTTGTGACTCTTAAAATGAGCTAGTTCGTTCATTTCTGCTCTTTTTGATCATTTTTTTAAACAGCTGATTCAAGTTTTACTCTACCAGAAAAAAAGAAACAAATATTTACTGAGGATGTTTTATGTGCAAACATTGTGGGAAATTCTGGGAGGTACAATAATGAATATTTCTTCATTCGCTATCTGTGGACGAGTGAAATGTCAAAGTGCCTGCTCAAGGAAGCTTATAGTGAAGGAGTAACAGAGGCTAGCGGTGGTCAGAGGAAGGCCAGAGAACACTTCTTAGAGAGGGAGGTCAGCAGAGGACCATTTGGCAAAGAACTGAGTTTTGAATTTTAATTATTTATACACAAACAAAGTGAAGAGATGGTTCTTGTTCTGTGAGATGTTTCTCACGGTCGGTGCTAGGTGTATGAAGTTCATTTAAGTCTGTCTCTCATCCAGGAAGGAGATGTCTCTAGGGAGTCTGGGACCAAAAATGCTGGCTGGATTTAAAACCTTTAACCCTAAGTTCATGTCTCAGCCCTTGACTCTTGGTAGCTATAGAGTTGCCATATCTGAGCCTTCCCTTCTTTCATGAGATGGTGCAGCCTTGGGTGCTCTTTCCTGCACCACTTAGGACCACTGTGTGAATCAGATCAGCTATTGTGTGTAAAACACAGGAAGATTTGTCAGGATGTGAGTTCACTATGATTCCCATAGTCACACTTATATATATACTCTCTCCTCTTATTGGACTCTATGCCTTCCCACAACACTATTTTCTACTGACATAGCCTGGGGCACTGCTGCTAACTGCCAGACTGTGGAGTCACAAGTCTGGATCCCAGTGCTCCAGTCTCCAGATCTCCCTTTCCAGCTGCCCCTCGGTACTCCTTCAGATCTTGCACTTTCCAGGCCTTAAGGCAAAACGTGTCTCCCTTTATGTTCGAACTGTTCCTAGGTTTCAGTTTTTGTTCCAGGCATCTCAGCTATATCAGTTCTCACAATGTTATGATAATTTAATAGTTTATCCCCATTTTAAAGATGGCAGACCAAGACTCAAAGAGTGGAATTTTCAGTTAGCTCTCCTGGGAAGCAGCAGAGCTTCAGCTGGCTGTGGAGCATGCCCAGTTCTTCCCTGTCGTACAAACCTTACAGAGTAGACTCAGCAAAAGTCATCAGAGCTCTTCACATTGGCATCTTCATACTTCCTCACTCTGACTGTGCATCTCACCATTGTTCTCAATTCCTAAGGGACAACTTAGGTTTTCTCTTGCTCTTTTCTTTTGAAAGTGTCTCCCTCTCTCAGTTTGGACTTCTTTCATTCATATATTTATCCCAAGGCAGGGGAAGCAGTGTATGTAGTCAACTAAACTAGGGCTTGGAAGTCAATGGAATGTTTTTTTCTTTATCCCATAGTCCTAATATAGCTAAGAATGGGTTGGACCAGTTTTCATTCCTCCCCACAGTATATTGCTGTTTATTCTGTGCACATTGATATTTTCAGAGTTTTAGCTTTTTACCCCCCCCCAGCCATAGTTCTATAAAGATATATCCTTGAGGGTTTAACTTGTGTTTCTCTGAAGTCTAATGGGGCTGGGTGCCCTACATATTTATTGACTTGTCGACATTTCTGTTCTTGTCAAGTAATCCTAACCTCTTCCCTGTTGTTCTAGTAGATTTTCTGCCTTTTGTGGATATGTAGGAGGTCTTTATATATTCTAAATGTAAGCACTTTTGTGCTTATTTTTTAAAAATTTCTTTTGATGATATCTGAGGATAAAGGGAAGGTTAATTTCCTGTTGCGTGTGGTATATGTTTGTTTGTATTTGTGCATGCGTGTTTGTATCTGCATGTGTGTGAGTAAGCAGCATGCCTCTGTCTATGCACGTGGAGTTTAACGTGGGTGTGTTCTTTGATTGCTGTCCACCTCATTTTTTACATGTGTATTTTATATTTATGCACATATGTGTGTGCATAGGTATATGTGTAACAACATTGTGCTGTTCTTTAAAATGTTAATATTCCTTTAGCTTCCTTTATCAGATATGATTCACATTCAGTTTGGAGAAATACTTTGTAAGTGATGACGTATACTTAGTCTTATAAAGAGTGGACAAGAGCTGTGGTACTTTTCTTTGTAACATTTGGTAGGGGCTGGAGAGATGGCTTAGCGGTTAAAAGCACTGGCTGCTCTTCCAGAGGTCCTGAGTTCAATTCCCAGCAACCACACGGTGGCTCACAACCATCTGTAATGAGATCTGGTGCCCTCTTCCAGTGTGTCTGAAGACAGCTACAGTATACTCATATAAATAAAAAATTAATAAAAAATTTAAAAAAGAACAACATTTAAAAAAAAAACATTTGGTAGATCCAGATATTGCTAGTTGGGCCTTTCTACTTTAAAACTCTTTCCTAACCATCTTACGACTTTTTGGTTTTAGGAATCAATAGTGATCATCCCCCAAATCCAAGTGGAAGTAGCCAAATAGTGATTCTTTTATTTCTTTTGAATTTAACTGAAGAAGTTCTTCAAGGAAGAACTTTACTTCATCAACTGTTTGGATACTCAGATGTGTAGGTTGTATAGGAAAGCTAGGTTAAATGCTTAGAATTGATTAAGGCTCCCCAGAGAACCCTTTCATGATCATTCTCGAGCCATTTAGGCAAGATGCTCATATCGTTTAATAGTTTCTTTGTTGTTCCAGCAAGAAAAGATGCTCAAGGTATATCTTGTCTATGTCCTAGTTCAGACCTAAATTAGCCAAGTCTCCAAGGAGTCCTACTCTACCCACGATGTAATGTGGGAGGATTCAGAAGTGTAAGGGTTTTTATGTCTTGAGAGCTCATGATGATCTGTCCCCCACCATGCCTTTGCTTTATTCTTTCATTTTGGTTGTTGTGTATGCAGGTATGTATGTTTAAGTGTGTGCTCATTCATGCTACAATATGTATGTGAAGGTGAGAGAACAGCTTTGGAGAGCCAGTTCTCTTCTTCCACAGGGGATCTAAGACTTACCCCGAGTCATCTCACTGACCTGTGATTCGTTTATATGTGTCTTAGATTAGCAAACTAGAATAAAGAAATTTTAAAATACATATTTATATTTTAGTTGTCCAGTTTTAAGTGACTTGGTTTATTCATGAAATAATATAGCATTGTTTTTGCTTCTGTAGTTCTGAATGTAATACCTAAAATAGTAATATATCTTCTCTTCTTTGTCTGTCTCTCTGTCTCTGTGTCTCTGTCTCTGTCTCTGTCTCTCTCTCTGTCTCTGTCTTTCTCTCTGTCTTCTCTCTGTCTCTGTCTGTCTGTCTGTCTGTCTGTCTCTCTCTCTCTCTCTCTCTCTCTCTCTCTGTGTGTGTCTCTGTGTGTGTGTGTGTGTGTGTGTGTGTGTGTGTGTGTGTAGGGGGGTTTTTAGGTTGATGTCAGATTGTTTTGCATGGCTACTTTTTATCTCTGAGTCTAAATCTCATTGCTTCAGCCAGTTGGCCTCAGGGATCTATTTGTTCTCTTTCTCTCTCTTTTCCACTGTCATTCCTCAAGTTGCAAATGTGTGTCACTATATATCTAGCTTTTTATGAGTTTTGGGTGTTTAAATACAGGTACTTGTATTTGTATAACAGGCATTTAACTGACTAAATTACATAGCCTCACATATTCATTCTTGAGTCTAGTATATAAAACAGCGTTTAACTGGGTTAGTTTTGCAGTGTACTATACAGCAGGATTGGCTAAAGTGCTAGAGTACATGCATGGTGTGTGCCTAGAGCCAACTCCCAGAGCTGCAGATAAATGGGAAAATGGACCATAGAGCTAATTTTATTGCATTCTGGTTATTGTTTTCAACTAATCTCTTCTTTCCAGTAGTGATTTCTTGATATTTGTGCACATAAGCCAAAACACAATTCTTTAAAATTTTTTCATATGATGCATTTTGGTCATATTCTTTCCTTCCCTCAACTTCTCCTGTATCTACTTCCTCTCCCTATTTACTGTACTTTATGTTTTTTCCCTCTTAAAAGCCCCTCCCCCCAAGAAAACCTTAAAACTAAACCAAAACACTACAAAAGCCACCCCTTCCCAAACAAACTGGTAGTCCAATTTGTGTTGACCAACTACTTCTGAGCATGAGACCTATACTAGAATATAGTTGATAAACACACTCATTGTCACTCCATTGAATAAAACTTATTTTCCCCCTTCTAGAAACTATAAATTGTAAATATCTTCTTGGCCAGAGGTGGGACTTTGTTTCCAGTTTTCCCTGTCTTACTCAGAATTTGTTTGGCTTGAACTTAATGCAGGTCTTATGCATGCTGTCACAGTCTCTGAGTTCTTATGTGCATCAGCCTTGTGTCTGGAATGCTCTTTCCTTGAAGTTGTCTATCACCTCAAGCTCTTAGAATATTTCCAACTCTTCTTCTGCATAGAGCCCTGAGAGTTGAGGAGAGGGATATGATAAAGATATCCCATTTAGGTAGGACCCTCTGAAGTCTTTCACTCTGCACATTTTACAGTTGTGAATTTCTGTATACCTAAAGCACAAATAGAAGGATGGATGGGTGAATGGATGGATGGATGAATGGATAAATAGATAAATGTTAATTACCGTCTACCACTAGAAGCAGCTTCTCTGATATGGGTTCAGTGATACATTGATCTCTGAGTATAGCAATATATCATTAGAAGTCATCATATTATTATTATGTTCATTTAGGAGAATAGTAGTAGGAGGTTTTCCCTTATGGCCTATGTCCTGTCTAGATTCCTGGCCTCAATAACAGGGCTATGGGTCCTGTTTCATGGAGTGGGCTTTAAATCCACCCAAAAGCTGTTGGCTACTCCCATAACATCTGTGCCACTATTGTGCCAGCAAAGTACAGTTCCTAATACATGGTTGGGCAGAATCATGCTCATTTCAGAATCTTTATATATGCTCACATTCAGAGAAAGATGTGAGGTGGGTCAGTCTCTATTTTGTGTTAAATCAGAATTCTGGTTCTGAATGTAATATCTTCTCAGTAGTTTGTGGGAAACCAACTCAGTTTTGAAACCAGTAATGGCAGAAATCGACACACAGTAGAAACTAAGGCATAAACGCTTTGCCTACTGTCTTTTTAGAAAGCTGGGTAAGGTGGCATGTGCCTGTGGTTCCCTATTTCCATCTCAAAAACAGTAAGCAAACAATCCTCTAACCCGCCTCTCCCCCAAAAACCAAAACAAGGTTTTGGGAAGAGGGAACCAGGGAGGAAGGTGAGGGCGATGGAGGTTGTTTGAGTGTGACCTCTACCATGTAGTCTTTTGTTGTCCCCGAATTGTGATTCCTCTGTGATAAAACAGTAGAACAGTGTCTGGTTGTAGTCAGCCTGCCTGGCACTTAGGATGGGCACATGCTTCACCCGCTGGTCTGGGAGGCTCTGAGCAGCTTGCATTACATGACCACTGTTTGAGGATGACTGTGGTCAGATGCTCCTAAATTTTCTAGGTTTACTTAAACCAGCTAAATGGTTTTGCTGTCAGTCTTTTTCTCTGTAGCTTACTTACTCTCCTTCCTCTTCTTGTCCCTTTCTCACTTTCCCCTCTCCTCCCTTTGTCCCTGCTCTCTTCCCCTTTTCTCCCTCCCTCATTGGTCTTTCTCTTTCCCAACTGTCTCCTCTCCTCCCCTTTCTCTCACTTTCTCCCTCCTTTCCCTCTAGAGCAAAGGCTTGTCAATCTTCCCAGTGCTGTGACCCTTTAGTACACTTCCCCATGGTGTGCTGACCTGCAACCATTACATTATTTTTGTTGCTACTTCATAGCTGCAATTTTGCTACTGGTATTCATTGTAATGTAAATATTTTTGGAAATAGAAATTTGCCGAAGGGCCCCAACCTAGAGATTGAGAATCACTGCTCTAGATTCTTATGTAACCCAGACCAGCCTTAAACTCCTGATTCTTTTGCCTCAGCTTTTCAAGTACTGGGATTACAGGTCTGGGTCTCCACACTCAATGTTTTTAGTGATCTACTTTGGGACAGGTATGTATTTATGTGTGGACATACAGGATTTATTTATGTTATGGCATATAGGATGTATGTGTAAGGCAAAGGGGAGAGGGAAGAGGTTTTTTAAATTGAATGTCAGTGTAATGCATCTTCACTTACATGTGCTCTTGTAGAAAAGAATATGGGAAAATCCTGTTTTTAGGTTACTGCCCTTTTGAAAAGTTAGTACAAACTAGCTTAAAATTAATTTCCTAGTAGCCTCAAATTTAATTCCCATGCCTCAGTCTCCTGAATACTTGGTGTATATAGGTGTGATCTACAACTCCAAGTTAATTTTTATTTTTGAAATAATTGTTAAAAGGCTTGATTCTGCTCAGAAAAACTAACCATTAAATATGAATTTTTCTGTTGTTATAATTTCATAAAGCCATTTTTCAAAATTTAGATATATTTTCTTATAGTTATTATGACTGCAAATTTTTTTATAGTATTTCACTCTGATTTCCTATGTGAACATTATAGCATTAATCATCTAGAGATAGTTGTAGCAATTGAAAACCATAGCATTGGAGTATTGTAGGAAGAATTTATTAACTTTTCTGCCCTGTATATGATGAATCTTTCATTAAGCACAGTCCTCATGTGATTTACTTAGACTATTGATCTGCTTTGCTGTATATTTTGAAATCTGGTTAAACTCAGTAGGCCCTTCACAAATATAAACACATTGAGATCTTGCTTGGCACTCTCTTCAAAACAGTGCAGTGCTGCTAGTAACCCGCCCCTTTCTCACATGCTTTAGCATCCCAACCAGTTTGATTTCAGGCCCAATGCAAGGAATTAAGGCTTTATATAATGCAAAATATTTATTTAGTGTGTGTGTGTGTGTGTGTGTGTGTGTGTGTGTGTGTGTGTGTGTGTGTGTTTCTGCGTGAGTACCTGCCTGATGAGCATAGATGCCTCTGGAGGCTAAAAAGGGCATGGAATCTGCTAGAATAACAGGCTGTGTTACAGCCTCATGTGGGGCGCTGGGAACCAAACTCCAGTCCTCCATGAAAACAACATGCTCTAAACTGCCACATTGTCTCTCCATCCTGAAGGCCTTATATCTTTAAGAGAACATTTTAATAAACTCTTACAGCTTATTTTGTCTTTTCACAGCGTCTTATATTCTTGGGGCAGCACTTGGCTTTATCTTGGTTCCTCTGACTTTCTGGTGTGTTCTTAGGCTCTGTCTTTGGATTGTATCCTGAAGTTCTTGGGCCTTGTGGCCATATTTGCTTTTTCTTTGTTGGTGTTTGAATGTCTAATGTCATCAGCTTTATTCTAGTTCCCAATATCTTCTTTCCTGCTAGGCTGAGTCTGTGGGTGAAGGTTTCTGTTCTGTTCTATTTGATTCACTGAGTTGTTAATTTCCAACATTTCTGTTTGCTTTTGTTGTTGTTGTTGTTGTTGTTGTCGTCTGTTTCCAGAATCTCAGTCCTTTGCTGATGTTGTCTTCCTTGTTGACCTTTCCATCCATGTTGCTGGTGATCTCATCCATTTTGCTAATTTTTCCCTCAAGGTTGCTGACTCCCATTTTCAGTCCTGGATTGAGTTTATCTGTATTTATCTTTGAGTTCACTGATTGTTTTGAAATTGTCATCTAGCGCGTTATCCATTTCAGTGTTTTTGATTTCCGTGTTTGAAGAGCGGTGGCCTCTTGGAGGAGCCATGTTACTCTGCTTTTTCATGCTCCCTGTGTCTCTGTGCTGTGCTTTGTGCATCTACTGGTCTGAATACCTCTGTGAATCTTCTTAGGGATTTTTTTTTTTAAACTGAGAAGCCTACGTTTTAGGGATCAACTCCCTGTAGCCATCCAGAGAAGGGAAAATTTGCTTTGGATGATGCCTCTATTCCCCTCTAGTCTACCCCTCCGTTTGGTTTGTCTTGGCTAGTCGGCTTTTGGGGTATTGCTTTTTTTTTTTTTTTTTTTACTGCTCAGTGTCTTATCACTGTTTTTACATTACTGAAGCTGCTTCTTTCCTCTCTTTGGGACAGAACCTGTCTCCTTATTCTGACTTTTCTTCATTTGGTCTCAAGGGAACAATGTGGATTCTACCATCTTATCCATATGAAACACCGTGACATATCTGGCTGAATTCTTTTATCCTTTTCTAACATGCTGATTGCTTCTATGTGATAAAATTTCATCAAGCAGCATGAAACCTTCAAGTATTCAAAGTCTTTGGGAGAGGGGATGAAAATGTAGATCAAGTCCTGAGAAGATGGCATCTTGAAGACTTGTGTACCAACCAGCCTGGCATTGCTGGCTTGCTTATCTACCTAATGTAATCTGTGCATCAGGAGAATAAAGGTCTATTTTTCCAGTCATATGCTATGAATATCTAGTATTGTCAGCTGCCCTCAGTGTTTTAGAAGAGTTTTTCTTCCCCTTTATTCAGGGAGTTAAACCAGAGAACAACGACAAAGAAACAGAAGCTACTAATGAAACTGACATCTCTGAGGAGTGCTGTGGACACCACCTTCTGCAGAAGTCCCCAAAAGGCTGGAATGGTCCTGATGTCATTATAGAGGCTCAGTTTGATGACAGCGACTCAGAAGATAGACATGGCAACACCAGTGGGCTGGTCGATGGTATGAAGAAATTGTCAGTCTGTACTCCTGACAAAGGTGAGTCTTGGGCATCTGACATTTTCTTACAGCTCATGATTTGGTTTTTTGTTTTTCTGTTTGTTTTTTAAGTTGAAACCTCTCTCTGCAGCAGAGTAAAAGACTCATAGAATGCTTAGTATATTTCAGAGTCTGTGAAGGCTTTCAGGAAGCAGAACATCTGGTAGAAGAGAGGGAGAGGAGAACCGCCCAGGGCTTTGTCTGGATAGTGGTCGGCACTTCTGTGTTTGATCAGAGTTCCTCTCAGTGTTTGTGATAGGCTCTGAGTTGCAGTTGGTAGTTAGCTGTAGTATGTTCCATTCCACCCTGAGGTTGATAAGAGCAGAGTCATCCTCCCTTCCTTCTCCTTCCTTTCTTCCAGTTCTTCCCTTCATGCCTCCCTTCCTTTTTACGTGAGCTATACATCCAGCCAGAATTAAGCAAGTCTCAAATCTTATTTAAAAAAAAAAAAACAACAAAACTTTATTTTACTGTTTTGCTTTAGTTCAGCATATAATTTCAAAATGTATTTGTTATTTGTGGTAGGCATAGATCACTTGGAATTTTGAAAGTAAATTATCTTCAGGAAGTATTTTGACCTCAAGCCTTTAAAAAAAAAAAAAATGAAGGCTAGCCTTATTTTTCTGAATGGCACATAAGCCATGGGTTTGGTGATTATAGAAAATGTGAAGTTGCAAACACACGAATGAAGAGTTGTACCAAAGGTTCTACCTGGCCACACTCTAGGAAACTTAAGGGCAAGTGATATTTGTAAGTTGAGTGTTGCAGTATCTAGTTTCCAAGGGGTTTTAAATAGGGATGGTATATTTCCAGCCAGATTTGAGTTTTGTATATACTTGGAAATGGAGCAGACCTGGACCTGGCAACATGGACCTGGGAGGGTGATTAGACAATAAGCATTGTTATCAGGACATTTCTGGCCCAATGGCCATGAAACACTAGAAGGGATGCCAAAAGATTACCAAAGGAGGGTTTTGAGCAGACGCCTATGGTAAGGTCTGGCAAGCACAGCTCAGTACATCCTGAAGGCTGGGCTGATTTCAGGAAGGATTGCCAAAGCATGTTTGTTCTCCATTGCTTATGACCTTAGCTAGAGAGTCAGCTCTGGAAGCATGTGTCCTTTTGGTGGCAAGGGTCGCTCATTCAGAGTGACTTCCCAGCCTTGAAATTTACTTTGAATGACCAAGCTAGTGTTCTTGCTGGTACCCTTGTCTGTTTTCTTTCCCAGGTACACTGACCTGAGGGCACCCAGCTTACTCTTGGTTTTTGGTATGCCTAGGTAAACCAGTGGTTTCATTCTTCAGGGATCAGGCAGTTGGATCTTCATTTGGACACAATTCCTTGACATTTCTTTCTATTTGTGTTTCTCTTCCCTCCTTTATAAGCAGTTGAGTATTGTCATGCGGGTTGTATACAACAATATCCATACTAGACATTATGCTTTTTTAGTGAGAAGAGAGGGATATAACCAAGACCCTAAATAGCCACATTTTTTTTATTAACAAGATCACTAAGAAGAAAGGTACTCACAGAACAAAATCAAGAAAGGAACACTTTAGAATAAGTTGCTTGTTTGGTCAAAGCTACTCAGAAGAAATCCTTTTCTGGTGGCCCAGAAGATCTTAGTATCCTCTTTTCCCTGGGCACCAAGTTGAGGGAATGAGTCACCCACACAAATGCAAGGAAATGGCAGATGGAAACAATTGCAGAATTGATGACCTAGGTTGTCAGTGATTTTGTCCTTTGTCTTGTGGGATGTTCTGGAGACTGACTTGTGCTTGCTATGTCATCTGCTGCAGTTCCCGTCTCTATCATAGGAAACTCTCGGAGCACTTCACAAGTCCATGGTGGGCATGCTTGTATTTTTCCTTCTTCTCTTCACGTGCTCCTATCCCACTGCTATTTCCAGCATCTCTACTATTACTTTCTTGGCAGCCTTGACTGAGGGAGCAGCTTTAATTCTTTCTTGGTGTCAGGTGCAGATCCCTCTTTCCAGCTGCCTCTAAATAGAGTTTGTGAAGCCATATGGCTGTTTCTCATTTCTTGTTCTCTTGATATTTAGGAAAATCACAATTTGCTCTTTTAAGCAATCAGAGCATTTTTAATGGTATTTCAACCAGCTTTTCTTGCCTAGGATAATATAAAATCTGGTTATATTTAAGATCTTAGTACATTTTGTATTGTTTAAGGATTTGAAAGTTGTTATTGGAATAAACCATAACCTTAAGAACATTATAAACTTTTCCCTAATATTTTCAGAAAGGTTCTTTGCTTTGCATTGTACTTTTAAGTGTATTATTAATCCCAGTTCATGCTGTGTTCCAAGGTATTATTTTAAAAATCTGTTTTCTTTACATACAACACATGCTATATTTATTGCTCACATTTCTTCCTCTTGGTTTGGAAAACTTCAGTGCCATCTTGTCTGGTAAGTAATAGCTTAGCCCTAGTCCAGTTGTTTGTAGCAAGGACTCATTGAATTAGTCAAATGGCCCCTGTATATCTCAGACCCACTCATTTCTCCCAGGCAGAAAATATGAATATATGCATATATACACGTATGTATGAATGAGAGAGAAGACAAGCCAAAGACCTGGCCCCATTTGAATATCCAGTTCTATGTCTTCTTGAAACTGATCTTTCACTGCTACTCAGGCATGGC
This sequence comes from Rattus rattus, assembly GCF_011064425.1. Lineage (NCBI taxonomy): Eukaryota > Metazoa > Chordata > Mammalia > Rodentia > Muridae > Rattus > Rattus rattus. The sequence goes on from NC_046157.1 coordinate 158,946,097, forward strand.
TTCTTGTCAGCATGGAAATCTGTCAGAATGACTGGGAGTGTAGCTAAGTTATAGAAGCACTTGCCTAGGATGCACAAGTCCCTGGATTTGATCCCTAGCACTGGGGAAAGAAGATCTGCCATTGTGTAGAACCTGGGGACAGCTTCATTAAATTTCACTGCTTTTTAATGCATCTGTGGCTTTGAAAAAAAAAGTTTTGGCAAAGGTTGCCTGGTTAGCAAGTTCCAAAGGATAAACGTCTTTGCCGAGTGATGGAAGAGCTTTGTATCTTTCATCACCAGCAATGGTGAGCACAGCTTTGGCCTTAGCCTCAGGAGATCATGTGAAGTGCATGCCTATCCTCTACCTCAACAGGGTCTTCCAGAGACCTTTCCCGTTTCCTTGCCTGGTGGTGGCTACCAGTACCGGATGAGAGAGTATAGGTTTAGAATGTGAGATTAAAGACACCTTTGCTTCTGTCTCCCAGCAGGTAGCTTCTATTTTCCCCAAGAGGAGACTGGCTTCCTGAGGAATCCCTAATCTCTCCCAAGATTTGAATATTTCTATTACTTTCCTCATAGGCTTACTCCTCAGAGTCACCAGAACTCTCAGCCCCTATATTCCCTGGAGTTTTCTTTCCTCCTCTGTTTGGCTTATGAAAGCAGACCCCTGGGATTATTCTGATGTACTTTGTAGAGTTGTTGAAACCCCAGTTCTTTCCTCCAAATTGTCTGTCTTTCCACATCTCCAGTGTACATAATGATAATTAGTACAACTAGAAGACTGTTATATTTGCTTCAGGAATTAGAATAAATATTAAGCACCTAGTTTTCTATTACCTAAAACTTATCACCAATCTTTAGAAAGGTAAAACTAGACTTTTCTTTAACAAAGAGTACAATGGGAATTTTTGCTTCCATATTTTTATCGATAGGATGGGGTAATGCAGTAATGTTGGGTCGGGAGATCATGGCCAGGACCTGTGGTATCCTGAGACCCTCACTCTTATCCCAGAGCCACAGCCTTCCTTGTGTAGTTGTCAGGTGACACATGCGTAGAAGACAACGTGAGCCAGTGGGGCAGTTGTTCAGTAGGCAAGGCCTGGTCCGAGCCAACATGACTCACCAGCCTCTGTCCTGCTGGCAGTACCTTAGCCTTTTTACGTCTGTCTCTACCAGTAGGAAGGATGGTCCAGACCTACATGTGTACCTTTGCTTTCGTGCACCACTGAGGCCTGAGCCCAGCCCTCTTCCACACTAGTCAGGCGCTGTGTCTCTGCATTTGTCTCTCTCCAGCTTTCCAGTTCCTGCAGATTTCATTCTGTACACTACTTTGTCATAGTCTTTGCCTACTATTAATGTGTCAGGGTTACTCTACTTTTGATACTTTTCAGAAATTCTTACTGGGTTTCTATAGAAAAACTCTTTCTGTTTAGGCATTGAAGATGTCTATTATTATTATTATTATTATTATTATTATTATTACCATCATCATGTTGTCATTTAGTTATTTGTCTATTAAATTGCTCTATGGTATCAATAATTGAAAACTTTCAATTTTGGTGTTATGACATTAATTATATTATGTGTTTTTAAGTTTTTCCCTGTTCTTAGGTGTCACCTCTTTCTCCATATGATCTTTTATTTAAGATTTACCTCTTGATGGGTTTTATGACATATATTCTTTAGTCTATTGGATATTGAACCATTATTGAATTCCGAGAATAAATATTATGTAATCCCAATGTGTTATTCTTTTTGAACTATACTATAAGGTTCATTTGAACATTTTATAGTATATAATTTTTGTTTCATGTTAAAATAGATACAAGATTTCTTGCCATTTTATTCAGTATTATAATTGCTCCATAGAATGATCTAAATTTTTTTCTAGTTTTTGTTTTGCTCCATAATAGCTTGTATAAACTGTGAATTAATTGTTTTTTTTTTTTAAGGTTAGGTAAAATGCATTGTAAAGTTGTTTGCACCTGTTGTTTTTAAAAAAATGAGATTGTTGTTTTCAAACACATTAACTGATATTTCTAAATTATGAAATTTGTGCTAATTTCTTCTTGTGCTAATTTTGGTATAGTTTAATGAGAATTTATCCATTCAGATGCATTACCATATTGATATTCCTAATACTCTTCAACTTTTAAAATTACTTTTTAAATCTATATTGAATGTTTTCTTATCTTTAATTCTGTATTTTAATGATTTAATCTCCATCTTCCTCTCTTTCTGTCTCTGTCTCTCTGTTGCTCACTCATGCTGACTCTTGAATCTTGAGCATCACACATGGGGGGAAAGTGTTCTACATTTAGTTCTAGCTCCAACTCTATTTGTATTTTGAAGCAGAGTCTTACTAGTTTTCTAGAATGGCCTTGAACTCATATTGTTGCCCCCATTGGACTTGAACTTGTGAGGCAGAAGGATCTTCCTCAGCCTCCCAAGGAGTTGAAACTATAGAGTTATATTGCTAGACCCAGCTGGTTGGATATGGTTTTTAGTAATTATTTTTAATCAGTGCATCATAATTTTACTTCCTAATAAGTATCAACACTTCATTTAAAATACCAGTAAAATTATTCATTAGAGATTTTTAAATGGTTTAGATAATAAGAGATGAGGTAAATTCTTGGGAAAATATTTTGGCAAAAACTTTCTTTCAGTTTGTTATAGGCAAATGCTCTACCACTGAGCTACATCCCTAGACCTTCTAATGTAATAAGTATTTGCTTATATTAATAACCAAAATTATTACTGTGTAGGAAGTAACATTTCTCCTGTTATAGTTTATAAACTTTGCCCCTACTCTTACATCTCTTTCTTCAGGAAATTATGCTCAAGGATCTATTTATGAATTATCACAGAGCAGGCATTCAGGTGGCAGTAGCCTAGGGCAGAGTGATGGACTGAGGGAGGTGAACAGGGTATGGGGCTCCCACTGGTTTTGTAATGAGGGAGCTGGACGGAGGTATTGAGTAGGTATAGTTTCAGTATTGGGAGGGATTTAATCAGCTAGACTGTGATGAGTCATAAACATGAATGGCTTCGGGTCTTCCATGAGTACTGCTCAGTCTCCGAAAAATATTATGGCGTGTGCCACTTTCCTTTGCCGTTTGTTTATTTGCATACAATTTATGGGAGGATTATGATGGTAGCAATGTTCTGCCATACGCAGCTCTCTTATTTATTGACATCATAGAGCATGCTGGCTATCCATCCCATGTTCTTCCCCCTCCCCTCCCTTTTTTTAATCGAGGAATCATTCTGGTCTGCTTGCATATTTCTCTGACAGAGAATACCCGAGGCCTGAGGGTGGTAGTGCATTTTCTAGCATTACAAGTAATTGATGAGATAGAATTTGTTCTATCTGGGGTCCCCTACAGTACTTGGGAGTAGGTACGCTTGTTGGCAGCCTTGCCAGCACTGTTAGTATACAATTATTATAACTGAAACTTAAAATTAAACAGTTTGTCACAAACATTTTTCCTACCACTGTCTGCAGGCAGGGGTTGCCAGTCCTCCAGCATGTCAGTTGTGTGTTCCTAATGTTCTCAGCCAGGAGCAACCAAGCAGAGGCAAAGGGACTAACAGGCTTCTTGTTTTCCCCATAGCTGCTCTGCTCCCTCCTTTGGGCCCTTCTCACACTCTTCTCAGTATGATGCTCTATGGCTTCTTGCTTGCTGTGTCCTTTTAGCTTCCTTCTTGGCTCCGTAGGTTATTTTATAATCCCGAGCTCCTTGGCAATGAGACAGGAAGAACCCTTTCCTTTCTCCTTCTCTCCCTCCTAGGCTCACTAGACTTCAGCCCTCCACCTCCCATTCTTCCCCCCATCCATCTACAGACCCCCCCCCATCTACTCAGGATCATAGCAGTTCATGGTTATGACAGCAAATGGACCGGCTGTCATATCTGGTGGCACCTACATTATGTTCATAGATGCACCAGTGAGATAGCTCTTTGGTGAAGGCACTTGCTACCAAACATGGCAGACCTCTGGGACCCACCTGGTGGAATGAGAGAATCAACTTCTACAAGCTGGCTTCTGACCTCCACATGCAGACTGTGGCCTATGCATGCATGGATGCACAGAGAGAGACACAATAGGACTGTATTGCAGTGTTCTATGCCTATGTCAGTAGCTCTTAGTCAGGCACTTCACATTCCTGACGTTTCCTCATACTGGATGAAAATGCAGTTTGCACTGCAAGGCAAACCTGTGTCCCAGCTGATGCACCTGACTGCAGCCCTCCAGAGTGTCTGACTTTCTCATCTGTCAGAAGCTATAGTGGGCAGTGGCATGCTTTGATTTAAAGGGGAGGGATATGAAATTAATTATAAGTGGAATTGTTATAAAAATACTCAAAATGTGAGATTCTAGACAAGTTAATTTAAAAGAATTTCCAGCTGAAACCTTCCAGCTAGACACAGCTCGTTTAGCGCATTCTTTCATTTTACAGCTGAGGTTATTGAGGCTCAGATAAGTGACTAGTTTTCTTAGGGTCCCAGAAGTTAGTAGCTTTATAAACGAAAATTATCCATGCCCATAGCAAGGACGATGTCCCCAATAGGCTACATTTGAAAAGAGCAAGTCGAGACCATTGGTTTAATTTTTTCCTATAAGAACAGTGTTCATCGCCCATCCAGTTCTTACCCACCTTTATGTTCCTATATTTTCATCTGGGCATCCACACTCTTGCCAGATACCTTGCAATTTGAGTGAGTTGATTCTGGCTGCAGAGTGAGGCCTTATTTGTTCTATATAAGTTTCTTGGCACACTTACTTGCCTTATGCTAGTAGGACTTAATGCAGCAATGGAACTCTTCTAGCATGAATGACTGGTACTGTCACTGGAGAGGCGGTGAAATAGCCCACGTGAATAGGGCTGGTATGGCTGAGAAGCTGAGAATCAATTGTGTTCATTTTAATAGCTACGTGTGGGTAGTGGCTTTTTTATTGGATAGTGTAGCTTTACTTTTGCCTCTTTCTGAAGATCAGTGGCTCAGTCTAATCAGGGTGAATCTTACTCAGAATTCTGGGACCAAAGTTGTTTCCTTATGGATATAAGCAAGGAAACATTTATCCCTAATTACTATTGGCAGCTGTCCTATGACTTACTAAGTATTGTGAATAGAAGAGTGAAGAACCAAAAATGTCTGGGCCTTCACAACCATTAATGAGCCTTGGATCAACTGACCCTGAAGTCTCCCCTACATAGGGAAGGGAAATACACAGTTACACAAACGAATGAGTCACTTTGTTGGTAAGCCAGTTTGAGTTGGATATTCTGTCCTTTCAACTATGAGTAACCAAGTAGTGGCAAAGGAACTAACAGACAGGCATTCCAATGAATGAATCTCATAAGAGAGGGAGAGGGCTGTGTTGTAAAGGGGGTGTGTGAAGTAGGTACCAGTTCTACTCTACCTGCCTGCCATGTAAACTGGGCAGTTTCTTTTCTTCTCTGGTTCCAGGTTGTTTATTTGTTCGTGCGCATTATACTCGTTTGTAACCCATATGGTATTTGCACACAATAAGCTTTGTGTTTGTTGTTGGGGAGCCAGGTTGATTACAAAGGGAAATCTAGATGGTTGTCCTTGACAGGCCCTCAGTCATTGAGAAAAGACCGGAACATGGAACACGCTTCTACTTCTGTAGTAGATACAGTTGGATAATGGTCTCACTGCCATTAGATGCTTTCTCCATGGCTTCCAGGTTCTGAAGCTGTAATATCTTGTAAAGTCAGAGGCAAAAGCAAAGGTATTAAAAAGCAGAGACTGCTAGTAACTACAGACAGTGTCATGGAAAAAAGGAAACTATTCAGAGGATAGACAAGGTAAAAATAGGTAAGGGGAGGAGCGAGTCCTTGGATGATAATGTATTCCCTGAGCTTTGAAGGATAAATACTATTTGCTAGATGGGAGAAGGTGAAGAATATTCTGAGTATGAGCAGGATCATAGAGGTAGATGAGTAGTAACTTCAATGGGACCAGTATAGGATACATAGTGGAAAGTCTGGAGAGAAGGCTAGAAAAGAGAGTGTCCTGAAGTTTGCAGTTATATATGGCTGCTAAGAGAGCTCAGTAGGAAAGAGTCACCTAGAGTAGCTATGGAAAGGGGATTATAAGAAAGAGTGGAGGAGTGAGGCCAGTACTCATTCAGACCAGCTGACAACATGACCTGATTGCTGACTGAATGCAGAATAGATGGGGAAACACTCAGAACTAGGATTAACAGTGGCAGCTCAGATGTGAGGCAGGCAGAGGAGCGTCAAGCCTAGCAACTGTTGTGTACTCATAGTCTTAAGTGAGAAGAAAACTAAGAATAAGAAGGGCTGTGAACTCAGGCTCTGACTGTTAAACTTGAGTCCCCTACACGTCACTCTGTGATACACAGAAAGTGGTCCCACAGGAGGGACGGTGAGATTCTGCATTTGTGCACTGTTAATAAAGCTGTGGGAAATCAGCAAGCTTGTCAGGTAGATGGACTCCCTTGGATTTACCTGGAGGAACCTTTCATTGCTTTGTTAAAGCAAAACAAACTGGTGGATGCAGAAAACTCAGGGGCAAGGTGAGCACAGCAACAGAGAGCTTTATACAAGACCTCGGAGAAATGTTTGCAGAGCAGGAATGAATGCTTTGGAGAATAAGGGAGTGGCTGACTTTCCTTTAGTGAATGTCAAGTGGTTGAAGATTATTTTCATTGAAGAAGACTTAATTCTCTTAGTTTTTAAAAACCTACCATTATTCAGGGAAGGTTGCTTTTTTGCATTCAACTCTTATTTTATAACAAGTTAATGAAAAAGTTCATTTCAGGATTCATTGAACGGGTCCAGAAATGTGCGAATCAGCTGTGAAGAGCATCTCTGCTTGCCTCTTCCTGTGCTCCAAAGGCTGCTTGTCTGTGAAGTCGGAGTTGTAGCCACAGGGAAGACCCTTTCAAGTAATTCCTTCCTTTTCTCTCTTGGCCAGCCTGTGCCACATTTATTCACTTGAACAATGAAATCTTTTTTTGTAATTTGTTTTTTAACCTCCCTTTCTTGAAGCTTTTTAAAAAAATTTATTGATTTATATTATCTATATGGGTATACCATCTCTGTCTTCAGACACACCAGAAGAGGGCATCAGATCTCATTACAGATGGTTGTGAGCCACCATGTGGTTGCTGGGAATTGAACTCAGGACTTCTGGAAGAACAGTCAGTGTTCTTAACCACTGAGCCATCTCTCCAGCCTTCTTGAAGCTTTTTTAATTATAAAAATCATAATAGGTTTTTTTTTTCCATTTCTTTTAGATTTTTCAAACTTGGTGGAGTTCAAGTTTTTTTTTTTTTTGTTTTTTTTTTAAATCTTTATTTACTTGAGAGTATTTCTTATTTATATTTCGATTGTTATTCCCCTTCCCGGTTTCCGGGCCAACATCCCCCTAACCGCTCCCCCTCCCCTCCCATAGTTCTATATGGGCTTCCCCTCCCCATCCTCCCCCCATTAATACCCTGCCCCCAACAATCACGTTCACTGGGGGTTCAGTCTTGGCAGGACCAAGGGCTGCCCCTTCCACTGGTGATCTTACTAGGATATTCATTGCTACCTATGAGGTCAGAGTCCAGGGTCAGTCCATGTATAGTCTTTAGGTAGTGGCTTAGTCCCTGGAAGCTCTGGTTACTTGGCATTGTTCTTCATATGGGGTCTCGAGCCCCTTCAAGCTCTTCCAGTTCTTTCTCTGATTCCTTCAACTGGGATCCCCTTCTCAGTTCAGTGGATTGCTGCTGGCATTCACCTATGTATTTGCAGTATTCTGGCTGTGTCTCTCAGGAGAGATCTACATCCGGTTCCTGTCGGCCTGCACTTCTTTGCTTCATCCATCTTATCTAGCTTGGTGGCTGTATATGTATGGGCCACATGTGGGGCAGGCTCTGAATGGGTGTTCCTTCTGCTTCTGTTCTAAACTTTGCCTCCCTATTCCCTCCCAAGGGTATTCTTGTTCCGCTTTTAAAGAAGGAGTGAAGCATTCGCATTTTGGTCATCCTTCTTGAGTTTCATGTGTTCTGTGCATCTAGGGTAATTCAAGCATTTGGGCTAATAGCCACTTATCAACGAGTGCATACCATTTGTGTTTTTCTGTGATTGGGTTACCTCACTCAGGATGTTATTTTCCAGTTCCATCCATTTGCCTATGAATTTCATAAAGTCATTGTTTTTGATAGCTGAGTAATATTCCATTGTGTAGATGTACCACATTTTCTGTATCCATTCCTCTATTGAAGGGCATCTGGGTTCTTTCCAGCTTCTGGCTATTATAAATAAGGCTGCTATGAACATAGTGGAGCATGTATCTTTGTTATACGTTGGGGCATCTTTTGGGTATATGCCCAAGAGTGGTATAGCTGGGTCCTCAGGTAGTACCATGTCCAGTTTTCTGAGGAACCTCCAGACTGATTTCCAGAATGGTTGTACCAGTCTGCAATCCCACCAACAATGGAGGAGTGTTCCTCTTTCTCCACATCCTTGCCAGCATTTGCTGTCACCTGAGTTTTTGATCTTAGCCATTCTCACTGGTGTGAGGTGAAATCTCAGGGTTGTTTTGATTTACATAGGTTTCTTATTAGCATGTATTCATTGTGAAAGCTTAGTTAGAAATCACTCATTCATTGCCACTGCACTGAACTCTATGTGCCTGCAGGTCCATCTTGTTGGCATCCAGTATCCCTTGGATCACTCTAAATAATTCCCATTCTCCTTTGAGAACTTTTGGAGATAGCTTTCAAGTCATGCAGAAACATGCCAAGGGGAATCTGCCTGACTAATGGACTTGGTGTAATGATGTTTATGACTTGTGGAGATTTTCAAAATGCTAGTGAGGATTCCAGCTTGTTCTGTTAAGTAAAAACAAGGCTTTGTGTTTTTGGCTGTGAAAGGCCCATCAGTAGGGCAGATTGTATTCAGTTGAACACTGTTTATGGCTTTCAGATAATGTTAAAACAATAATATTCCATAATGCTAATGTCGGAACATATTGCCCCTCTCTTACTCCCATACTTACTTTCTAGTCCCCTGAAGGAAACCACAACCTTACAGTGTGTCCTATACCCCAACTAGTGGCTCCAACCTGGCCAAACCCTAGCTCTGACTCTGATTTCTCTGGGGCCTGTTAGCTATTCCACCTGCACTCTGTAGCTCACCTTGCCTATTGATCCCCTCTTTAGTTTCTGGTACTAGTGCTACTCAGCCCTACTGTGTAGCAGGGTCAGGAACCAAGTCTGTCTGACTAGCTGTTGACTTCTCTAGCAGCAAAATGGTTTCTAACAAAATGTGTCAACACTGTGCAGGATAAGAGAACTGAAGAAGCATGTTTGCCATTTTCCCTATTCATAAAAATCCTTTGTAATAAACATCTTGACCACTTCATGGGTTCTCACATAAATCAAGTGAGGTATTGGGAGGAAAAACTCCTTTAAAAGGATGAAGCATTACCTTCCATTGTGGGATTTTTCCAGCCTATGTTTTTAAGCCTAATGTCTCTTGAGTGTCACATGACTCTCCTGAAGAGATTCTCAGACATCACAAGCACACATCATTGATTAGCTTTCTCGGTTGCTGGTGGCCCTTTTCCACCAGGACCTCCCGTCTAGTGCTTTGCTTGCCTGTGTGCCCGAGTGCTGCTCAGGCCCCAGAACCTCCAAACACACCCTGCTCATTTTTTGCCCTGTTTCTGTGGTTCCTCTCCTGCTGTGAAAGCTACCCCGTACTAGCTTCTCCTGTGAAAATGACTCCTTTCTTCACAATCCCAGCTATGACTTTAGAAGTGTATTTGTTTTCGATCACCATGCAATTAATCACTACAGGCTTGGAGGCTTAACACAATGCATCTGTTATCTCTGTTCTAGGAGTTAGGAGTCAGAACTTGGCTCATCCAGGTCCTATGCTTCTGGACTCTTCACAGGGCTAAGGTCAATCTGTTGGGTCATCAAAAGGCTGGACTATAAGAAAGATCTGCTTTGAGGGTCCTTGGAATTGTCTAGAGTCAGTTCCTAGCAAGTTTGGAGCCGAGGACCTCAGCCTTTGCTGTTTGTATGCTAAGGGCTGCATTTGGCTGCTTCCTGTACAGGTCCTTGTTTGTGCTGGCTTCTTGAGACTGAGTGATAGAGTCAGATAGCAAGATGGAAGGCACAGTCATATGTAACTCAATCGTGGAAGTTGCAGCCCATTATCTTTGCTTTATTCTGTTGCTTAGAAACAAAGCAGAGGCCCTGCCTATGCTTGAGGGGGTTGAAATTATATAAGACATGAAACAAGAAGGTGGATATGATTTGGGCTATTATAAGCCTGGTTACCACAGATAACCTTTTTAAGCCCTTACTTATTTCTTCCATCAAATATGTGATCATCCCTTTTGTGGCTCTCCTTTATGGCTAACTAGCTGCCTTTCACTAGTATTTTTATGGTTGGCTTAGGCCTTTTATTTTCTTCATGTGGCTGCTTTTGCATATCTTCAAGTCAATTGCAGTTCCTAGAACAGTTTTCTTTTGTATATTGTTCTGCCAAAGATGCCTTCCTTCTATTGAGTGAAACTGAAGGACCAAACTAGTACCTCTCCTGTGTAATGGCTCGAGTCTCCTTTCTTGCTCAGCTGCGACACAGCATCCATTTTATAAATCTAGAAATTTGAGATTTGGTAGCACATCAGTGACTTACCCACATGTCTGTAAGCTACTGGGAATGGTTGCTCACATCGCCCTGATTTGCATTCAATGCTAGCTCTTGTTATGTTATTAAGAAAAAGCAGTTGTCCATCAAAGACATAAACAATACCAGCTTAAAACATTAGCTGTTTTTTGAGTGGTTAGCTGTTCCTGTTTTTTGGACCTTAGAAATAATATAATCTAGAAAACAAATTAATTTCTGTTTAAACTAGCTGGCTCTGTTCCCTTTTAATAATTATTTTGTGGTTCCACTATTTCTAGGTCATAAGAAATGAATTGAAAAGAGGGCTGACCTTTGGGGAAGCAGCATTTAATTTCTTTCCCTTTAACCAGCAGTGATCTAGTCTTTATTATGCCTATTTAAGATGTTCTATAGGGTGAATATTCAATACACTTTAAAAGACTTATAACAGACATGTATCATTTGGTATCTGTGGGTCTGTAAACCCCAAATGTGGTGTAATTCATCTGGTTTAGCTTCCCATGCTCGGGGTCAATCCCTGTGTAACTCTCTAAGCTAGCTTCTAACCTTTTTCATTACTTGTCCTGTTAGTGTACTAACTAACTAGTCTTTAGAAGGCAGATAAAAAAGTCCAGTTTTAGGGAACACATTTGTGGTACTGAAATGTTGACATCACAGTGGAATGAAATGACTGGTCCCTTTAAGAAAAGCTGAGGTGCAAGCCAACTTCCATTTGGAGGAATCTTTCATCTGTTGAGAAAGATGCAGAACGGGTGCATTAGAGACAGACAGAGGTGAAAGCACACGGATGTGTATGTCTGCATTTTAGGTCTTTGGGGAGCCATGAGGCTAAAAGCCAATTAAAGCTTTAGTAGAGAGGAATTTAAAAGTCGTTTCTCTTGGGCAAAGGAAAGATTTGGAGCAGAGAGTGCTCATAGAAAAGCAGGAGGGCGTTGAATTGATGCAGCCAACTCCTGGGAATTGGAATCACCGCAAAGCCTCATCTAAGATGTCCCCGTGAAGGATTCAGGTTGGAGCCCCATAGAGACTCTAGGACTTGGGAACTTGAGGATGTGTGTGTATAGTCAGGCTGAAGAGGAAAATGGCTGTATCCTGCCATGTTGGTTCCTCCCTTCTCTAACCTCTTACCAGTTTTCAAATTAATATAGTTCAGAGAAATTGATAGTCTTAGGAGTTTTTTAATCTCTTACTGATTGTGTGTTAACTTCTTTTTTATTCACTTATTCATCTTAATATATTTAGGCTTTCTTTTACCAGTCTCTGCCCATGAATTTCAATCTGGTGGTCTATTGTTACCTAATTTATATTCCATTTGACATTCCTAACCTCTATCACAGGATGCAGTCTGTATATCCATCTTGGACAGAGAATATCACCATATTTGTACCATTGTGACCTCGAACTCAAAGAGAGTCCAAAATGCAGTTGACTGTCCCAGTGTCTAGGCAAATCTCTCAGATGGCGTGGTTTCCTTTCCCATTCTGTGTCTATTGATGCCATTTCATTTCTGAAGTTAGTGTGGCACCGTAGGAAGAGGATGAGGTATTGGCAATAATCAGAGTCAGACTTGAATCCTGACCTATTGCTGTGCTTTCCTAACTGGTATCCATTGAAAAGCCTGATATTTTGTATTTTTGAGCCTTGTTTTTCCAAACTTTAGAATTGTAGTAGAATTCCCTGCCTACTTCACTTGGACTGCTAGGGAATATTAATTCTAGTGTTGTATGTGAATCATCTAATACAATGCCAAGTGTGTGATATCAGCTCAGTGCGAGTTCCTGGGTAGCGAGTGGTCAGCACCAAGCTTTTCATGTACAGGCCTGTGTTTTGGGACACATTCTCATGGAAGTTTCTTCTAGCGTGTGGAATAATGAGCTCTGCATATATTGGGTTTCCCTCCCACTTTTTACAGATGTGGTTGGCTTCCATAATTCAGAGGAGACAAGGCCCATGTGTAATCTCATCCGCAGTGTTTCAGTGCAGTCGGTTGGCATCTTAGGCTTTCTGCCTGAGGTTAATCTTTTCTCCTGGGCTCTGATCTTATTCCTTCCTTCCCAGGGACCCCTCCTTTTCCTAATTGTGCTCACTTCTACCACACCTTCCTGACTTGTTTCTTCCCATCATCAGCTAACCACTCCAAGCCTCTCTTATCTTAGGAAAAGAAAATATTCAAAACCATGTGGCAATTCTCTCCCTATGTAGCCACCACCCTGTATTATTCTACCCCCTCACAGCTAGACTTCCCGAGCCCCATTCCACACCCTCATCCCACAGTCCACTCAATTTCCCAGGCACAGTATCCTGAGCTTGCTTTGTTTTCTTCGTTATGATTGGTCTCACCAGCATTAACTGTGACCTTGTTACTACAGCCACATTGCCGAACATGTTTCTCCCATTGAAATCCTTTCAGGCTTTGGCTTCTGTGACCCACCATCAACCTTCTTTTTTTACTACCTTGCTGACCTCAGTTTCCTTTGGAAACTTTTCTTCTGTTGCTTTGCTTGAAAGTTGATGTTCCAGGGCTCCCATCCCTCCTAATCTAAACAGTCTGCGAGGCAGAGCCACTGTGTTCATTCATCTATTCTCTATACACAGGTGACTTACATAGACTAGATCTAGCCCAAATCTTCCTCTTGAGCAACATATCTAATAGCACATGCTTCAAGCTCACTAACCCCCCTGAGCTTATGTCCTGTCATGTGTGTCTCAGCGTGCTCTTCCTGTGCTAGCCCATTGCTCTTCATGCTTCAGTGTGCCTTAGAATCAACTGAAAGGCTTGTTAAAATACAGATTTCTGGACCTTGTCCCCAGAGCTTTTGGGTCAGAAGGTATGAGGAGAAGCTGAGGTTATGATTTACATGGGTCCCTAGGTGATGTTTATGCTGCTAGTCTGGAAAATATACTTTGAGAATGTCTGTTATAAGAAAATAAGACACAGTTTTCTGCTTCCTGCTGTACCCTATATACCCCTGCAGTTCCAGATCCCCACTTTTTGAGGTTTGCCTTCTAATTGCATTTCTGTCCAGGATCCTTCTGTTACTAACATGCTTTCCTCCCTCCCTCCCTCCCTCCCTCCTTTCTTTCTTTGTTTCTTTCTTTGTTTCTTTCTTTCTTTCTTCCTTTCTTTCTTTCTCTCTTTCTTCTCCATTAAAATTTTCATTTTCAATACAGATACTAGTGTAAATTTCTTCACACAAAGATTATGTCAGGACTGTTGCCTTCACTCTCCTTTAGCTCCCTATTGATAAATAAATCTAAACTCCATTTACAAAGAACCTTCTCCCTCCTTATTTTGCATATCATGAATTAGGCATAAAAAAGAAAGAAAGAAAAGAATGAAACAAAGGAAAGAAGGAGGGAAGAAAGGAAGGAAAGAAGGAAGAAAGGAAGGAAAGAAGGAAGGAAGGAAGGAAGGAAGGAAGGAAGGGGCATATGTCTCATCTGGTAGAGTACTTGTTTAGAATGTATGAAGCCCTGGGTTAAATCTCAAGCACCACATAAAACTGGGTGCGCTGGCATGTGTCTATAATTCAAGTACTTTGAAAGTAGAGGCAGGAGGATCAGGAGATCAGGGTTAGCCTCTGCTGTGTTGAAAGCTAGCCAGGGATATATGAAATCCTATCAAAAGAACAGAGATAGTGGGTGGGGGAAAGAAAACAAACATCAAACGTGGCAGCCATTTTTATATACCTCATTACCACTTATTCTTCCTGTTATCCCTGTACAGTGTATTTTATTCTTTGAATCTGAAATATTGTCACAGGCTCAGGTTTTAAATGCTTGCTCCCCATTTCTTAATGATATTTTAGAAGAATACAGAGCCTTTAGAAGATAGGGTTTGACTTTGCTGATGGAAATAAGTCTCTAGGGGCAGGCCATCAATTGAGCCCGAGTTACAGATAATCTTTTCTTCCTGATCTGCCTGATAAAGATAATTGTTCTCCACCGAATGCTGGAGCTACTATGATATGATCTGCTCAGTTGCATAAGGCCAAACAACCATGGATTGAACCCTATGAAAACTATGAGGGAAAGTAATTTGTTACTCCTGTAAATAATTTCTTCCAGGAATTTTGAATAGAGACACAAAAGCAACTAATAAAAAAAATTAGCACCAGCAAAATGGGATTAGTACTATGAGTATACTGATCAAATGTTTTTAGGCTATTGGAACTGGTTTGTAGGAGCAGTATGAAAGAGTTTGGGACTACAAACAGTGCTGAAATGGTATAGAAGGAATGTGCTGAACCATTCTGGTAGGAGTTTGGAAGGTCGGAATGCCTATAGAAATGTGGACAGTAAGAGAAAGAGCTCTCCTGGGAATTGGAATGAAGGCATTCTATCAAAGACTTTGTATTTTACCCACAATGTCCTGAAAATTCAAATGATGTTCAGTCCAAAGGTAATGAATTAATTTGGTGAAGGTATTTTCAAGATAACATAGTACTAAGACTTTAGAATATTTACTGCTTGCTGCTCTTAGCCAGATTTACAGCGACAATCGTGAGCAAAAGGTAGAACAGAAGGGTTCGAAACTGGCAGTTTGATCAGAAAAAGACTACACGTGTAGACAAAATGGCTATAATTGTTAACGAGAGCAGAGCCATTTAAAAGAAGCAACATGCTTTGCACTGGGATAATAGGAGAGGTATCTTGAGATACAGCTTGGCCCAATAAAGGCCCCACAGTTTATAAAAATAAAAACTCATTTGCAAGACTATATTTGAAAAGAAAATGCTACTAGTGTGCCATACTAGAAAGGAGTCGTGTGGGGAGATGTTAGTCTAG
This sequence comes from Rattus rattus, assembly GCF_011064425.1. Taxonomy (NCBI): domain Eukaryota; kingdom Metazoa; phylum Chordata; class Mammalia; order Rodentia; family Muridae; genus Rattus; species Rattus rattus. The sequence continues at coordinate 158,961,551 of NC_046157.1, forward strand.
ATTCAGTTTCCAAGTGTGCTGGCTAGTTTAGGTCAACTTGACATAAGCTTGACATACGTAGAGAGGGAGGGATCCTCAGTTGAGCTCAGTTGAGAAAATGCCTCCATTAAGATTATGCTGCAGGAGCCTGTAGGGCATTTTCTTAATTGGTGATTGATGTGGGAGGGCCTAGCCCATTGTAGGTGGTGTCACCCCTGAACTGGTGGACCTGAGTTCTATAAGAAAGCAGTTTTTACAACCCAACTGGAGCAAGTCAGTAAGCACTCCATGGTCTCTGTGTCAGCTCCTGCTTCCAGGTTCCTTCCTTGCTTGACTTCCTGTCCTGACTTCCCTCCATGGTGGACTATGAAGTAGAAGTGTAAGCCAAATAAGTCCTTCTTCCCCAACATGTTTTTGGTCATGGTGTTTCATCACAGTAATAGTAACCCTAATTAAGACACCAAGGTTTGGGCTGGAGAGATGGCTCAGTGGTTAAGAGCACTGACTGCTCTTCTAGAGGTCCTGAGTTCAATTCCCAGCAACCACTTGGTGGCTCACAACCCTCTGTAATGAGATCTGATGCCCTCTTCTGGTGTGTCTGAAGACAGCTACAGTGTATTCATATGAATAAACAAACAAACAAACAAACAAACATAATCTTTTTTTTTTTTTTTTTTTTTTTTTTTTTTTCTTAAATCTTAAAAAAAGACTTCCATGCATAGAATTAAAAAAAAAAAAAAAGACACCAAGGTTCTCAGAGGCCAGTGTAGCCATGTACAAGAGGGCCTAGCATCTTTTCAAACTTGCCGTAGACCTTGGTGTCATCCATTGAGTGCTTTTTCTTGGGCATACAGAAAGCAAGAGTTAGAGAAAGTATGTATGTCTCCACCAAGATTTCTGAATACAAGCTTGGGGATCATTCAAAAGAAGTGGGATCATTTCTCCTGTGGGAGCCAGAGAAGTCAAGATCTGAATATGAAGCTTGTGCTGTAATTGTAAGTTCACAATGTTGAAAATGCCAAAAATATGGTGTGCTTGCTAAGGAAAACTCCAGGCAGTGAGGGAACTGGCTTAGGCCATGTGTGCTGTAGGCTGCCAGGCGATAGGGCTGGGTCTGCTGAAGCCCACTGATGCCTGTGTCATGATACCATGTGCTCCAGATGCTGGACAGGGAGCTACAAGGTTTGCTATTTACTCGCTAGGTAATAACTCGCATCTTAATAACTCTTCCTTGCCATCCTCCTGTTCTTTGGGAATGGAAAGTGTGCCACTATATAGTGGGAGACTGTAACAGCTAAGGTTTTACTTCAAGTCTCAGGAGGGACTTTGAGACTTGATTTTGAACACTGGGAACTATTAAGACTATGGAGACACTTGATGTTGGGCTAAATGTGCTTTTGTGTTATGAGGTGGCCTTGATTTTTTTCTTTTAGAACTCAGGTTCACCAATCCAGGGGTGGCACCAAATGCCCTACAAGCTTCCTACAGCCCAGTCTTTTTTTTTTTTTTTTTTTTTTTTTGGTTTTTTTTTTTCCCCCCCCTGGAGCTGGGGACCGAACTCAGGGCCTTGCGCTTCCTAGGCAAGTGCTCTACCCCTGAGCTAAATCCCCAACCCCCCTGCGGCCCAGTCTTGCAGAGGCATTTTCTAACTGAACTCAATTGAGACTCCCTCCTCTCTGATGATTCTAGCTTGACTCGAGTTAATCTAAACTAGTCAGCACACTAGGAAACTGAATCTAGGCTGCGGGGATGGGGGTTGGGTGGGGGCGGGGTTTGGGGGTGTTGTCTAGCAGTAGAAGATTGTTTTAAATTTGAAAAGCACCCCACAGGCTCCTGTTTTGAATGTGTATCCCCTAGCTGGAGGGTGATAGTCTAGGGAACCTGTGAAACCTTTAGGAGTTAGGGCTTACCTGCAGAAGTAGGTCAATAGCAGCAAGTCAGGCCCTAGTTTTGGGTGCTCTCTGTTTCCTGGTCTGCCTGTCTTCAGGCACAATCTCCTGCAGCCAAGGTCCTCTGCTCCTACCCATGGAGTAAAGTAGCTCTGAGCTGAAGTTGATGAAACCATGAGCTAAGACATTCAGTAAGGTAAGTTGATTCTATTTAGTATTTTGGTTGCAAAAGTGATCATTACTTAGGGTTGTAGGTTACATTTTATATACCAAGTTATTTTACATTGGTGCTAGTGCCATCTGTAGTCTTGGCAGTCACTTGTGCCTGTGTTAAAGGATTAGATTCACTCAAAATTCATTCTAAGAAACTAGGCTCAAATCTGTAATTGTACCACTTAGGAGGTTGAGGCAAGAGGATTATGTGTCCCAGGCCAGTCTAGTTTATGTAGCAAACCCTTTTTACAAAGCTACCCAACCAACTAAACAACAACAAAATAGCTTACAGTAGATGCTAATGATGACAGTAATGTTAATACCATCTAACAATATTTGTTAGAATGCTTGTGTCAGGGTTACTTCATGTCCACATAAATTATACAGTTCTCAGTTATAAAGGTAAACATTTAGGTGCAGAATAACCTATTCAAAGTTGCTTAGCTTAAAGAAGTAGGACTTGGGTTTTAATTTACCTCTCTGACACCAAATTAGTGGGGTTTGTCCCCTCTGTAGATGAAAGTAGTGACATTACACCAAGAGGGCCTTATCATTTGATAACTCTAAGACTTAAAATCCTGCCATGTCTGTTTATAAGTGAATTACAAGTTTCCCTGCCACCCTCCTATACACATTGGAGCTCATCCACTACAACTATCTTGTTTCTAGATCTTGTCATACTCTGTTAGGAACTTCTTAAACTGGAGCCATGATGGCTTCTGGACCCCATTTCTGCTAAGCACTTTTTGCTTGAACCTTGGGCTATGCTACTTTCCCTCTTTAACAACTTAGTACTTTTTGATAAGACTCCTGAGGGGAATACTTTCTTGTGCATTGATGAGAAAATGCAACATCTAAGTCTCTGCTTCTACACCTTGTGCTTTTGCCTTAATGGGACATTGAGCAGTGCCATAAGGAAACCCCACTGTGTTTCTTGTGAAGATTGTCACTGTCACTCTTTAATATTGTTCTCCATCCACAGTCATCTGAAAAAAAAATATCTTCTAGCAATGACAGTGAGTTTTTTATTTAGACATGCCCTCCCACAGAAATTTGTAAATATCTTGAGGTTACCTTCTGACAGATTGAAGAAACTAGAGCAGTTGGAACCCCCAAACCCCTTACAGTAGTTATGGTGACCTCTGAGAGGTTTCCCTGAGAGGTAGAAACATAGGGAAAAGAGATGTGAAAATGGCTGTCTTCTTCCTTTTCAAGATGGTTGGCTTCATTCTCACCCTTCTGACCTAAGACCAAGGCCTGGAAGATTAAAACAAAGGTCTTTCAGGGGTCTTTTCTCCTAAGGGTAGGCCCTCTGTCAATGGGATGGCTCAACAAATTCAAGGCCAGATCAGGATATGTTTACACAATGGATGGGCCAGTCATTCATCTTTTCTTCCTTAAAAGGAACCAACCCAACATTAGAAGACGAAGACCTTTCAAAGAATTTATAAAACCCAATTCTCCAAGGAGGGACTACTTTGGCTTCTCAGGCACCCCCTCTAATTCTTGGAGGGGCATTCTCTCTGTGTTTGATGTCTGTATATTTATTTAACCTCTTTTTTAAAAAGCCTTTCTTTAGTGGCTTGGGGGAAAAATTCTTGGGGCTGCTCAGTAATAAAGGGCACTTTTGCTTTTGAAGAGGACCAGGGTTTAGTTCCCAGCACTTACATGGTGTCTCCTAACCATTCAGAACTCCAGTTGTATGAAGTTCTTGATCCATTGCCTCTTCTAACTTCTGCAGACACTGTTTGTACATGATATACTTAATACATGCAGGTTAAACACTCATACATAGTAAATAAAATCAATTTGAAAAAAAATTTTTTAAAAGTATTTCTATCCCTTTATTACAAGTAAATACTATTCTTTTTTTTCGTAGTACTCATTATTTTATTATATATATATATATATATATATATATATATATATATATCTTAACTTGAGTATTTCTTATTTACATTTCGAGTGTTATTCCCTTTCCCGGTTTCCGGGCAAATATCCCCCTAACCCCTTCCCCTTCCCTTCTTTATGGGTGTTCCCCTCCCCATCCTCCCCCCATTGCCGCCCTCCCCCCAACAATCACGTTCACTGGGGGTTCAGTCTTAGCAGGACCAAGGGCTGCCCCTTCCACTGGTGTTCTTACTAGGATATTCATTGCTACCTATGAGGTCAGAGTCCAGGGTCAGTCCATGTATAGTCTTTAGGTAGTGGCTTAGTCCCTGGAAGCTCTAGTTGCTTGGCATTGTTGTTCATAAGGGATCTCGAGCCCCTTCAAGCTCTTCCAGTTCTTTCTCTGATTCCTTCAATGGGGGTCCTATTCTCAGTTCAGTGGTTTGCTGCTGGCATTCGCCTCTGTATTTGCTGTATTCTGGCTGTGTCTCTCGGGAGAGATCTACATCCGGCTCCTGTCAGCCTGCACTTCTTTGCTTCATCCATCTTGTCTAATTGGGGGTGGCTGTATATGTATGGGCCACATGTGGGGCAGGCTCTGAATGGGTGTTCCTTCAGCCTCTGTTTTAATCTTTGCCTCTCTATTCCCTGCCAAGGGTATTATTGTTCCCCATTTTAAAGAAGGAGTGAAGCATTCACATTTTGATCATCCTTCTTGAGTTTCATGTGTTCTGTGCATCTAGGGTAATTCAAGCATTTGGGCTAATAGCCACTTATCAATGAGTGCATACCATGTGTGTTTTTCTGTGATTGGGTTACCTCACTCAGGATGATATTTTCCAGTTCCAACCATTTGCCTACGAATATCATAAAGTCATTGTTTTCGATAGCTGAGTAATATTCCATTGTGTAGATGTACCACATTTTCTGTGTCCATTCCTCTGTTGAAGGGCATCTGGGTTCTTTCCAGCTTCTGGCTATTATAAATAAGGCTGCTATGAACATAGTGGAGCACGTGTCTTTGTTATACGTTGGGGCATCTTTTGGGTATATGCCCAAGAGAGGTATAGTTGGATCCTCAGGCAGTTCAATGTTCAATTTTCTGAGGAACCTCCAGACTGATTTCCAGAATGGTTGTACCAGTCTGCAATCCCACCAACAATGGAGGAGTGTTCCTCTTTCTCCACATCCTTGCCAGCATGTGCTATCACCTGAGTTTTTGATCTTAGCCATTCTGACTGGTGTGAGGTGGAATCTCAGGGTTGTTTTGATTTGCATTTCCCTTATGACTAAAGATGTTGAACATTTCTTTAGGTGTTTCTCAGCCATTTGGCAGTCCTCAGCTGTGAATTCTTTGTTTAGCTCTGAACCCCATTTTTTAATAGGGTTATTTGTCTCCCTGCGGTCTAACTTCTTGAGTTCTTTGTATATTTTGAATATAAGCCCTCTATCTGTTGTAGGATTGGTAAAGATCTTTTCCCAATCTGTTGGTTGCCGTTTTGTCCTAACCACAGTGTCCTTTGCCTTACAGAAGCTTTGCAGTTTTATGAGATCCCATTTGTCGATTCTTGATCTTAGAGCATAAGCCATTGGTGTTTTGTTCAGGAAATTTTTTCCAGTGCCCATGTGTTTGAGATGCTGCCCTAGTTTTCCTTCTATTAGTTTGATTGCATCTGGTTTGATGTTGAGGTCCTTGATCCACTTGGACTTAAGCTTTGTACTGGGTGATAAGCATGGATCGATCTGCATTCTTCTACATGTTGACCTCCAGTTGAACCAGCACCATTTGCTGAAAATGCTATCTTTTTTCCATTGGATGGTTTTGGCTCCTTTGTCAAAAATCAAGTGCCCATAGGTGTGTGGGTTCATTTCTGGGTCTTCAATTCTGTTCCATTGGTCTATCTGTCTGTCTCTGTACCAATACCATGCAGTTTTTTTTATCACTATTGCTCTGTAGTACTGCTTGAGTTCAGGGATAGTGATTCCCCCTGAAGTCCTTTTATTGTTGAGGATAGTTTTAGCTATCCTGGGTTTTTTGTTATTCCAGACGAATTTGCAAATTGTTCTGTCTAACTCTCTGAAGAAATGGATTGGTATTTTGATGGGGATTGCATTGAATCTGTAGATCGCTTTTGGTAAAATGGCCATTTTTACTATATTAATCCTGCCAATCCATGAGCATGGGAGATCTTTCCATCTTCTGAGGTCTTCTTCAATTTCTTTCTTCAGAGTCTTGAAGTTCTTATTGCACAGATCTTTTACTTGCTTGGTTAAAGTCACACCGAGGTATTTTATATTGTTTGGGTCTATTCTGAAGGGTGTCGTTTCCCTAATTTCTTTCTCGGCTTGTTTCTCTTTTGTGTAGAGGAAGGCTACTGATTTATTTGAGTTAATTTTATACCCAGCCACTTTGCTGAAATTGTTTATCAGCTTTAGTAGTTCTCTGGTGGAACTTTTGGGATCACTTAAATATACTATCATATCATCTGCAAATAGTGATATTTTGACTTCTTCTTTTCCAATCTGTATCCCCTTGACCTCCTTTTGTTGTCTGATTGCTCTGGCTAGAACTTCAAGAACTATATTGAATAAGTAGGGAGAGAGTGGGCAGCCTTGTCTAGTCCCTGATTTTAGTGGGATTGCTTCAAGTTTCTCTCCATTTAGTTTAATGTTAGCAACTGGTTTGCTGTATATGGCTTTTACTATGTTTAGGTATGGGCCATGAATTCCTCTTCTTTCCAGGACTTTTATTATGAAGGGGTGTTGAATTTTGTCAAATGCTTTCTCAGCATCTAATGAAATGATCATGTGGTTTTTATCTTTCAGTTTGTCTATATAATGGATCACGTTGATGGTTTTCCATATATTAAACCATCCCTGCATGCCTGGGATGAAGCCTACTTCATTATGGTGGATGATTGTTTTGATGTGCTCTTGGATTCGGTTTGCCAGAATTTTATTGAGTATTTTTGCATCGATATTCATAAGGGAAATTGGTCTGAAGTTCTCTTTCTTTGTTGGGTCTTTGTGTGGTTTAGGTATAAGAGTAATTGTAGCTTCATAGAAGGAATTCAGTAGTGCTTTATCAGTTTCAATTTTTTGGAATAGTTTGGATAGTATGGGTATGAGGTCTTCTATGAAGGTGTGATAGAATTCTGCACTAAACCCGTCTGGACCTGGGCTCTTTTTGGTTGGGAGACCTTTAATGACTGCTTCTATTTCCTTAGGAGTTATGGGGTTGTTTAACTGGTTTATCTGTTCCTGATTTAACTTCGGTACCTGGTATCTGTCTAGGAAATTGTCCATTTCCTGCAGATTTTCAAGTTTTGTTGAATATAGGCTTTTATAGTAAGATCTGATGATTTTTTGAATTTCCTCTGATTCTGTAGTTATGTCTCCCTTTTCACTTCTGATTTTGTTAATTTGGACACACTCTCTGTGTCCTCTCGTTAGTCTGGCTAAGGGTTTATCTATCTTGTTGATTTTCTCAAAGAACCAACTTTTGGTTCTGTTGATCCTTTCTATTGTCTTTTTGTTTCTACTTGGTTGATTTCAGCTCTGAGTTTGATTATTTCCTGTCTTCTACTCCTCCTGGGTGTATTTGCTTCTTTTTGTTCTAGAACTTTTAGGTGTGCTGTCAAGCTGCTGACATATGCTCTCTACTGTTTCTTTTTACAGGCACTCAGAGCTATGAGTTTTCCTCTTAGCACAGCTTTCATTGTGTCCCATAAGTTTGGGTATGTTGTACCTTCATTTTCATTAAATTCTAAAAAGTCTTTAATTTCTTTATTTCTTCCTTGACCAGGTTATCGTTGAGTAGAGCATTGTTCAACTTCCACGTATATGTGGGCATTCTTCCCTTATTGTTATTGAAGACCAGCTTTAGGCCGTGGGTGGTCTGATAGCACGATGGGATTATTTCTATCTTTCTGTACCTGTTGAGGCCCGTTTTTGACCAATTATATGGTCAATTTTGGAGAAAGTACCATGAGGAGCTGAGAAGAAGGTATAACCTTTTGCTTTAGAATAGAATGTTCTATAAATATCTGTTAAGTCCATTTGGTTCATGACTTCTCTTAGTCTGTCTACATCTCTGTTTAATTTCTGTTTCCATGATCTGTCCATTGTTGAGAGTGGGGCGTTGAAATCTCCTACTATTATTGTGTGAGGTGCAATGTGTGTTTTGAGCTTTAGTAAGGTTTCTTTTACGTATGTAGGTGCCCTTGTATTTGGGGCATAGATATTTAGAATTGAGAGTTCATCTTGGTGGATTTTTCCTTTGATGAATATGATGAATATGAAGTGTCCTTCCTTATCTTTTTTGGTGACTTTTAGTTGAAAATTGATTTTATTTGATATTAGAATGGCTACTCCAGCTTGCTTCTTCCGACCATTTGCTTGGAAAGTTGTTTTCCAGCCTTTCACTCTGAGGTAGTGTCTGTCTTTGTCTCTGAGGTGTGTTTCCTGTAGGCAGCAGAATGCAGGGTCCTCGTTAAGCATCCAGTTTGTTAATCTATGTTTTTTTATTGGGGAGTTGAGGTCATTGATGTTGAGAGATATTAAGGAATAGTGATTATTGCTTCCTGTTATATTCATATTTGGATATGAGGTTATGTTTGTGTGCTTTTCTTCTCTTTGTTTTGTTGCCAAGACGATTAGTTTCTTGCTTCTTCTAGGGTATAGCTTGCCTCCTTATGTTGGGCTTTACCATTTATTATCCTTTGTAGTGCTGGATTTGTAGAAAGATATTGTGTAAATTTGATTTTGTAATGGAATATCTTGGTTTCTCCATCTATGTTATTTGAGAGTTTTGCAGGATACAGTAACCTTGGCTGACATTTGTGTTCTCTTAGGGTCTGTATGACATCTGTCCAGGATCTTTTGGCTTTCATAGTCTCTGGTGAAAAGTCTCGTGTGATTCTGATAGGCCTGCCTTTATATGTTACTTGACCTTTTTCCCTTACTGCTTTTAATATTCTTTCTTTATTTTGTGCGTTTGGTGTTTTGACTATTATGTGACGGGAGGAGTTTCTTTTCTGGTCCAAACTATTTGGAGTTCTGTAGGCTTCTTGTATGCTTATGGGTATCTCTTTCTTTAGGTTAGGGAAGTTTTCTTCTATGATTTTGTTGAAGATATTTACTGATCCTTTGAGCTGGGAGTCTTCACTCTCTTCTATACCTATTATCCTTAGGCTTGATCTTCTCATCGAGTCCTGGATTTCCTGTATGTTTTGGACCAGAAGCTTTTTCCTCTTTACATTATCTTTGACAGTTGTGTCGATGATTTCTATGGAATCTTCTGCTCCTGAGATTCTCTCTTCTCACTCTTGTATTCTGTTGGTGAAACTTGTATCTACGGCTCCTTGTCTCTTCTTTTGGTTTTCTATATCCAGGGTTGTTTCCATGTGTTCTTTCTTGATTGCTTCTGTTTCCATTTTTAATTCCTTCAACTGTTTGTTTGTGTTTTCCTGGAATTCTTTCAGGGATTTTTGCGATTCCTCTCTGTAGGCTTCTACTTGTTCTCTAAGGGAGTTCTTCACGTCTTTCTTGAAGCTGTCTCTTGCCGCCCTCCCGCCAACAATCTAGTTCACTGGGGATTCAGTCTTGGCCGGACCCAGGGCTTCCCCTTCCATTGGTGCTCTTACTAGGATATTCATTGCTACCTATGAGGTCAGAGTCCAGGGTCAGTCCATGTATAGTCTTTAGGTAGTGGCTTAGTCCCTGGAAGCTCTGGTTGCTTGGCATTGTTTTACATATCTTTCAGGGATTTTTGTGATTCTTCTCTGTAGGCTTCTACTTCTTTATGTTTTCCTGTGTTTCTCTAAGGGAGTTCTTCACATCTTTCTTGAAGACCTCCAGCATCATGGTCAAATATGATTTTGAAACTAGATCTTGCTTTTCTGGTGTGTTTGGATATTCCGTGTTTGCTTTGGTGGGAGAATTGGGCTCCGATGATACCATGTAGTCTTGGTTTCTGTTGCTCGGATTCCTGCGTTTGCCTCTTGCCATCAGATTATCTCTAGTGTTACTTTGTTCTTCTATTTCTGACAGTGGCTAGACTGTCCTATAAGCCTGTGTGTCAGGGGTGCTGTAGACCTGTTTTCCTGTTTCCTTTCAGCCAGTTATGGGAACAGAGTGTTCTGCTTTTGGGCGTGTAGTTTTTCCTATCTACAGGTCTTCAGCTGTTCCTGTGGGCCTGTGTCTGGAGTTCACCATGCAGGTTGCTTGGAGTAGGAAGGTTTGTCTTACCTGTGGTCCCGAGGCTCATGTTTGCTCGTGGGGTGTTGCTTATGAGCTCTCTGTGGGGGCAGCAACCAGGAAGATCTGCGCCGCCCTTTCCGGGAGCTTCCGTGCACCAGGGTTCCAGATGGCGTTTGGTGTTTTCCTCTGGAATCAGTAATGTGGACAGAGTGTAGTCTCTTCTGGTTTCCCAGGAGTGTCTGCCTCTCTGAAGGTTTAGCTCTCCCTCCTACGGGATTTGGGTGCAGAGAACTGTTTATCTGGTCGGTCCCTTCAGGTTCCGGTGGTATCTCAGACGCAGGGGACCTGCTGCTGCTGTGCCCTTATCCAAGGGAACCCAGAGGCCGTATACAGTTTCCTCTTGGGCCAGGGATGTGGGCAGGGGTGGGCAGTGTTGGTGGTCTCTTCCACTCTGCAGTCTCAGGAGTGCCCACCTGTCCAGGCGGTGAGCTCTCTCTCCCACGGGGTTTGGGAGCAGTGAGCTGTTGCGGGCAGGGATCCGCGGGTTTGGGAATCCCGCTAAAAACCGGAAGTGTCCGGTCCTAGAGGAATTTTGCCTGTGTGTCCTGAGTTCACCAGGCAGGTCACTTGCAGCAGGAAGGTTTGTCTTACCTGTGGTCCCGAGGCTCAGGTTTGCTCATGGGGTGTTGCTTACGCGCTCTCCACGGGGGCAGCAACCAGAAATATCTGCGCTGCCCTTTCTGGGAGCTTCTGTGCACCAGGGTTCCAGATGGTGTTTGGTGTTTTTTCAATTTGAAAATTTTTTTTTTTTTTTTTTTTTTTTGGTTTTTTTTTTCGGAGCTGGGGACCGAACCCAGGGCCTTGCGCGAAAAATTTTTAAAGAGTCCAGATGACATTGAGAATTTGATTAATGGTTGTGGAGCTAGAAGTAAAGACCAGATTCTTTATAAGAATCTGAGACCTTTAGACTCTACCATCAGGGTAGGCCTGGAACAGACTCTAGCATGGATCTTTAGCTCAGGGTCAAGCTGACTGACTGGGCAACCAAGGGATCTCCATTCCTAAATTGGTTTAAGGGCTGGCAATGTCCCTGGCTATCTGGCAAAAATCAGGTGGACATTCTTTTAAAAGAAAGGTTTCTTGAGCATAGTCCTCAGATTATTCAGTGTTCTATAAATGGAATTATAAATTCTAGCTAGCTCATATGAAAGATACACAATCCAGGTATTTTACATACAAGCTGTCAACCTAGATTAAGCAGGCTTTGGAGCTATTCTAACTTACATCCCAGTCACATATCCCGTTACTTGCTGTTTCTCCTGGCCACATGCTCATGGTTCATCTCTTCTCATGGTGGCTTTCTCCCTCCATGTTCTTTCTTTCTCTTCTCTCTCTACCTATGACCCCAGCCAGGTAATGGAAAATCCCTACCTCTATTGCTTAATCATAGGCTTTAGCCTTTTATTGACCACTTAACTTGGGGAGCAGGGTTCATATAACAACAGCTGGTGTACCTGAGAATTTCCTCATTGGGGGCATCCAGATCTTGGGGGTGGGGGCATTATTTAGCATTCAAATACATAGCAGCACCAGACCAACCCTCTGTAGCACCAGACCAACCCTCTGCAGTGATCAGTTCATAAATATACCCAGGCACTCAAGGAAAACAGAGTCCTAGAATTAAAACCAGCAAGAAACCACAAATGAATCCCTTTAAAAAATATTATCAGGGCTTAGAGAGATGGCTCAGTGCTTAAAAGTACTTGTTGTATTTCAAAGGTTCAATTCCCAGCACCCAAATGGCAGTTCATTGCCACTTGAAACTCAAGACTTGAGGGATCCAACACCCTCTCTGAGCTTTGAGGGTCCATACATACAGCCAAATCATTTATAAAAGTTTTTAAAAAAATTATATTATTAGATACTGAAATCACCTCAGTCAGAAAACTTCTCTTTTCTCTGTTAAAAGAAATAAAAAAAAATAAGCCTGGCGATACTTGCAAAGAATAAAAAACTAGGCTGGGCATGGTGGTGCCCCCTTTAATTTCATTCAGCACTTAGGATCTCTGTGAGTTTGAGGCCAGCCTGGTCTACAAAAAGAGTTGAGGACAGCAGAGTCGAGGACAGGCAGGGCAGTTACACAGAGAAACCCTGTCTTGATAAAAGCCAAAAGCCAAACATCAACAAACAACAAAACAAAACAAAACCATGAGTTGTATTATAGCAAGTTGGAAAAGAAACAAGAATAACTTTAGTGAAATTTAAAACTCAGTGAGTGAGAAAAATAATTCACTTATTAAGTGTGAAAGGAAAAAAGTTGGTAGAGCTCATTGCACATTGGATAAAGGACAGTAAATAAATTGGAAGATGGTAAGAAAAATGTATTCAGAGGATAACACAGAGAAATATAAAGACTAAAGCACAGAGTGATGTGATTCAAGTGTAGTTTGAATCCTAGCAGGAAAGGGCAAGCAAGCAACTTTGAGAAGGTGGCTGAGATATTCTGAAACAGGTGAAAATGTAAGTATAGATAAGGTGGAAACTTGATAAAAATCAAAAGCAAGCTGAAAGCCAGTAGTGCTGACACACCGGAGAGCAGAGGTAAGACCACCACTTCTGCTCCAAGGAACCTGCCTGGAGCCCTCAGGAAAGAAATGCCCATAAACATAAAAGAAGCCTACAGAACTCCAAGTAGATTGGACCAGAAAAGAAATTCCTCCCATAAAATAATAGTCAAAACACCAAATGCACCAGAGAGAGAGAGAGAGAGAGAGAGAGAGAGAGAGAGAGAGAGAGAGAGAGAGATAAAGCAGTAAGGGAAAAAGGTCAAATAACATATGAAGGCAGACCTATCAGAATTACACGAGACTTCTTACCAGAGACTGTGAAAGCCAGAAGATCCAGGGCAGATGTCATACAGACCCTAAGAGAACACAAATGCCAGCCCAGGCTACTATATCCAGCAAAACTGTCAATTAACATAGATGGCGAAACCAAGATATTCTATGACAAAACCAAATTTACACAATATCTTTCTACAAATTCAGCCCTACAAAGGATGATAGATGGAAAACTGGAACACAAGGTGGGAAACTACATGCTAGAACAAGCAAGAAAGTAATCTTGCAACAAACCCAAAAGAAGGGAGCCCAATCATAATTCCGCCTCTAACCACAAAAATAACAGGAAACACCAATCACCATTCCTTAATATCTCTTAACATCAATGGACTCAATTCCCCAATAAAAAGACATAGACTGACAGACTGGATACATAAAGAGGACCCAGCATTTTGCTGCATATGGGAAACACAGTAAAGTGACAAAGACAGACACTACCTTAGAGTAAATGACTGGAAAAACTTTTCCAAGCAAATGGTCCCAAGAAAGAAGCTGGAGTATCCATTCTAATATTGAATAAAATTGACTTTCAACCAAAAGTTATCCAAAAAGATAAGGAATGACACTGCATACTCATCAAAAGAAAAATCGAACAAGATGTACTCTCCATCCTGAATATCTATGCTCCAAATACAAGGGCACCTACATTCATAAAAGAAAACCTTACTTAAGCTTAAAGCACACATTGTACCTCACACAATAATAGTGGGAGATTTCAACCCCCCACTCTCAGCAAGGGACAGATCATAGAGACAGAAACTAAACAAAGACACAGAGAAACTAACAGAAGTAATGAACCAAATGGACTTAACAGATATCTATACAACCTTTCATTCTAAAACAAAAGAATATACCTTTTTCTCAGCACCTCATGGTATCTTCTCCAAAATTGACCATATAATCAGTCATAAAACAGGCCTCAGCAGATACAAAAAGATTGAAATAATCCCATGCATCCTATCAGATCACTGTGGACTAAGGCTGGTCTTCAATAATAACAAAGATGACAGAAAGCCCACATACACATGGAAGTTGAATAACACTTTACTCAATGATAACTTGGTCAAGGAAAAATAATCAAAGACTTCTTAGAGTTTAACGAAAATGAAGGCATAATATACCGAAACTTGTGGGCCACAATGAAAGCAGTGCTAAGAGGAAAACTCATAGCTCTGAGTGCCTCCAAAAAGAAACTAAAGAGAGCATACACTAGCAGCTTGACAGCAGACCTAAATGCTTTAGAACAAAAAGAAGCAAATACATCCAAGAGTAGTAGAGGGCAGGAAATAATCAAACTCAGGACTGAAATCAAGTATTAAAAAAAAAAAGAAAAAGAACGGAAGAGTGACTTCAGGCTGGAGACCAGAGGTAAGACCAACTTTTCTACTCCAAGTGACCTGCCTGCTGGACTCTGGACACACAAAGGCAAAATTCCTCCGGGACAGGACACTTTCGGTTTCTAGCTGGCACCCCAACCTCACTGATCCCTGGCCACAGCTCCCTGCTCCCAAACCCCGTGGGAGAGAAAGCAGATCACCCAGAAGTGTGGACAATCCTGAGACTGCAGGGCAGGAGAGACCTCCACTTCTGCCCACCTTTGCACACATCCTTGGCCCAAGAGAAAACTGTATAGTGCCTCTGGGCATGGAAAGATTGAAGCAGTCAAGCTGCAGGAGCCCTGCAGTCCAGACTGCGCCCGGATCTGAAAGGACCCTGCACCCAAATGCCGTGGGAGGGAGAGCTAGACCTTCAGAAGGGCAGACACGCCTGGGAAACCAGAGGAGACCATTCTCTGCCCATGTTTTTAACTCTAGAGGAAAACACCTAGTGCCATCTGGGCCCCCTGTGCACAGGGACCTAGGAGAAGTAGGGGCAGGCTGTTCTGGTTCCTGCCCACAGGGACAACTGAAAGCCAGTGGACAGGAACTACTACACGTCTGAGAGCAGAACACTTTGTTCCCATAACTGACTGTAAGAAAACAGGAAAAAAGGTCTACAGCACTCCTGATGCACAGGTCTATAAGAAAGTCAAGCCACAGTCAGAAATAGCAAAACAAGTAACACCAGAGAAAACCCGATGGCAAGAGGCAAGCGCAGAAACCCAAGCAACAGAAACCAAGACTACATGGCATCATCAGAGCCCAATTCTCCCACCAAAGCAAACACTAAATATCCAAACACACCAGAAAAGCAAGATCTAGATTTAAAATCACATTTGATCATGATGATGGGGAACTTTAAGAAAGACATAAAGAACTCTCTTAGAGAAAGGCAGGGAAACATAAGTAAACAAGCAGAAACCTATAGAGAGGAAACACAAAGAAATCCCTGAAAGAATTACAGGAAAACACAGTCAAGCAGGTGAAGGAAGTAAAAAAATGGAAATAGAAGCAATAAAGAAAGCACAAAGGGAGACAACCCTGGATATAGAAAACCAAAGGAAGAGACAAGGAGTCATAGATATAAGCATCAACAACAGAATACAAGAGTGAGAAGAGAGAATCTCAGGAGCAGAAGATTCCATAGAAATCATCGACACAACTGTCAAAGATAATGTAAAGTGGAAGAAGCTACTGGCCTATACAGGAAATCCAAGACACAATGAGAAGATCAAACCTAACAGGTATAGAAGAGAGTGAAGACTCCCAACTCAAAGGACCAGTAAATATGTTCAACAAAATCATAGAAGAAAACTTCCCTAACCTAAAGAAAGAGATACCCATAAGCATACAAGAAGCCTACAGAACTCCAAATAGTTTGGACCAGAAAAGAAACTCCTCCCGTCACATAATAGTCAAAACACCAAATGCACAAAATAAAGAAAGAATATTAAAAGCAGTAAGGGAAAATGTCAAGTAACATATAAAGGCAGACCTATCAGAATCACACCAGACTTCTCACCAGAGACTATGAAAGCCAGAAGATCCTGGACAGATGTCATACAGACCCTAAGAGAACACAAATGTCAGCCCAGGTTCCTGTATCCAGCAAAACTGTCAATTAACATAGATGGAGAAACCAAGATATTCCATGACAAAACCAAATTT
This sequence comes from Rattus rattus, assembly GCF_011064425.1. NCBI lineage: Eukaryota > Metazoa > Chordata > Mammalia > Rodentia > Muridae > Rattus > Rattus rattus. The sequence goes on from NC_046157.1 coordinate 158,977,670, forward strand.
ACACAATATCTTTCTACAAATCCAGCCCTACAGAGGATAATAAATGGTAAATCCCAACACAGGGAGGCAAGATACACCATAGAAAAAGCAAGAAACTAATTGTTTTGCAACAAAAGAGAGAGAAGGCAAGCACACAAACATAATCTCACCTCCAAACATGAATATAACAGGAAGCAAGAATCACTGTTCCTTAATATCTCTCAACATCAATGGACTCAATTCCCCAATAAAAAGACACAGATTAACAAACTGGATATGTAATGAGGACCAAGCATTTTGCTGCCTACAAGAAACACACCTCAGAGACAAAGACAGACACTACCTCAAAGTGAAAGGCTGGAAAACAACTTTCCAAGCAAATGGTCGGAAGAAGCAAGCTGGAGTAGCCATTCTATAATCGAATAAAATCAATTTTCAACCAAAAGTCATCAAAAAGAAAAGGAAGGGCACTTCATATTCATCAAAGGAAAAATCCAGCAAGATGAACTCTCAATCCTAAATATCTATGCTCCAAATACAAGGGCACCTACATACAAAAGAAATCTTACTAAAGCTCAAAGCACACATTGGACCTCACACAATAATAGTAGGAGATTTCAACACCCCACTCTCATCAATGGACAGATCATGGAAACAGAAATTAAACAAAGACGTAGACAGACTAAGAGAAGTCATGAACCAAATGGACTTAACAAATATTTATAGAACATTCTATTCTAAAACAAAAGGATATACCTTCTTCTCACCACCTCATGGTACTTTCTCCAAAATTGACAATATATTCGGGCACAAAACAGGCCTCAACAGATACAGAAAGATAGAAATAGTCCCTTGTGTCCCATCAGACCACCTCGGGCTAAAGCGAGTCTTCAATAACAATAAGGAAAGAAGGCCCACATATACATGGAAATTGAACAATGCTCTACTCAATGATAACCTGGTAAAGGAAGAAATAAAGAAAGAAATTAAAGACTTCTTAGAATTTGATGAAAATGAAGGTACAACATGCCCAAACTTATGGGACACAATGAAAGCTGTGCTAAGAGGAAATCTCATAGCTCTGAGTGCCTGCAGAAAGAAACAGTAGAAAACATCAGCAGTTTGACAGCACACCTAAAAGCTCTAGAAAAAAAGGAAGCAAATATACCCAGGAGGAGTAGAAGGCAGGAAATAATCAAACTCAGAGCTGAAATCAACCAAGTAGAAACAAAAAGGACTATACAAAGAATTAACAGAACCAAAACCTGGTTCTTTGAGAAAATCAACAAGATACATTAAACCCTTAGCCTGATTAACCAGAGGACACAGAGAGTGTTCCAAATTAACAAAATCAGAAATGAAAAGGGAGACATAACAACAGAATCAGAGGAAATTAAAAAAATCATCAGATCCTACTATAAAAGCCTATATTCAACAAAACTTGAAAATCTGGAGGAAATGGACAATTTTCTAGACAGATACCAGGTACTGAAGTTAAATCAGGGACAGATAAACTATTTAAACAACCCCATAACTCCTAAGGAAATAGAAGCAGTCATTAAAGGTCTCCCAACCAAAAAGAGCCCAGGTCCAGATAGGTTCAGTTCAGAATTCTATCAGACCTCCATAGAAGACCTACCAATACTCTCCAAACTATTCCACAAAATTGAAACAGATGGAGCAACACCGAATTCCTTCTATGAAGCCACAATTACTCTTATACCTAAACCACACAAAGACCCAACAAAGAAAGAGAACTTCAGACCAATTTCCCTTTTGAATATTGACACAAAAATACTCATTCAAATTTTTGCAAACTGAATCCAAGAACACATCAAAACAATCATCCATCATAATCAAGTAGGCTTCATCCCAGGTATGCAGAGGTGGTTTAATATACAGAAAACCATCAACGTAATCCATTATATAAACAACTGAAAGATAAAAACCACATGATCATTTCATTAGATGCTGAGAAAGCATTTGATAAAATTCAACACCCCTTCATGATAAAAGTCTTGGAAAGAACAGGAATTCAAGGCCCATACCTAAACATAGTAAAAGCCAATTACAGCAAACCAGTAGCTAATATTAAACTAAATGGAGAACAACTTGAAGCAATCCCACTAAAATCAGGGACTAGACAAGGCTGCCCACTCTCTCCCTACTTATTCAATATAGTTCTTGAAGTTCTAGCCAGAGCAATCAGACAACAAAAGGAGATCAAAGGGATACCGATTGGAAAGGAAGAAGCCAAAATATCACTATTTGCAGATGATATGATAGTATATTTAAGTGATCCCAAAAGTTCCACCAGAGAACTACTAAAGCTGATAAACACCTTCAGCAAAGTGGCTGGGTGTAAAATTAACTCAAATAAATCAGTAGCCCTCCTCTACACAAAAGAGAAACTAAGCCAAGAAAGAACTTAGGGAAAAGACACCCTTCATAATAGTCCCAAATAATATAAAATCCCTCGGTGTGACTTTAACCAAGCAAGTGAAAGATGTGTATGATAAGAACTTCAAGCCTCTGAAGAAAGAAATTGAAGAAAACCTCAGAAGATGGAAAGATCTCCCATGCTCATGGATTGTCAGGATTAATATAGTAAAAATGGCCATTTTACCAAAAGCGATCTACAGATTCAATGCAATCCCCATCAAAATTCCAATCCAATTCTTCAGAGAATTAGACAGAACAACTTGCAAATTCATCTGGAATAACAAAAAACCCAGGATAGCTAAAACTATCCTCACCAATAAAAGAACTTCTGGGGGAATCACTATCCCTGAACTTTAGCAGTATTACAGAGCAATAGTGATAAAAACTATATGGTATTGATACAGAGACAGGCAGATAGACCAATAGAATAGAATTGAAGACCCAGAAATGAATCCACACACCTATGGGCACTTGATTTTTGACAAAGGAGCCAAAACCATCCAATGGAAAAATGATAGCATTTTCAGCAAATGGTGCTGATTCAACTGGAGGTCAGCATGTAAAAGATTGCAGATCAATTCATTCTTATCACCCTGTACAAAGCTTAACTCCAAGTGGTTCAAGGACCTCCACATCAAACCAGATACACTCAAACTAATAGAAGAAAAAGTGGGGGAGCATCTCGAACACATGGGCACTGGAGAAAATTTCCTGAACAAAACACCAATGGCTTATGCTCTAAGATCAAGATTTGCCAAATGGGATCTCATAAAGCTACAAAGGTTCTCTAAGGCAACAGACACTGTTATTAGGACAAAATGGCAACCAACAGATTGGGAAAATATCTTTACCAATCCTACAACTGATAGAGGGTTTATATTTAAAATAGACAAAGAACTCAAGAAGTTAGACTGAAGGGAGACAAATAACCCTATTAAAATATGGGATTCAGAGCTAAACAAATAATTCACAGCTGAGGAATGTCGAATGGCTGAGAAGCACCTAAAGAAATGTTCAACATCTTTAGTTATAAGGGAAATGCAAATCAAAACAACTTTGAGATTCCACCTCACACCAGTCAGAATGGCTAAGATAAAAAACTCAGGCGACAGCAGATTCTGGTGAGGATGTGTTAAAAGAGGAACACTCCTCCATTGTTGGTGGGATTGTAGATTGGTACAACTATTCTGGAAATCAGTCTGGAGGTTCCTGAGAAAATTGGACATTGCACTGCCTGACCCAACTATACCTCTCTTGGGCATATACCCAAAAGATTCTCCAACATACAACAAGAAACATGCTTCACTATGTTCATAGCAGCCTTATTTATAATAGCCAGAAGCTGGAAAGAACCCTGATGCCCTTCTACAGAGGAATGGATACAGAAAATGTGGTAAATCTACACAGTGGAATACTAGTCAGCTATCAAAAACAATGAATTTATGAAATTCACAGGCAAATGGATGGAACTGAAAAGTATCATCCTGAGTGAGGGTACTCAATCACAGAAAAACACACATGGTATGCACTCATTGATAAGTGGATATTAGCCTAAATGCACGAAGTACCCTAGATGTACAGAACATATGAGTCTCAAGAAGGATGATCAAATGCAAATGCTTCACTCCTTTAAAAGGGGAACAAGAATACCCTTAGAAGGGGATAGGAAGGCAAAGTTTAGAACAGAGACTGAAGGAACGCCCATGCAGATCCTGTCCCCCATGTGGCCCATACATATACAGCCACCAAACTAGATAAGATGGATGAAGCAAAGAGGTGCAGAATGACAGGAACCAGATGTATATCTCTCCTGAGAGACACAGCCAGAATATGGCAGATACATAGGCGAATGCCAGCAACAAACCACTGACCTGAGAACGGGACCCCAGTTTAAGGAATCAGAGAAAGGACTGAAAGAGCTGAAGGGGCTGGAGACCCCATATGAATAACAATGCCAACCAACCAGAGCTTCCAGGGACTAAGCCACTACCCAAAGACTATACATGGACTGACCCTGGGCTCCAAATTCATAGGTAGTAATGAATATCCTAGTAAGAGCACCAGTGGAAGGGGAAGCCCTGGGTCCTGCCAAGGCTGGACCCTCAGTGATTGTGATTGTTGTGGGGAGGGCAGTAATAGGGGGAGGATTGGGAGGGGAACACCCACAGAGAAGGGGAGAGGAAGGGGTTAGGGGGATGTTGGCCTGGAAACCGGGAAAGGGATTAACATTTGAAGTGTAAATAAGAGATACCCAATTTAATAAAGATGGGAAAAAAAAACCCAAGTATAGACAGAATCATCAAAACCAGGACTTGGTTCTTTGAGAAAATCAACAAGACAGATAAACCCTTAGCCAGACTAACCAGAGGGCACAGAGAGAGCATCCAAATCAACAAAATTAGAAATGAAAATGGAGATATACCAACAGAATCTGAGGAAATTAAAAAATTTATTCAATCCTACTACAAAAGCCTATATTGAACATACTGGAAAATCTGGATGAAATGGACAATTTTCTAAACGATACCAGGTAACAAAGGTAAGTCAGGATCAGATAAACTATCTAACCTGTCCCACACCTCCTAAAGAAATAGAAGCAGTTATTAAAAGGCTCCCAACCAAAAAACAAAACAAGAGAAAACAAACAAACAAAGAAAAGCCCAGGACCACATGGATTTAGTGGCGAATTCTATCAGACCTTCATAGAAGACCTAATACCAATACTGTCTAAATATTTCACAAAATTGAATCAGGAGGAACACTATCCAATTCCTTCTATGAAACTACAATTACGCTTATATCTAAACCACACAAAGATTGAACAAAGAAATAGAACTTTAGATCAATTTCCCGTATAAATATCAACTCAAAAATACTCAATAAAATTCTTGCAAATCGAATCCAAGAACACATCAAAACTATCATCCATCATGATTAAGTTGGCTTCATCTTAGGGATGCAGGGATGGTTCAATTTTTGGAAATCCACCAACATAATCCACTATATAAACAAACTCAAAGAAAAAACTGTATGATCATCTCATTAGATGCTGAGAAAGCATTTGACAAAATTCAACACCCTTCATGTTAAAAGTCTTGGAAAGATCAGAATTTGAAGGCCCATACCTAAACATAGTAAACGCAATATACAGCCAACCCGTAGCCATCATTAAACTAAATGGAGAGAAACTTGAAACAATCCCACTAAAATCAGGGACTAGACAAGGCTGCCTACTCTCTCCCCATGTGTTTATGCAATATAGTATTCAAAGTCCTAGCCAGAGCAATCAGACAACAAAAGGAGGTCAAAGGGTACAAATTGGAAAGGAAGACGTCAAAATATCACTATTTGCAGATGATATGATAGTGTACTTAAGTGACCCCAAAAGTTCCACCAGAGAACTACTAAGCTTGATAAACAACTTCAGCAAAGTGGGTGGATACAAAATCAATTTAAATAGGCAGTTTTCTTCTACTCAACTGATAAACAGGCTGAGAAAGAAATTATGGAAATGACATCCTTCACAATAGTCACAAATAACATTAAATACCTTGGTGTGACTCTAACCAAGCAAGTGACAGATATGTATGACAAGAACTTCAAGTCTCTGAAGAAAGAAATTGACGAAGGTCTCAGAAGTTGGAAAGAACACCCATGATCATGGATCGACAGGATTAATATAGTACAAATGGCCATCTTGACAAAAGCAATCTCCAGATTCAATGCAGTCCTCATCAAAATTTCAACTCAATTCTTCATAGAGATAGAAAGAGCAATTTGCAAATTCATTTGGAATAACAAAAAAACCCAGGATAGTGAAAACTATCTTCAACAATAAAAGAACTTCCAGGGGAATCACTATGGCTGACCTCAAGCTGTATTACAGTGCAATAGTGATAAAAACTGTATGGTATTGATACAGAGACAGGCAGATAGATCAATGGAATAGAATTGAAGACCCAGAAATGAACCCACACACCTATGATCACTCAATCTTTGACAAAGGAGCTAAAACCAGTAGAAAAAAAGATAGCATTTTAACAAATGGTGCTGGTTCAACTGGCAGTCAGCATGTAGAAGAATGCAAATCGATCCATCCTTATCACCCTATACAAAGCTCAAGTCCAAGTGGATCAAGGACCTCCACATTAAGACAGATATGCTCAACCTAATAGAAGAAAACGTGGGGAAGAGCCTCGAACACATGGGTACTGGGGAAAATTTTCTGAACAGAACACCAGTGGCTTATGCTCTAAGATCCAGAATCGACAAATAGGACCTCATAAAATTGTAAAGCTCCTGTAAGGCAAAAGACACTGTCATTAGGACAAATCGGCACAAAAACAGATTACGAAAAGATCTTTACCAATCCTACGTCTGATAGAGGGTTAATATCCAATATATACAAAGAACTCAAGAAGTTAGACTCTAGAGAGTCAAAAATGGGGTACAGAGCTAATCAAATAATTCTCAATTAAGGAATGAGATGACTGAGAAGTACCTAAAGAAATGCTCAACATCCTTAGACCTCAGGGAATAGCCAATCAATACAACCCTAAGATTCTACCTCATACCAGTCAGAATGGCTATGATCAAAAACTTTGGTGACAACAGATGCTGGTGAAGATGAGGAGAAAGAGTAACACTCTTCCATTGTTGGTGGGATTGCAGACTGGTACAACCACTCTGGAAATCAGTCTGGAGGTTCCTCAGAAAATTGGACATAGTACTACCCGAGGAGCCAGGTTTATCACTTCTGGGCATGCACCCAAAAGACACTTCCAAATATAACAAGGACACATGTTCCACTATGTCCATAGCAGCCTTATTTATAATAGCCAGAAGCTGGAAACAACCCAGATGTCCTTCAGTAGAGGAATAGATACAGAAAGTGTGGTGCATCTACACAATGTATTACCATTCAGCTATGAAATTCATAGGCAAGTGGATGGAATTAGAATATGTCCTTGTGAGTGAGGTAACCCAGTCACAAATGATATGCACTCACTGATAAGTGGATATTAGCCCAAAAGCTCAAATTACCCAAGATCCAATCCAGAGACCACATGAAGCTAAGAAGTAGGATGATCAAAGTGTGGATGCTTTAGTCCTTCTTAAAAGGGGTACAAAAATATTCATAGGAGGAGATGTGGAGACAAAGTTTGGAACAGGGACTGAAGGAATGGCCCTTCAGAGCCTCTCCCACCCGGGTATCCAGCTTATATACATACAGCTGCCAAACCCAAACAATATTACTGATACCAAGAAGGGCATGCTGACAGGAGCCTGATATAGCTATCTCCTGAGAGGCTATGCCAGATCATGACAGATACAGAGGTGGATGCTCGCACACAACCTTTGAACTGAGAATGGGGTTCCCCATTAGAGGAGCTAGAGAAAGGATTGAAGGAGCTGAAGGGGCTTGCAACCCCATAAGAACAACAGTACCCACCAACCAGTGCTCCCAGGGAGTAAACTACTATCCAAAGTGTACGTACACATGGACAGACCCATGGCTCCAGCTGCCTATGTAGCAGAGGATCGTCTTGTTGGGTACCAATAGGAGGAGAAGCCCTTGGTCTTGCCAAGGCTGGATCCCCCAGTGTAGGGGAATGTCAGGGTGGGGAAGCGGGAAGGGGCGGGTAGTTGGAGAGAGAGAGAACACCCTCATAGAAGAAGGGGAAAAGGGATGTGATAGGGGGTTCATGGACAGCAAACCTGGAAAGGGGATAACATTTCAAATGTAAATAAAAAAAATCCAATAAAAAAGTCAAAAGCAAAGAGAAAATTTTAGGAGAGGGTAGGTTTGACCATACTTTTTAAAAAAGATTATAAACTGGGTGGTAATGGTACAGACCTTTAATCCCCGTACTCAGAAGGCAGAAGCAAGTGGATCTCTGAGTTTAGGGCTAGCCTGATTTCCAGAGTGAACTCCAGGATAGCCAGGATTGTTCGACAGAGAAACTCTGTCTCTAAAAACCAAAACAAAAATCCAAAAACCCAAACTAACAATGACTATACTATAATTACAACATTTCTCCCTTCCTTTTCCTCCAAATTTTCCCACATTCCTATTCCTACTCCCCTTCAAATTCATGGACTCTTTTTTCATTTTTATTGGTTGCACATGCGTTTGTATGTATGTATATACACATATAACCCCAAATATGACCCATTCCGTGCTTATAGTGTTCCTTGTATGTACACTTTAAGGGCTGACCTTTGGTACTCCTGAACTTCTTCTTAGCAGGAAGAGCACCTCTCCTGCTCCAGCTCTCCTCAGTTGCTTGCTATGTAACATTGAGGCCTTAGGGCTTTCCCTCATCCCTTTGGGCATGTCCATTGGCGTTCTTGCTCAGCTCACATTTGGGCAGTCATATCGGCAAGACTGCAGATGGTTGTCTTTGTGCAGGTGAGGACAGGCACAGATAAAGCAAAGCCTGTGACTGGGATGTAAAAAAGGAAGGCTGGCACAGAGTTTTTGTAAGGTGGGAGAGAGGAGAAAGGAGGAGAACCAAGATGGAGGCAGAGAAGGATGACCCACATCCGTGTGGCCTTAAATGGCCACTGGTATTTATGAATATTTCTTAAGGGATGGACTTTTATAGGTCAATCTAGGTGGGTGGTTTGTATCATTATCAATTAGTTGTGAGTTTATTGTCTAGACATTTTGTGGAGTGTAAATTTACTGAGATAAATCTGATTGCTAAGTTACAAGTTTCTGGAGTTTTGAATTGGTAGGGCTGGTGTGCGTTGTTGAAGGTGATCACAGGGAGCGGTTTCAGGGAATATGAAGAGTTGGCGACAGGGAGCTGCTGGGACCTCTAGAGTCATGATTTTACTGGGTTGCTGGTAATGTAAGCAGAGTTCAGTGGCAGAGAGCCAGGAGCCTCTGGGACCAGAGAATAGCTAGAGGTAGTGTGGTGTGGTGCCCTAGAACTGGCTGCCGCTCAGATGAATATACTCTGTTAATGCCATATGGCTCGATGATGCTGGCTAGCGAGGGTTTGTGGTTATTTTTAATATTTGCGGCACCAAGACTTTATAGGTGTCCCTTCTGATATTACTAGGAGATACAATCTCACAGCAAACTCTTTGATCATCTGGCTTTCACAAACCTTCCATCAGTGACTTTTTACGTAATATAATCCTGATCACGTTAATGTCAAAAATTTCAATGACTTTCTACTTCTAAGGTATAGAACTCTTAGGGTGTCATGTAAGGCCTCGTGGTCTGGTCCTTAACACTCAGATACACAAAGCCTTCCTCTGCTCAGTTTATCCTTGAGTAGGTGCCTTTGCTCAATTCTTTTCCCTTCTGGAATTACCCTAAGGTCTATCCTTCCAGTCAGCTCCTACTCAGCTTCTACTCCAGCTCTGAGGTCAGGGCTTTGTCATCTCTACCCAGCTCCTATCACATGACCTTGGGGGACACTGCCTGCCTGTAATTACCGAGCCAAAGACTTCTAACACTTGTTGTAGCTTTGTTTGCCTTCTAACCCAGGCTCAATGGTTAGGGAGACAGGAATGCCTGACATTCCTTATTTTGCTGATGAAACAGTCCCTTGATTTGACTCCTTGTGGCCTTTTTGTCCGATTCTGATCTTGCTGTATGGTCAGTTGGTCACCACAGCCAATGTCTACATTCTGTCATCTTCTGGCTCTGCACTTTTCTTTCGTTTTAAAATTTATTTATTTACATTCCAAACGCTGCCCTCTCCCAGTTACCCCTTCACAGAGTCCCTTCTCCCATCCCCCTTCCCCTTCTCCTCTGAGCTGGTGGGCCTAGTGGTCATCCTCACACCCTGCATCGTCTCTGCAGATTTAGGTAAATCATCTCCCACTGGAGAAAGACAAGGCAGCCCTCTGTGCTAAGGAGATGGTGGGAGGCTCTCTGTTCAGTCCTGTATGATCTTTGGTTGGTAGTTGAGTCTCTGAGAACTGCCAAGGGTCCAGGTTAGTTGACTCTGTTGTTTTTCCTGTGGTGTTCCTACCCCCTTCAATCCTTCCCCTTACTCTGACTTGGCTCTTTCATTACCCTAGTTTCCCGCTAAGACAGATTAGCATGACTCTCTGCCATTGAAGAAGCTGTGCTGTGCATACAGTGAGGTAAGGTACATGCAGGGAAAGGAACTTGTTGAGAAAATTCTCTGGCTTTGTGGTTCCATTAGCTTTACAGGAAAGTGAGAAACTCATTAGGGCTGGGATTTGGTGCCCCAGGGACTTTCTCTCCTGAGCCTTCCTGTTTGCAGGAGCTGCTTCCTACCTTAATCAGCAGCTCATTATGCCTACAGGCCTTAGAGCAGATCAAATGTTTATTCCTAGTGAATGTTTCCCCAGCCTCTGAGGACCATGTGGTCATTTGTACATTTCACTGGCAAGAGGGGCTCATGAGGCAAGGTTTCCTACTTGATTGATATTGAGACTTATCATATTGAGATTCTTTAATTAAAAATTTTGGAAATTACACATTTTTATTGTCCTTTGGTCAGAATAGAATGGGCTTGGATTTGCCATATGGGTATACTGCTCTTTCAATCAGATTAACGCCCCTCCACTTTTGAAGGCCTTAGCCTTGTTCTTTATCTTTTTTTTTTATTATTAATGTATGTGAGTGTTTTACTTGTATATGTATGCATATCACATGTGTGCCTGATGCCCACAGAGACCGAAAAGTTGTGCTAGAGCTCCTGGAACAGTTACAGATGTTTTTATACCATGTGAGGACTGTGAACCAAACTTGAGTCCCCTGCAAGAGCAGCAAGTACCCTAAGGCCCTGAGCTCTCTGCAGACTAACACACTTTTAAAAAGTTATTAATTATTTGTGGTGCTGGATAGTAAGCTTAGAACCTCATGTATGCTAGGCAAATGGTCTGCCAGCCCTAGAAATGTCTGATATGCTTACAAAGTGTTAAGAAACATTAGGCTTGTTGGCCTATTATTTTTATAGGAAATAGCCAATCAGAATAATTTTTCTTACTAATACAGGGTTGAGTTGCATTTGGTCTTATACAGGTGTTAATGCTAACTCTAGTATACTAGAACTTTCAAACTAAATAGAATTTCAAATCCTTGATAAAGATTGGATTTTACTTGACTTTTTTTTCTGTAGTATTTCTCAGGGAGTCTTGAAAAGTTGTTTATCTTAGTGTGTACCTAGTTTGGAAAAACATTCTCCTTTAGGGCTGGTGAGGTGGTTCAGCAGGGGAGGTGTTTGCCATCAAGCCCAAAGGGCTTGGTAGAAAGAGAGAACCAGCTCTTCCAAGTTGTCCTCTGATTTCCACATGCCCATCATGGACCAAGTGTGCACATATGCACACACACACATAAATAAATTAATAAATATATGATAAAGTAACCACAAGAAGATTATCTTTTAAATAAATATTTGGTCTAGAATTGCTCAAGACAGAAAGGACATCAGAGCTGGGAGCTCTGTCCTCAGTAAGGCAAACTGAGCACTGTGGAGGTCACAGCCTTTCCCTATTGAGAACAGCTGACAGCTCTGCCCAGTGCTCAGGTCCATTCTGGTATTGCAATGCTTTGTCAGAGCAGTGTTCCTGAGAGTCCATGAAAAGCATTTTAAATTAAAACCCATTTTCTACTTTTTCAGACCCATCATTCCTAGTGATGAGGACATACTTAGCAGCCCCTTCCCTCCCTCCTTCACTCCCTCTCCTCTCCTCCCCTCCCCTCCCCTCTCCTCTCAGAAGCATGACCTCTACTGGCCATCACTGCTGCTCTTGTAATTAAGGCTTTGCTGTGTCTCACATGGACTGTAAATCCAGCTTTCAAAGCTTTCTTGCTCTATTGTCTGTCAACTCCAGAGCACTACCAACTTCATGATCCTAACCGTGTGCTGTATACCTCTCAAGAGAGAATCATCTCTGGCTTCTGGGATGCTTTAAGGGATAGTGTGTGAGCTTGTCACTCTCTTTGTCTGGACCTGTATGCTAGAAAATATGTTCTGATGAAAATAGCTTTGAATCCTAAAATAGAGGTGGCTTAAATGAAAAGAAGTTTATTCCTCTCACACATTAAAGAAGACCAGATGTGGGCACGTGATGGCTTGCAGGGTAACTGCTGGTCTCCAAAACCAAAGTACTCCAATACTCCAGGTGAAGCTGTTATCTCCCACATTCCCTCCAGAGGCACGAGGGAAGAGAAAGCTGGGTCTCTGGACTTGAAGGATCCTTCCTGAAAGATACTAGTAATACTTCCCCCTACGTGTTACTGGTTAAAGCTATAGCCAAAACTGGCAGTCATACATAGTTGCAAAAAATCCTAAAGAACATGGTCTTTTGACCAGGTTGCCCTGCTAAAATTTGGAGCACTCATTATTAGGAAAGAAGAGACTAGACATGAGCAGTAACTACAGTCTGCATGGAGCTTGTCCCACTGCTCTCCCAGCCACGTCTTTCTCCTATGGCTGCTCTTTCCCACCCAGCACCGTGTCTCCAACCTGTTGATAACTACTGTAAATGTCTTACTAGACTGTTTCTGTTTCCTCACCAGCAATGGTGCACTAGCCCTTCCTGTGTGGAGCAGTGGTAAAGTTTTGTGGACTTAATAGTTATAGATTTGTGTTGAACTTCTGCCCTACTTGGTGGACTGAAAGTTTGAGTACAGAAGTGCACAGCATGTATTTAAAGCCTATCACTTTTGAGTTGTAGACTTTCGTATTGAGCTGATTGTTCAGCATCATCCCTTAAGGTTCTCACAGATGTATGTGCTCAGCATGTATGGCTAACTCCAATTTAGAACTCTAGATTTCACTTCCTTCTCTAACTACCAATGTAACTGCCAAGGTCATAAAACTGGAGATAACCCTTCACTGTTCATATTGCAGTAACCCTTAAGTTCTTGTATAAAATTGCCACCAGTCTATCAGTTTAACTGCAAAATATATCTTAGTTCTCTAGTACCTGTACCACAGCTCTGTCCCCATACAACTTCTCCTTGCATATTCTCAATCAGTTCTGATCTTGCCCTGGGCCATGCCACTCTGGGCCATGCTATTCTTGCACAAACCCAGATCCCTGTTGATTCTAGGCTTAAATTCTGGACTCGTGTATCCTGCAAGGAAGGTCCCACCTGATTTCATTGCTATTGTTCCTTTCTCATTTCATGCATATCCCATCCTTATGTCTGCTTTCTGGTTCCCTTTCTGGTCCTTGACTGTGGTCAGGACCATACAAGAAGAACAACCTGCCCCCACCCACCTCTTCTACACTTGCTGTTCCTTACACCCTTGCTACTCTTGTCCACACCATCCTTGGGTCTCAATGCAAATGCCATTTCCTCAAAGGCCATCCCTTAACCTCTAGACCATATTTCCCTTCCTGTCTTTTTAGGGCTGTTTGCTTTTTTTTCCTGAAAATTCATCACAAATTATTTATATTTACATAGTGTTTACTTACTAACACCATTTCCACATTTGTGTATATAAGTTTCCTGAGAGCTTAGAATATACTTCTCTTACTAAAAGCCAAATTCTCAATACCTAATATTCAATAAATATCTAATGTTTCAAATAAATCCATTAAAAAGTGACTTCAGATTAAGCAGTGAAATATCTTTCATTAAACTGGCAACTTTGCTATTCAATGCAGAGAACCTGGAAAGGTTGTGTTTTAGTTATGATGGAAGAAAGTCATGTCTGGGCCCACTTCTGTTCTTGACCTTTCATTTAGATGGGACCTGGTATACCCTCTGGACTGGCAGGCTTGCTGTTGTCAGCACGGAACCTAAAGTGATAGTCACCTTAAAATGGAGCCTCCATCCCAGAAGGAGGCTTGCCCTGGGTTTGTGCTGTTATAGAAAAACTGGTCTCAGCTGTGTATAGATGGGTACACATGCCTTTAATTCCCAGCTCTCAAGAGGGTAAGGCAGGGAGATCACAAGTTCAAGGTCAGCCTCAGCTATTTACCAAGAAAACAGATACAACAATGGAAAAAGAAAGAAAGAAAAGGAAGGAAGGAAGGAAGGAAGAAAGAAGGAAAGAAAGAAAAAACTTTTCCCCTACCATTCTGACTTGATAAACTTTGCAAGTCCAAACCCTTAAATATCAGATATCTAAATAGTGTACAATTATAATTTTATCTTCTTTTTTTTAATGTATTGTGTTAATCTGTAGAAAACACTGGAAAGATAACATTGCAAAAGAAATCAACACTGGGTATGTGTGTTTTCTTTCAGACTATTTTTTAAAAATGTTCTGGAAGAAACTGTTTTTTTTTTTTTCCTTTTGAGTTATTGATCTAAGCTAAAAGTTGATCTTGAGTGATTACTGTGCTTTTACTGATAGGTCATTTACCATGGGAGAATTTGTTTTTCCTTTTTGGAAGACTGAAAATTCTGCTTTCAGTAGCACTATGGTGGGTGGATTTCAGCAAAGATAGAAATGTATATATGTAGTTCATCATTTTGAGTTTGAGACCACTGCAGTGGTTCTGGAACTTGCCCAGAAGAGACAGCCAATCGTGAAAAGAATTTATGTATTTTATTTGGCCCTTGCAAATGTCTAAACGATAAGTGCATGTCTCTCTTAGCTTCCTGGAGCAGGTGCTATGTGAATTGATTATGGTTCCCTGTTAATCAAAAATCTGTTATAGCTGGAGAAGAATGTTTTTCAGAGAAAATATAATGTAACAAATGAAGATAAAAAAATTAAAATTTCAGAAAGTCTAATTTGCTGCTTTTGGTTATGGTGTTTTTAATGAAATGCTTCTAGTACAAAGCCTGACACTGCTTCCTTGGGGCAATGTGACTTCATTTTCTTGGGTGAATGTGCATTGCAACAGTTAAGATTAGAAAATTAGGATTAGAGGTCTTTAAGCACTTTATTCTTCTTATGATTCCACTAAGAATCTTTTTCCTTCCTAGCAATGTTGGGTATTGCATCTAGGGCCTTATGCATCTTAGCAAGTGTTCAGTTATAGCAACAACCCTTGTCAATAAGAATTGAAACTAGGAAATTCAGAATTGGGTCATTCATTCATTCATTCATTCATTCATTCATTCATTCATTCAATACCATTTATTTTTATTGTTTTCCTTTTTATTTTTCATTATGGCTGGTACTAAAGCGCTTTCCAAAGTTCTTTGTTACCGTTCAGGGAGTCTGCGCTATAACTTCTGTGAAGTTGTCAACCATGAGTGGATAGGACTTTATGGTGATGTGATTATTTGGGGGTCAACCATGTTCTTGTGAGTAACCCCACACCTGTACTCTAAAAGAATGCTCAATTAAAAAGAAAGTAAAGGTTTATGTTCATTTTATTTAATTTATTTTATGAGATGTACACAATAAACTTGCTTTTCAGTTTTATTCTTTGCTGGGTACTGGAGTCCTGTGGACCAGATCTATGCATTTTACTTTCTGGCTTTTTGACTCATGAGCAATTTAATTTTTTTTTTTTTTTTCCGGAGCTGGGAACTGAACCCAGGGCCTTGCGCTTGCTAGGCAAGCGCTCTACCACTGAGCCAAATCCCCAACCCCGAGCAATTTAATTTTAATGCTCTCTACATTTATGCTGTTTAGCATGTAAGTGTGTTAAGCAGGTCAAAGGTAGCCTGCTTAGAGCAGGTGTTCAGTGCTGGCACAGATACGACATGTTTGGCCTTATCCAAACCGCTGCCCGTGTTCAGTCCTCTTTGTAAAGTAGTGCTGTGGAGTACTTGACCTCCAAGAACCTTTCTGATAGGAATTTCATGATCTCTCTTTGCCCAGTGGACATTGAAATAACTACTCTTTTTTATTTTTTCTGACTTAGGAAAAGAAGATTCTAGTGCTCCAGTTATGAAAGACGAGAACACCCCCAAGTCACAGGACACAAGAGCTTTATCAGAGAAGTCACTCCAGAAATCAGCAAAGGTCTTTTCCCACATATTTTCTCTACTTGTCACTTTGGATGCTCATCAGAACCATAATAGCTCAGTTAATCAGAAAGTCAATAGAAATTGTAAATTAGGGTAAATGAATAGAGTTTCTGTAACTTAAACATGTAAATTGTGTCTTTATTTGCTTGATTTGGGATGTTAGTGGCATCTTTGGGTGTAGGACCAACCATAGTTGGCTCTTACTCTTGGTGGCACACGTGCTGCAAGGACAAGAGATGAAGTGAAACTGTAGTGTAAGACTTCCTGTACAGAGGTGTCCATCAATATTTACTCTGGGTTGCACAGCAACCATTTTGCTGAGAGTAGCTCTCTCGCTCCTCTGTCTACATGAGGAGTTTATAAGTTGTTATACCGTGTATATCCTGCTGTTGTTCATGGGTCATCCAGAGCTTCATTTTACTAGGCATTCTGGGGGGAGTACGGTGGGGGGGGGCTTGCCTTCCTTTTCTCACAGTTCTTTGGTTGCTTCCTGTGTTTTTGACATGAAGAATGTGTAAATTATTACTCTGTTATCTGTGTATTATATATAAAGCATGTACATATATGCATGTATATATACTATATATAGCATACATGTGACAAAGCTGTATCTGTTTTGGCTCAACTGTATAGTATTTATATCCTTACTTTATAGTTTATATTAAACAAATAAGGAATGTTTACATAAAAATTACACATTTTGCTTGCCTTGTCAAATCAAATTCTGGCTGCACTGAGCCTTGATCCTCTGTGATTTTAGTTAAATTGGCCTCTGTCCATGGAACTTCTGTCTGTAATTTTCTGCCACCCTTCCACCATGCTTATCTCTTTTCTTCTCTCTGTTGGGTAATATTTCATAATGAATTGGACCTAAAATGATAAGGAAAAGTTAGTACTTCTATGTAAAATGTATGTGGAGTTAGTCATTCCCAGGGCAGCTGACATTGAATGCATAGTAGGTCATGCTCAGCTGCACTCTGTACTTCAGAGGTATCAAAGATTAAATGGACAAGCAAGGACTTCTGGTTCAGACACTATGGCATGGACTTGTTTTTCTCCTACTAAACATAACTATAAATCCTGGAAAGAAAATAATAGCAGGCATTCAGAGGAGAACTATGAATAGTAGAAAGGGGGGAATGAACTAGTTAGGAACTCTAGAGCTTGAGAAAGCCAGAGGGTAGCATACCCTGTGTTTCTGAATCTAGCCCAGCAGTAGAGGGTGGGGCAAGGAGACTCATTCCTCACATCTAACATGAACTCTCCAGAAATACCAGGTAATCCTGGCAGCACCAGCAAAGGAGATTGACTGGGAGCCTTGGATAGTAGATGGCCAGGGGAAAGGGCTCTTCTTTTACTCAGGCCTCGAATCTCTCTCCCTATCAAGAGACAGCAGGCATCTGACTGGCTTCAAGAGACCCCACAACAAGAAACACGATACTCAGGAGGCCTTTTTCTCCACTCAGGCACCAGGCTGCCAGAGACCACAGAGGAAAGGGCAGCCTGACACTAAAATCTCCTTTCTCCTCATCCAGAAGATTTAGCCTTTGGCTAGTAAGGCCCTTCCTCAACAGGCCCACAGTCCCTATGGCCTGGGGAATCCTCTCTTGTACCTAGAGATGTTGAGCAGCCAGGTAGCACCAGCAAGGGGGATTCTGCTCTAAGAAGATACTCCAAATTGGAAGACTCTGTCCTTGAAGGCCGGATATATCCCTTTCATACTTTAGGTGGCCTAACCTGGGAGAGTATCTTCTACCTCACAGGAACAACTAGCAGATAGCAGTAGGAGTCCAGTGTTACTATATAAACCAGACATATCAAAATTGCATTGAAAATAGAGTTATCATTAACTCTGTTTAATTAAGTCCACTTCAGTAGGCTAAAGTATGCTGAAGTTGAATACAATTTCTGCTTCTGTCTATGAGAGGTTTAAGTAAGACCCAGAGACTCTTAAGGTGATAGCCTAGAGGTCCACAATATAGTAGAAACTCCTTAAGAACTATATATACCAAGAACCAAAACAATTTTATTAAATGAGAAAAGGTGTTCAGTTGATGTTAATGCCCAAGATACTGGGTTATCCAACAAGAGCCCAATTATAAGCTATTATAAAGATTTTCAATAAACATTACATGTTCTCTGGACACATTTGAGAAAACAGGAGATATGAGCAGAGAAATAGAAATAATGTCCCAATTGAGAACAGTAAATTTTTTGTTTAATAACATCTTTAAAGAAAGCAGTTGCTGTTTTGTTCTTGGGAAGTCCTGGCACTGTTCTTGTGGGAAAAGTATAATGGTGGAGCAGATACTTGGAGCTGCCCATTCCTGCTAGGCTGCTCACATCTTTATAAGACTATAAAGGGCATGGCTATCAAAAGCATGTTTATCTAATTTATCCACCTGTTCCACAGTTTCTTTCTTTTCCTGAATATTCAAGTTGTTGCAGCTTCCATATATAGATCACTTACTGACAGAGTATCTCAGAGCCACTTCGTGCTGAGCTCCTAAAGCATTAGATCCACTTAGTCCATCAGATAATGTCCTTCTGACTTTCTGACTGATACTCGTATAGAGAAACAATGACTTCTTTGTCTTTGGTGTTTTCAGGTGGTTTACATCTTGGAGAAAAAGCATTCCCGAGCAGCAACCGGCATCCTGAAACTCTTGGCTGACAAGAACAGTGACCTGTTTAAGAAATATGCCCTGTTTTCTCCTTCAGACCACCGAGTACCTAGAATTTATGTACCACTCAAGGACTGTCCCCAGGACTTCATGACCCGACCCAAAGACTATGCCAACACGCTGTTCATCTGCCGCATCATAGACTGGAAGGAGGACTGTAATTTTGCCCTGGGGTAGGTGATCTCTGGCAGAAAACTGCAGGGCACAGGATGAAGGCAGTGTGGGCGGGCTTTAGGTGAGCAACTTATGCACTTTAGGTCTTACTTCTTTACTAAAAGCCTGGGTCCTGGTACAGTTTGGCCCCAATCTTCTAAAAATTGCCTATAGGTGACCTACAGACTGCTTAACTCACCAGGCAAACCGTTGCTTTTGGCATAAAATATAAATACATTCTAGACTTCTTCCTGCTATGTCACAAATACCACTGAGACTTGTATACTGCAGATGAGTTCTTGTACTAAACAGTCAGTCTTCTAATTTCAGACCTCATGTTAAATATGAGAAGTCCCCCCCATATTCAGGAAATCCGGGGCTTCTCTGCTTTAATGTGAACATGGAGACACGTTTGAGTGTTGGGCTCATTCATGGTGTTCTTTAATTTAAATAATGCCAAAGATTCCATACATTGGAGATAGGGAAGAATACAAGGGTACTATGTTTTGATGGACACTGTCAAAAACCATTCTAACTTAAGTATATGTGTCATGGTCCCTTCCCATTTTATTTTGTTTGAAGAATCAGCTGGACCTTCATCATAAACACTATGCCTATTTCTTCTTATAGCTAGTGTTAATTTTGTAAGAAGAGTCATGTTGTGTGAGCTACATTTTTGACCTTTTATAACTTTAGTATTTGTATCACAGGGAATAAAATATAAATATATAATGTAGAGGAGTCTGTCTGGACATTTATTTGTAGTTCAGTGTAGTGCTCATCCAACTTGTCTAAGACCCTCCTAGAATGCTCTATGCTTATCAGAGCCAATGTTGAATGAATGACAACTGGACACTATGTGCTGCTTTTGTTAGATTTATTCTACTTGTACATTCTTAATGCTTAGTCAGTTCAACTAAGTAAAATCTGTGTATTAAGCTAGGCATGGTGGCCCACCCTTTAGTCCTTTAGCCCCAGCACAGAAAATCAAGACCTGTGGATTTCAAGGCCATTCTGGACTATATAATGAGACCCTTCTCAACAAACAAACAAACAAACAAACAAACAAATCTATCTATCTATCTATCTATCTATCTATCTATCTATCTATCTATCTATCATCAATGCATCTGTGTATGCATGTATATATGTATCTATGTATATGTATTATGTATGTATCTATATATGTATCTATCTTCTATGTATGTATGGATGCATGTGTGTATTATGTATGTATGTATTTACCTATGCATGTATCTGTGTATGTATGCATGTATGCAGGTATCTATGTATAGTCATTATGTGTATGTGTGTATCTATCTACTTATGTATGTATGGATGCATGCATGTATTATGTATGTATATATAAGTCTATCTATCTATATCATGTATCATACTGATGCAGTTTAAGAAGCCTCACCCCATTTTCCTTTTCCCATTTTGTGAAGGCTGGAGTGATTTCCATGGTCTCAGAGCTACATAGGAGCCATTGTGCTTTCTTTTCTGCTCTCAAGTATGTGGTTGTAGTCTCATCATTTTAAAGCCTAACTCATTATCAAAGAGTGACATCAGCCTCTCAAGCTCCAAACAGCCCTTCTCACAGGCTTTGCCAGTTTCTCACCATCAAATCAAAGGGCCTGATGATGGTTGTGCCACCTGCCCTGTTGACTGTGTGGCCACACTGTTGGGCAGTGACAAGGGAAATTGCCATGTAAGAGCAGGAAGTCCAGCTGTCTTTTATATGCTTTTCTAGCATATCCCATTGTGAAAGCATGATTGGGCCATTTCCTAAGGATTCGAGTCTAAGGGTGTATAGTCAGGAAGCCTTCCTGGTGTGAGTTTCTGAAGGGCCTTATATGTTTTCCATGCACAGCTGAACCCTTATCTCATCAGGAACCCTTGGCTTCAGTTAAGTGCAGCAGCAGCAGCCACAAAGGGATGCAGGCCTCAGAAACAGCAAGTGTATTCACCAGTTCTAAAAAAAGAATATTCTAAAATGACAATCCTATGTTCTGGAACTTTCAAAGTAAAGCTTGACTCTCATCATGTTTAGATAAAAAACCATGATTTGTCTACATTTGTAATGTAAAGACATTCAAGTTGTATTTCCTAAAACCATGTTTTTAAAATTCTTTGTGAAAAGATAAAATTTACTTATTAAATAAAGCACGGCAGCTTTCTATAATAAGCTGGCGTACATCCGTTGCCCAGAGGGTGAGGGCTGCAGCTGTTGGGCTGTTGGTGGTCCCCACCATTTTGTTCTGGCTATCACTTACTGATCTTTAGGAGCTGAGGTCACTGCTTTCCAGTCTGCACATGATGTGCTACAGTGGCCTAGGCTTCCTCCTTCATCTTTGCCAGGCTTTGCTGAGGAACATGAGGTAGTAGTTGCAGTGGGTGGGAGTGGATGATCAGCTGCCTAAAACCCAACAGTGCCTAAAACCCAAATTAGCTAAGGCGGCTTCCTCAGGATTTCTTCCTTGTTCTATGTCTTTCCCCTAAAGGGTCTTGAGCTTCTGCCCATGAAATTATCAGTTATTTAAATCCAAAGTTAGATTCCTCTTCGGTGGATAAGTTTAGTTCGGCTTTAAGTATGTGTAAGGTGCTATACCACCCTGGAAATTAGGGTGAGCAAGCTAGAGTCAGTTCTGGAAACTGTGACTAATAGAAGTCCTTGATATAAATGGCTGAAATAATTTGATTCTAAGAAATGGAATCCCACCTGCACTAATTTAAATCGCATGGGGATTACTGTTAGAAGCTGGTGGTTCTCCTAAAACCCAGGCCACGAAACCCAGGAGGAAGGCTCATGAGAAATTTATAACTAGCAAAGCTGCAAACATACTGCTTTTCTCTCAAGCACCCTGACAAGACCAGCCCCCCTTTGCTGTGAGCTTCACTTGGCACAGCAGCCGTCTACCTGCACAGCAGCACACACAGCTAGGCTGAGGGTCACATACTGAAGTCTGGATCCCAAGACAGAATTCACAGGGCAGACAATTGCGTTGACCAAGTTACCATAGATATTTTTCTAGGAAGTAGCTTGAAGTAGAGGTGGAACCCAGGCTTTTGTGGCCTTCTGCCTCATATGCAGGACTGTGAACCTAACTCTCTGGAAAGAAACATGGAGAAATCAGAAATGAATGTCCTGTCTTTTTGAACTCCTACAATAGTACAAAACAAAATTTCTTAAGTTATTTCAGAGAAAGAAAGTACATTCATGAAAGTTTGGAGGATATACAAGAAAGGGGAGATAGGATCATTGTCCAGGAGACAGAAAGCTCTTTGCTAACAGAGCTCTTGGACTGAGAGTCTAGAGTGGACAGAAAGGGGCCCAAGGAACAGCTAGAGAGTAGAAGCCAGAGGAAGTGGGGAAACCTGAAACAGGAAAACTGTGAAAGAGACAAGCAGGGTGAAAAGATTGGGGGAGAAATAAAGAAGGTTTTCTTCATGAAAGAAAAGGTAGAAGGATCTTAGAACTTCCAGACTTCAGACGGAGAGGGCAGATGCTAGTGGTAGTGTAACCACAGAGCAGACTTTTGTAAAACCTACTACCAAACTCCCATGATAGCCTTCACCGATTCCCCTTTGATATTTTCTTAGATGGCTGTGTCTGCTCAAGGCTCCAAGGTTTTGCATACTATACTTACTAGCAGTGACTCTCACCTCTTGGTGAAATAGTCAGCTTTTTATTTCAACTAAGTTGGCCATTCAAAAAAATCTTCACTGACTTTCAGGCCTCCTTCAGGGTTTTCACATAGCTTCTAATAATTTCCCTACTGTAGCTCAGATACTGTTTGGATTACAATTGCTTATTTAATATTTTACTTGGCTGTAAGTTCATTTTAACCAAAAATACCTTAGGATAAAGCTGGTTGGATGATTAGGTAGAAATAAAGCTGACTCTCAGATCTGGAGCTAGGCTGACGAGGAAATACAGGGAATGAGGGGAAGTCTGGAATGGAAAATAAGGAGGCCCAAAGTTCCATGACATCAAGGGCAGTGAGTGGTAACAGCATATGACACGTGTACACATCAGCTGGAGAGTGTCAGTTTTAGGAGGTTCCAATGTTTAGCAAAAAGATTGAAAACAATATGAACATTTATAGAATATATGACATCAGTAGCTTTGGGAAGAGCCTAAGGAAGCCATTGGTCTTGGCTCCCATGTGCTGTAATTGCCTCTGGCATCCCCTGTGACACTTTTGCACCTCAATTTAAGGGAAGCTCAGAAGCCTTTACAGGAGACCCATGATCTTTAGGGTTATATTTTGTCTTGATGTTGGAATCATCATACGGAGTCTCACTTGACTTCTCTTTACAATATATCTACTACTTTTAGTGAATTATTAGGCTTGTAATTCTGTCAAAACCCAAACAGTAGTCTTAGTGAGTCCTTGCTGGCATTTAGGGACCACTGCTTTTTGTCATAAATCACAGCATACTTAGTACTTTTAATATTTAGTAGTAGACTCTTGTCCAGAATAACCAAAGAGCTGCATTGGCTTCCTCTCTGGAATGATTTGCAATTATGTAATGAGATTTACAGTTTCAGCTCGACTCTCTTAAATCTCATTCCCTTTTGAAACTCTCATAGTGACATTCATGCTGGTATTTCTTAGACCTTTGTGAAATCCACTACCAAAACTCTAAAGATCACTGTCTCAGCCTCCGAGGTTTGTTGTGGTTTCTTTTCAAATAATGTAAGGATAGCTCTTGAAGGAAATGGAGGAGTTTCACAGTAGCTACTGTAAGGAACAAATAGTGGTTTTTGGCAACATTGAACCCTGAGGATAATGAGGCAGGAACTGGTCTAGAGCAAACTGACATACATCTTAGATTATTTAAAATGTTTTGGGGGAAATGAATAATAGGTCAGTTAAAGCAGCAAAGATGAGAGACTTAGGTTTGAACTTGGGACTGTCTGGGCTTAATCAAAGCTTTTGGAGTGAAGTGGAGAGAATGGGTTGCAGTATCACTCATTTCCATGAGGGCAGCAAAACCCTCTGAAGCCAATGGCTAAGCAACATGGAAACAATGGAAGAGAGGTTCTGATTGTTTTGGTATGTAGTGGAGAAGGTTGAATGGGGTCTGCTTGAATATCTTTATCTCCAAGCCTTTTACTAGGAGGTTTTTTGTTTTGTTTTTTTGTTTGTTTGTTTGTTTGTTTTTAAGGGCCAGTCCTCAGATAGTCGTCTGATGAAAGCAAATACTTCTATTAGGTTTTATTTTGTTGAGACAGGGTCTTACCATATAGCACTGGCTGTCCTAGAACTTGCTGTGTAGACCAGCTGTCCTCAAATTCAAAGAGATCCACCTGCTTCTGTCTGCTGAGTACTGGAATCAAAGCTGTGAGTCACCACATCTGGCTTCTGTTTGGTTTGGAAGATACTGAATTTCTTTAGGGAATAGATACAAATTGATGGTGTGGCTAAAATTACTTTATGTGAGTTATTTAATGTTAGCAGAAAACTGCATTGGTAACCAGGCCCTTAGATAAAGCAAAAGGCAGAAATTAGTGCTACAGAGGAATTGTTTACAAGATTAGTAAAGAGAAAAACACTTTCTGCTAACTCAAACGCCCCCCAACATCCCTACACAAAATGAGTATTTTACTTCCCCAAAGGTACTATTTATTTAAATAGTTTCTAAAGGAGAGGCGGAGTTGTATGAAACAGTGAGATTTTACAAGTCCTATTCTGACTTGTGACTGTACCGAGGTGGTGGTGGTGGTGGTGGGGAGCAAATCAGGCTGAGGAGGGGTCTCTTTTTTGTCTGACTGTTGGCTCCACCTGGTGGCCTGAAAAGATCAGAAGATCAGCTTTGGAAACAAAACAAAACAAAACAAAACAAAACAAAACAAAACAAAACAAAACTGCAACTTGCCAAAGTCAAGGGACTGCAGGAAAATAGTGCTGATACAGGCGTCTTAGTGGTTGCTTTCTCAGAGAGCCTCATCACCAACACAGCCTGTAGTCTGTACAGGAGCAGGAGCCCCTACCAGCTGCCAGCATGGAGATACCCTCACCTCCAGGAATAGAAACTGTAGCTGGGAAAGTGTGCCTTCCCACTATCCAAACAACATCCTATTCTGGCTGAAAAGATTATGGGAGTTCTGCTGGATGGACAGTGCTGAGCTGCTGCCCATGGTGGAGCCCCCAGCTCCCCAGTCTCTGTGTTCCAAGGTAGATGAGGCTAGTTCTGCAGGCTCATCATGCCAAGGAAGAAGGTGCCTGGAGTTAGGCTGTGGTGGTGCTGCTTCCTCTTAGACACAGAAAAATAAGGGTCAGAAACCAAGGCAATCCTTGTGGAACTCAGCTCCAGGTCTGAACGCTTGCTAGTTTGTCTGTAGACCTCAGCACCAAGAACCACATGCTGCAAATTTAATAGGTCATTTAGCAGGAGAAGGTCAATTATGTAGCACCTGGAAGTTTTCAGCTGTAAGAACTCTGGGTTCTACTGTAGCCCAGACAAGGTTAACTTAAAAAAACAAAACAAAACAAAACCCTCTATTGTGCATTTTAATTTTTTTCTTCTGAGAAATTGGTTTTGATGAACCCAAGTCTTAAGTTTCTCAATAATGGAAAAAAAATCTCCATGAAAACATTCTGCCAAAGTCAGCACCTCTACTGCAGGTCCTAGTGCTCCTGCTTACAGTGCACTGCTGTGGGCTTCGGGCAGTTCCCACACACTGAGCCTGCATTCGGCCTCTAGCTGCTCCCTTTGTGACAATATTGATTCACACCTTTGCTTCAAGACCTTCCCTAAAATCATTTGGTATTGCTAAACCTTATTTCTAGTGCCAGGGACAGAGGCGAGAGGATAAGAAATTCAAGGCCATTGTCAACTACATATTGAGTTGGAGGTCAGCCCGGCCTGCATGAGCCTCTATCTCAACAAACAAATACCCACCCACCCTCTTCCCCAAAATTAAAACAAAAAACAAAGTCGAAATCAATAACAAACTTAGTTTCCACCCACTCCTGTGTGTTTTTACTGTTGAAACATTTCCCTTAAGATACTCATTCCTTAATACTGCCTTTTGCTGTGTGACAGACCTGATCTAGAAGAGAAGGTAACTTACCTTCTACTCCGGATTATGGAAAACAGTATGAAGACTACACAGCCATAGACATTGTTGTGTTTGCCTTGGGGGCAGTCGGACTTTGTATAGTTAACTGGTGTTCTGGGCCCAGGATCAGCCTGGGTTTGTTTTCCACTTGGGGTTTCTTGAGTCTGTGAAAGCATGGAATTTACAACATGGGACCTGGGTCATTAGGTAGGGCAGTATTTATTGAAGGGTAGTGATGATAAAATGATGATAGAGTGTATGACTTGGGTATAGACTAGCTCTAAGGCTGGCATTCAAAGAATATTTAATAGAGAAAAGAAGACAAATGACCAACGACACTAATATTGCGGGTGTCTTACTGATATAAATATAAAACCCAAACATACTTTCCTTTATGTAAACAGGCTGATTTGAGGGACTGTCTCTGTTACAGCCTCTTTTGCCTGTAGCTGGTCCCTTTCCTTAATAACTTTGTCATTTCCTTATCACTTGGGGCAGTCAATCTGATGCTTTTCATAGAGAGTATTTATGCCCTCATAGTTCCTCCCACCAACAGGAAGAAGCTTGACTACACTGCCTCTGTTATTTGTATGTTAGGATGCAATATTCATGGGAAATCTCTGGTGGGTGAGAGCGATTTGTAGTTATGATCATTGTAAATTCACTACTGAGGAAATGCTCCTTCCTTACAACTATAATTGCAACATCAAAATTCAGATAGTTTCACTTTTATTTTTTAAATATATGAAATTACTTATTGACTATACTATTGACAATGAAATTTTTCTAAAATCTCACCCCAATAAGTCTTTATTAGGGTTGGCTATATATTTAATAAGGTATTATTTAATTAATAAGATTATCATAGAAATATTTATTATTTGGGGGCTGGTGATATGGCACTCATAGACCTGGTGATCTGAATTCAGTCCCTCAGACTCCATGTAAAGGTGGAAGGAGAGAACCAACTCCACACAGTTGCCTTCTCTGACCATTAATACCCTTTTCTGGTTCTTGACTGCTTCTATCCCATGTTGCAGTTTGGTTTAATGACACTGACTATGAGCAGTTTGTGGCAGTCTTCTAGTACTTGAGGCTTTTGTAGAGTGTTGGTCATCGAATCTGCAGACTGCTCTGTCTTTGGGTTTGTCTGATGTTATAGCTGGCTCGTAGGCTAGATCTTCTTTGCTTTCTGAGATTTCTTCACACTGACTCTGTGGTGGCTGCACCAGTTTACAGTAGTGCCAACAGGGGTATTCTTTTGCCCATATCCTCAGCAGCATATTTCTTAGCCATTTTCATTTCTTCTTTAAGAACTTCATTCAGTTCCATGGAGCACTTTTAATTTGGTCTTTTGTTTTCTTGACTCTTTGGTTTTTTGAATTCTATATATATATCATGGATACTAATTCTCTATCATAAATATAATTGGCACACGTCTCCCCCACTCTGTAGGCTTAGTTTCCACTCGTTTCTTTCCTTTGCTGTACAGAAGCTTTTTGGTTTTATTGGGAGGTCTCATTTGTTAGTTGTTGGCCTTAATTCCCAAGTGAGTGGAGTAATGTTCAGGAAGTCCTTTCCCACACCTGTACCTTGTAGTGTGCTGCCTCTGTTTCCTCCTGACAGTTTCAAGCATTTCAGGTTTCACACTGAAGTCTTTGATCCGTTTAGAGTTGATTTTTATGCAGTGTGGTAGACAGACAGACAGACAGACAGACAGACAGATGAATGGATGGATAGGTGGGTGGATGGATAGGTGGGTGGATGGATGGATAGATAGATAGATAGATCGATCGATCGATAAGGGTCTTATTTCATTCCTGTGGACATCCAGTTTCCTCAACCTGCTTTGTTAGAAATGCCATCTTTCTCTTGTTTGTATTTTTGGCTTCTTTCAACTCTGAGATGGCTGTAATATCACCTCGTGTTAGGGTCTTGTGTCTGTATTTGTGCCGGTACCATGCTATTATTATTACTCTATTGGGGCTGCTTTTGTGATTCCATATGAATTTTAGTGCATATTTCCCCATATTTCTGTGAATAACGTTATAGGGACTATAACTGATAGTGATCACATTGACTCTGTAAGTCGCTTGTTTTTTAAAGAATGGCCATTTTCACAATATTAATTGTACCAATCCATGAATATTGGGGAGGATTGTCTTTTCATCTTCTAGTGTCTTCCACAAGTCTTTTCATCAGAGATTTAAAAACTACATTGTAGACATCGTTCATGCCCTTGGTCAAGCTTATTCCTATGTTATGGTTATGTTATTTTATTGAGGCTATTGTGAATGAGACTGTTTTCAGGATTCTGTTCTCAGTTTGTTATTAGTGTACAGAGAGGATACTGATTATTATCAGTTGGTTTTGATTATTTCTGGATCAACATTGGTAGAATTTTGTAGAATTTGTAAAATCAACATTGGTAGAAATTTGGGGATCACTTAGGTACAATATCATATCATCTGCAAACTAAGATAGCTTCATTCTTTTCCTATGTGTATGTTTTAAATTTCCTTCTCTTGTCTTACTGCTTTAGAGTGCTTCAAACACTGTACTGAAAAGGAGGAGGAGGACAGTGGGCAGTCCTGTCTTGTTCCTGATTATGTAGGATTGCTCCAAGGGTCTTTTCATTTAGCATGATGTTGGTATGTGTTTGTCATATATAGCTTTTCTTATGATGAGGTATGTTTCCTTTAGTCTCATTCTCTCTAGGACTTTTTTCATGATGCCATTGTTTATTTGTCAAAAGACGTTTTCTGCATTGGAATTGGCAAAGACAGATAAGATATTTATGTAACTTTCATCTTTAATTCCATTTAAATGATTTATAGCGTTTGTTAGCTTATGTTGGAAAAGTAACTGTACACTGTCCTTATGTCTCCTATAAAGCTCAGAGACAGCAGCACAGGCTTACTGGTTGGGGGAAACATTGACTGTAGCTTTCCTAGGGCTCAAGTTACCAATATTTAAGTAGTGAAGTGAAGAAGGAATAGGAAAAGGGAGTTAAAGTAATAAAGGGAGGGAGGAGGGTTGACCAGAGGTCTAAGAAGCAATAGAAGAAATGCGGACGTTAGGTTCAGAGGATGGAAGCACAGTAACCAGATAGCAGTTGCAATAGACAAATGAAGCTTAAAGTGAAAAACAGTTTAAAATGATACTAAATTAATTTTAAGTTAAAGGTTAAAAAACAAAATGAACAATAAAATAAAATAGAATGTATATTCTCAGTCATTTCATCTTTCTGATTGGGCAGGACCTACCCCTGCGTTTGCTATTATTGCAAATCTAAAGTCTACTCTTTTTAGTACTGGGAATTTTTTTTTTTTGATAAACTGAATTTAAAACCAAAACGGTCTTAGATTTGCAGAAAGTTTTCATGATAGTCTGGAGAGAAGGCCCAGCTTCAGTTCCCAGCACCCACACTGGGGAAACTCACAATCAGCTTCAGTTCCAGGGGATTACACTCCCTTCTGGCATCCATGAGCTCACAGACACCTGAAACTGCAGTTCCAGGAAAGTACACAGAAAGCAGTACCATCTGAACAGCAATACATCCACATGAAAGTTATTTTTATGGTTCTGAAATTTACACTGAAACTAAAATGTCAAAACAAACACTTCGGCAAGATAAATACACAGTCTACCAGTCAGTTCCTTGGTAGAGCTTAGGGATTCTACTGTTTCAAGAAGATCAGATCTTAGTTCTTAGATAGAAGGGAGCGTTTCTGGGGCATCTAAGGCCCCTTCTCAACAGCACAGCTCTTCCACCATGCTGACCCATTAGATTTTTATCTTCTGCAAGCTCTTCAGTCTGTGCAGCTATCGAATATATCTCCAGTGGAAACCCATAATAAATTCATTTAAATGAGGCACTTGAGAAATGTTCTTTCAAACTTAGTAAAATAAATGTTAATTACTGCTAATAGGAACTTGGAGGTGTTGATTTCATTTGGAAGGCATAACTAAAATATGACTTTGTCATTATAAGCCATCTTGTAATTTCATGAAAAAAATTAAGATTTTTTGGCCCCAGTCTATAACCTGGTGAGTTTTATTGCCAGGACAGAAAGCATAAGATGGGAAAAAGAAATGTTTTTCTCTTTAATTTTAGTAACGCCCCAGTGACTGATGTGGCTTAGGTGACAGTTTGTGGGGTTGGGTCCATCATCATACTTGCTGACTGTTACATCTTTCCCCTTCACACTGTCTTTGCTACATATATGGTCCAGTAACCAAGGCTGCTCACTCCTGTGGAGGATGGTCTGCATCTCTTAGTGGGCCGCTGTTTTCACCTGATAGGTTCTCCTTAGGTGTTTATGACAGCTTTGTTCTCTTGAGATCTTGCATTTGGAAAACTTTAACTCTGAAATCGAATGAACTTCCTAGAATATGTTTCTCTGGTGTTTTCCCCTGTTAGTTCTTCCTGAGATGTGATCTATCTTGTCAGACAAATCTCAATTTCCTCTTATTTCTTATATTTAAAAATGGTTTCTAGTCCTCCTATCTAGAACCTACCTTCAACTCTGTCAGCGTTAGATCCCTTTGATCTGATCTGATCTGTATAGTAGTTACTTGCCTCACTTTTGTGACAAGACAACAAAATAAAAGAAAAACCCGACAAAAGCAGGTTAATTCTGGCTCCCAGTTTAAGGGTCCCGTGCATCAGAGTGAGCAAGAGGTGGCAGATAATACTACATCCTC
The DNA here is from genome assembly GCF_011064425.1 of Rattus rattus. Taxonomy (NCBI): domain Eukaryota; kingdom Metazoa; phylum Chordata; class Mammalia; order Rodentia; family Muridae; genus Rattus; species Rattus rattus. Next base: position 159,008,589 of record NC_046157.1, read on the forward strand.
AGCCAGGAAGCAGAGAGTTATGAATGCTTGTGCTCATCTCCCTTTTCCCTTTTACTCAGTGAATTAAAATTGTACTAAGGTTATTAATTATGCTTCCTTCTCCAGCCTGTCCTGGTGCTGCCCACATGAGTTAACCTAATCTAAACAAGCCCTCCCAGACAGGCTTAGAGATTCCCTCCCATGGTGATTCTAAGTCCCTCCAAGAGGACAGCAAGGTTACCCATCACAATCTCCCATTCACAAGTGCCCTCTGAGTTCTTCTGAGATATTTGTGCTTCTGTTTCATTGCCTTCCCTTTTCCTCCTCTCTCCCCATGGCCCTTACTTAGTGACGTTTTAGCTCCTTGACCCTTGGTGTTTGTAAGTAGTGTCACTTTGCCTGTAGCAGCTGCTAGCAGGATCTTTGTTTCTCTGGAAGGGCTAATGTTCTTTTCTACTTATTTATGAAGTCCCCAAGCTGAAAGCCTTTGAGAGTTATGCACTTGGGCTGTTGTTCCAAGTGCTGGACTCCCAGAGTTCATAGACTCACCAGTTGTACCCTTGAGTCCACTTTTGGGTCATGACTGTCATTTTGAGGCTATTTTCTTAAAGGATGTTAGCTCTTCTGTGCTTTCCTTTAATCCTTCCTTGCTTACAGTCAGTATGGTTTTTTAACTGAACACACTTTATGTTTAAATGTTCTATAACATTTATATAATAGTCAGTTGTTTGCAGAGGACGCACTCCAGCCTTCTGATAGAGGTCTGAAACCACAGGCAGCACTGAACCCTACACGAACCGGGTTTGTCTATGAGTATGAACTTACAGTAAGGTTTAACTTATTCAAAGTTAGATACAGCAGAGATTAACAACAGTTACTGACCAAATGGAATAATTATGACAGTATACGGTAGTAACGTTGCCAGAACCACTGCTTCCACCATGTAGACATTAAGTAAAATAAGTGCCTGACCTCAAGCCCCACGCTGCCTTAGAACTTGGTCTGGTAACCAAGATGGCTACAAGTGACTAATGAATTGGTTGAATGTGCCCAGTAAATAGCTGAGGAAAAAAATAATGCATGCTCTATGTAAGACCTAGCAGGATGGCAGGAGATCTGTTACCCAGAATAGCATGTGACTTAAAATTTATGAATTATTTCTAGATTGTTTTCCATCTAGTAATTCCTAACCATGGGTGACTGGCCAACTAAGTCTTTGGAAAATTAAACCATAGACAGGGAACTATTGTAATAATCTTCCAAAGCTGAATCTTAGCAAACGTCTTTGTCCAGGTTCTTGCACTTTTCCACATTAGGCGTAGGATTATCATTTATGGCCATAAGTATCTTGGAGAAGAGCACCACAGGATGAGACCAGGATATTTATTGTGGTCTATATCTGCTATACCTGCACTTCCACCAAGAGACCCACACATACAAGAACATATTTCCTTTTTTGTAGGCATAATTCTCTCAAACTTCACTATGCCTCATTATTTATACTTCTCCCAGGAATTATTTAGTGATCTGATCAATAAATAGTTGTTTGGTGTCATTTAAATACTGTCTTGAGTTTGAGGCCACCCTGGACTACAGAGTAACATCCTATCTCAAAAGGGAGTGGGGGGGGGCTCGGGTGCAGAGTTTTCTGCCTCAGCCTCCTATGTATGCAACCTCTTTAGATTCTTCCAACCATTTTACTTGGGAGGGATCTCAGTTGCCTTGAATTGTAAATAAAGAAGTCAATAGTGGACTCGATGCCCGTTTATGTCAGTCAGGGATCTTGTGCTCTCCATTTCAGAATAGAAAGAATTATTGTATCCCTATCATGGTCATAAAAGAGCATCACACTGGAGGTAATAGTAAGCCAATCTCCAGAGACAAGTACCATATGTTTTCTTTTATTTGTGGTTCCTAGATTTTACATAACTATCTAAATCATGCATGTTTTTATGACTTGAAAGAAGCCAAAATAAAAGTAATAAGCATCATGAGGACAAGAATTGCATTTTTTATAATTAAGGTTTTGTTATGTGTCCCCCAGCCCCAGTTCTGGGTACCAAACTCAAGACCTTGTGCATGTTCACAAATGTTCTACCACCAAACTGCATTCCCAGCTACAAGTAGATCTCCATTGTGACACAAAACAGCCTGACACTCTTGCCTTGCTTCCTAGGTTCTCAGATCTCATTTCTAGAATGCTAGGGCATCACTGTCTCTGGCAGGCTAACATTGCAGTCTGGTAAGGGCTATCTCCTGATTATATCCATCAAGTCAGTGAATTCTTAAGATTTGCTTCTTTCAAAAAGATAGTGTTGCATGAGATAATATCTGGTCATATAATACCTTATAAGTATTCTGAATGTTGTGGTATTTATACAGGTATGGTAGGTAGAGCAAATGAAAATGGCAGCCACAAACCCAGACTTAGAGTTTCCAGATTAATGGAAAGAGGTCACGTTGTCATGAAGACCTCATTAGACATAATCAACTATCATCATTCTCTGACTTCATTCTCTGTCACAGTTGGCTATGGCTGGCTGTTGGCACACTGGTGTCCTATGCGGATGGGAGCCAAGACAACACTAATGAGAAGTTATTATTGTGGCGTTCATTTCTTGCTGCTGTCCTCTGTGTTTTTAAAGCCTATGAGGAAGCACAGGCATGATTGGTTCTCAGGGAGACCCTTGCAGCTTTCACGTTGAGTTGTTTGACTGAGATGCAATATGTATTAGTTTTCTTTCTCATCACTATGACCTAATACTTTACAAGACACAGCTTAAGGAAGGAAGGTTCCTCTTGGCTCATCGTTCAAGGGGAAGCAGTTCGTCATGGTAACAGAGTTTGAAGCAGCTGGCCATATTGCATCTGCTGTCAGGAAGCAGAGATAGGTGGTGGTGCTCAGCTCATTCTCCTTTATATTAGGTCTGGGACCCCAGTCCATGGATGGTACCACCCACATCCAGGGCAAGTAGTCTTTCCCCCTTAGTTTAACATTTTTGGAAACATACTGAGACAAACCTATAGGGTATATTTCATTGATGATTTTAAATTCAGTCAAAGTGACAGCGAAGACTAACCACGACACAGTATAAACACTGCCAGGCTCATTTCAACAAACTTCTTTTATTCACTTATCTCTTGTCCAGATACCCTCATTACCATGCCTTCCAGGCCCCTATCCATAGGTCCCTATCCATATGGTTAAATTTGTAGCTCCCTCCTTTTAGGTCCTTTTCCCTCAGCCAAAGCGGACTGTAGATACATTAGAAAGTTTCGGCCATGCTGCCTTTTCAGAGACCACGTGTTCAAAGGAATGGGTGGGATACTACCGTCATCCGCTGACTACGAGTTGAGAGTGTAGAGGGCCAGTGGGAGCTCTGCAGCGAGGACAATGAGCTCGTCTTTCATCCATGTCTGTGTCTGTGGTGCCCCAAAAGTTTACTAAGGGACTTACCAGCTTTGAAGGGTCTCCCCCAGCCCCTGTAAGAAATTCAATACCCTCGTCAGTGGAAGTCTTCTTAGTCTATTTTTACCCTGGAATCAAGAATCCAGAGATTGGGCTTATCACTCTTTGTCTATCCATTCTTTTATTCTCCAAGCTTGTTTTCTTGTTTTTTTGGGTTTTTTTTTGTGAGTCCTTCTATATCTTTACATAAAACCTTTCCAACCAAAATTTGTTTTTTGTGCTTGTGATCTAGAACTCAAACAGTTAAAGACATTTTTATTAGAGGGTTGGAGACTTGGCTCAGCTGTAAGAGTACTAGCTGCTCTTGCAGAGGACTCAGGTTTGGGTCTTGGCATCCACATGGCTGCTCAGAACCATTGGCAGCTGTAGTTCCAGGGGCTCCAAAGTCCTCTTCTGATCTTTGTAGGTACTGGGCTCATAAGCAGGGCATAGACATTTACGCAGTCAAAACACCAATCGACATAAAAAAGGACCTTGGTGCTAGGAGAGGAGCATGGAAACAGACCCTCAGGAGACTGAATAGTAAATAGGCCACACGACTAGGGAAAACCTTAGATTCCATTAGTTTTCACAATCCTAGCTAATTTTTAGTGACTAATTATTACCTTTCATCGCTAGAATAAAGTTCTTTTTAACCCGAGCAACATTATTCTAAGTTGCCTTCCTCTACCCCAGTGTTGGATTTTTATGTTCTTAAGCTTCAAGGGCAGTGATAATAGCAACCTCAAATCTTTAGTGGGAAGTTCATTCTGGTGAGCACAAGTCAATGTTAGTCATTTAAAAGATTCCTTAGCATTTTGAAAATTATGGGGACCCATGTCCTTAACTGTCTGGGTTCTTGCTTACAATCAAAAGAATGGAACTGTGTTTAGGAAAAGGAATTTATTGGAAGAGTACTGAAGGGATTGAAGAAACAGTGAAGGCTTGACCCTCTGAATGCTGCAGAGCCAAGAAGCGTAGACCTTGTTTTATGTAAAGATTATTTGGCCACAGTGCTAGTAGATCCCACCTCTCCTCTTGCAAGACACCATTGACGCAAACCCTGCTGCCACCTCTGCAACAATGAAGAAGGCTTTTACCCCCACACGTGCGTACTGAGAGCTTCTCCTGCCTTTCGGGCCCTGTCTCTGAACTAGGAGTCTTGGGTTGAGAGTTTAAATATAATATGCTGAATTCTGTTTTCATACACACAGAGAGATCTGACAGGAAACATGCAGTAGGAGACTGGTCATTTCTGTCATGGGAATTGTACTCAGTTTATCCCACTATTTGCAGTGTGAAGCTCTCCCATTTTTTTTTTTTTATGATTACCTAGTGTGCCTTGAAAAATACAAATTTTTATTTTATTTTTTTTATTAACTTGAGTATTTCTTACTTACATTTCGAATGTTATTCCCTTTCCCGGTATCCGGGCAAACATCCCCCTAATCCCTCCCCCTCCCCTTCTTATGGGTGTTCCCCTCCCCACCCTCCCCCCCTTGCTGCCCTCCCCCCAACAGTCACGTTCACTGGGGGTTCAGTCTTAGCAGGACCAAGGGCTTCCCCTTCCACTGGTGATCTTACTAGGATATTCATTGCTACCTATGAGGTCAGAGTCCAGGGTCAGTCCATGTATAGTCTTTAGGTAGTGGCTTAGTCCCTGGAAGCTCTAGTTGCTTGGCATTGTTGTTCATAAGGGGTCTCGAGCCCCTTCAAGCTCTTCCAGTTCTTTCTCTGATTCCTTCAATGGGGGTCCTATTCTCAGTTCAGTGGTTTGCTGCTGGCATTTGCCTCTGTATTTGCTGTATTCTGGCTGTGTCTCTCGGGAGAGATCTACATCCGGCTCCTGTCAGCCTGCACTTCTTTGCTTCATTCATCTTGTCTAATTGGGTGGCTGTATATGTATGGGCCACATGTGGGGCAGGCTCTGAATGGGTGTTCCTTCTGTCTCTGTTTTAATCTTTGCCTCTCTATTCCCTGTCAAGGGTATTCTTGTTCCCCCTTTTAAAGAAGGAGTTGAAGTATTCACATTTTGATCATCCTTCTTGAGTTTCCTGTGTTCTATGCATCTAGGGTAATTCAAGCATTTGGGCTAATAGCCACTTATCAATGAGTACATACCATGTGTATTTTTCTGTGATTGGGTTACCTCTCTCAGGATGATATTTTCCAGTTCCATCCATTTGCCTATGAATTTCATAAAGTCATTGTTTTTGATAGCTGAGTAGTATTCCATTGTGCAGACTTTTCGCCAGAGACTATGAAAGCCAGAAGATCCTGGACAGATGGCATACAGACCCTAAGAGAACACAAATGCCAGCCCAGGTTACTGTATCCTGCAAAACTCTCCATGACAAAACCAAATTTACACAATATCTTTCTACAAATCCAGCACTACAAAGGATAATAAATGGTAAAGCCCAACACACGGAGGCAAGCTGTACCCTAGAAGAAGCAAGAAACTAATCGTCTTGGCAACAAAACAAAGAGAAGAAAAGCACACAAACATAACCTCACATCCAAATATGAATATAACAGGAAGCAATAATCACTATTCCTTAATATCTCTCAACATCAATGGCCTCAATTAACTCCCCAATAAAAAGACATAGATTAACAAACTGGATGAATAGCGAGGACCCTGCATTCTGCTGCCTACAGGAAACACACCTCAGAGACAAAGACAGACACTACCTCAGAGTGAAAGGCTGGAAAACAACTTTCCAAGCAAAAGGTTGGAAGAAGCAAGCTGGAGTAGCCATTCTAATATCAAATAAAATCAATTTTCAACTAAAAGTCACCAAAAAAGATAAGGAAGGACACTTCATATTCATCATATTCATCAAAGGAAAAATCCACCAAGATGAACTCTCAATCCTAAATATCTATGCCCCAAATACAAGGGCACCTACATACGTAAAAGAAACCTTACTAAAGCTCAAAACACACATTGCACCTCACACAATAATAGTAGGAGATTTCAACACCCCACTCTCAACAATGGACAGATCATGGAAACAGAAATTAAACAGAGATGTAGACAGACTAAGAGAAGTCATGAGCCAAATGGACTTAACAGATATTTATAGAACATTCTATTCTAAAGCAAAAGGATATACCTTCTTCTCAGCTCCTCATGGTACTTTCTCCAAAATTGACCATATAATTGGTCAAAAAACAGGCCTCAACAGGTACAGAAAGATAGAAATAATCCCATGCGTGCTATCAGACCACCACGGCCTAAAGCTGGTCTTCAATAACAATAAGGGAAGAACGCCCACATATACGTGGAAGTTGAACAATGCTCTACTCAACGATAACCTGGTCAAGGAAGAAATAAAGAAAGAAATTAAAGACTTTTAGAATTTAATGAAAATGAAGGTACAACATACTCAAACTTATAGGACACAATGAAAGCTGTGCTAAGAGGAAAACTCATAGCTCTGAGTGCCTGCAGAAAGAAACAGTAGAGAGCATATGTTAGCAGCTTGACAGCACACCTTAAAGCTCTAGAACAAAAAGAAGCAAATACACCCAGGAGGAGTAGAAGACAGGAAATAATCAAACTCAGAGCTGAAATCAGCCAAGTAGAAACAAAAAGGACCATAGAATCAACAGAACCAAAAGTTGGTTCTTTGAGAAAATCAACAAGATAGATAAACCCGTAGCCAGACTAACAAGAGGACACAGAGAGTGTGTCCAAATTAACAAAATCAGAAATGAAAAGGGAGACATAACAACAGATTCAGAGGAAATTAAAAAAATCATCAAATCTTACTATAAAAGCCTATATTCAACAAAACTTGAAAATCTACAGGAAATGGACAATTTCCTAGACAGATACCAGGTACGGAAGTTAAATCAGGAACAGATAAACCAGTTAAACAACCCCATAACTCCTAAGGAAATAGAAACAGTCATTAAAGGTCTCCCAACCAAAAAGAGCCCAGGTCCAGACGGGTTTAGTGCAGAATTCTATCCCATTTTAATTTTATGCCTTGCTTACCTTTTGCTTTATAGCCTGCACTAGGCCCCCAGAAAAAATGTTGAATAGTGTTAATGAACAGTTATTTTTTCCCTCATCTCTAAGAAAGCATTTAGACTTTAACTGTTAAATTTAGTATCAGCTCTAGGATAGGAGAGGGTATGTATATGTACATGTACATGTTCATGTATGTGCACATATGTGTATGCATGTGGAAGCCTGACATTGGTGTTTTCTGTTGCTATGCACTGTATTTTTAAGATGGCCTCTCACTGAACCTGGAGCTCGACAGATTGACAAGGCTAGCTGGCCAGCAAGCTCCAGGAGCCTCCTGCTTCAACCTCCCAGTGTTGGGCTTACAGGGGCACATACATACCCACAGCTGGCTTTTCCTTCCTTTTCTTCTTCCCTCCCTCCTTCTTTCCTTCCTTTCTTTTAAACATAGGTATTAGATTCCAAATTGAGGACCTTATTTCTACCCTGCAAGCATTCTACTGGCCAAGCCATTTCCTCAGGCCCAGCTCTAGGATTTTCTTGGACATTTTTAATCATATCAGAGATGCTTCTTCCATTGATCATATGCTTTTATTATAAATGAATGTGAAAATTATGTCAAACTCTATTTCTTACTTTACTGAGATGATTGTATATGGTCTGTGATTATTACTAGGGTGAATTATAGTGATTGATTTTCTTATGTAGGAAAAAATTTTAATTAATTGTTTATGATAATTTTAAAATATAACAGCTGAATTCTCTTTTATGTATTTGGTAGAAGCTATCAGGAAAACCTGGAGTTTGAGTTTTCTTCATGAGAAAATTTAATATGTCAATTCAGTTTCCTTAATAAATATAGGTATAGTCAGATATTGATTTATTCGTTAAGAATCCTGAGTGGTTTGTATCTTTCGAGGAATTTATCTGTTACATCCAAGATGTTCAGTTTATTGGATACAAATCACTAGTCACCCACCCTCTTATGCTTTTTGTTTTATTTTATTTTTTTACAGTCTATTGGTTAACCCTTTCCTGGTCGGCTTTCCCATAGTTCCTCATTCTTCCTTCCTGCTGTCTCCAAGAGGATGCTCTCCCCAACCCCATCCCTCACCAGACCTTCCCCCTCCATGGGATCTGAAGTTTCTCTAGGGTTAGGCACATCTTCTCTCATTGAAGCCAGACTAGGCTGTCCTCTGCTATATATGTGTCAGGGGGCCTCATACCAGCTAGTGTATGCTGCCTGGTTGGTGGCTCAGTGTCTGTGAGGTATCAGGGGTTTGGGTTAGTTGAGACTGCTGATCTTCCTAGGGTTACCCTCCTCCTCAGCTTCTTCCAGCCTTTCCCTAATTCAACCACAGGGGTCCCCGACTTCAGTCCTCCCTTATGCTTTTTATGCTGTAGGATGTTAACAGTATACCTACTCTTACTCTGACAACTAGAATTTGTGTCTTTGCCTTCCCGTCTTCCTTGTTGAGTTTAACTAGGATGTTATCTGTTTTACTCCTTCTTTATGGTTTGTTTCTTCTCTGTCTACTAGTTATTGTTTATTTTTTCTTTCCTGTTACTTACCTAGATTCTATTGTTCCCTTTGTCTCAGAGTTTTTATTGCTATAATAAGCCACCATGACCAAGGCAACTTATAAAAGAAAACAGGGATTTAATTGGGCTCATAGTTCCCAAGGGCTGGAGTGTTGACTGTGGGTACTGTACAGTGTTGCGAGAGGGTGGGCTGGTAAGCAGGTGTACGTGGACTGCGGAGCTACTTTTTCATGGCTTCTGAGGGAGAAGCTCATATTTGAGCTCTGTCTTCTCCCCTAATGTTTCTAGGGGCTGGGCTAAAGGCTGCTGCTTCCTTCTTTCATCTAATTGTCATAATTTAATAGCAGGCTAAGTTGGTCAAATTTTTCTAAAGGAGTTTTCCAAAAGACTCCATATAGACATTTCACAATATCAACTTTGAAGCTGGGTATGATGGCATCTGCTTATAATCCTAGTACTTGGGAGGCTGAGGCAGGAGAATTCCCAGTTTGAGGGCACCCTGGATATCTAATCAGATTGTCAAAAATGAGGGCATGTGAGGACCAATGCTGACTTCTCCAAGAGTAAAATTGCAGGAACTCCAAGAAATTTGGACTTTTGCCTCTCTTCCTCTGGTCAGAATGTCTCTAGAAGGTACAATCATACTATAGTCATAAACTTCGTGAGGATTTTCATAAGAACTTATTTTAGAAAAGAGACAGAGGCCTATATTTTATTTGTTTACTAATACAATTAATTGTCCACTCTATGTTCTGTCCACAGGCAACTGGCTAAGAGTCTTGGGCAGGCTGGTGAAATTGAACCTGAAACAGAAGGGATCCTGACAGAATATGGTGTGGACTTCTCTGATTTCTCTTCAGAAGTTCTCGAATGTCTCCCCCAAAGCCTGCCCTGGACAATTCCACCTGAGGAGGTGGGCAAGAGAAGAGACCTAAGGTAAACATGGGAAATACCTAGGAACAACTGTTCCTGCTCTGTCTTCTCCCCTGATATTTCTAGGGGTTAGGCTAAGATGTTTCCTTCTTTTATCTGCTGTTTGGATTCAGTTGAAAGTCTGGTGTTTTTGTGCCAGAGGTCAGCAAGTTATGGATTAACAACTAAATCCAGCCCACGGCTTGAGCTCATCAACTGAAGATGGATTTGAGATTTTAATGATTTGAAAAATGTCAGCAGTAATTAATAGCTATGAATAGTTATTAATCTTCGTAAGTGCTATGAGATTCATAATTCTGTGTTCAGTCAGGCTGCAGCAGAGTACAACTATGTATTCTTTGCTTATATATTGCTCAACCATTCCTCATGACACCTTCTGAGTTATTGCAACATTCGTGTGGCCTTAAAATATTGACCCTTTGTCCCTTTGCAAACATTTGTTCTAGAGAGGTTCTAAACCATTCTAATTTCAAAGGGTTGCAGGTGGCCTTCGCTAGTCTCTTCTCCTTGCTGGACCCCAGTCTCATCACATACAGGCCGTGTTATCTGTTTAGAAGTGCTTCTTCTAAATGGGCCTCTCTAGGCACATAGCAGAGGACTCAGGACCTTGTGCTTGGAGTCTCATTTTAAAGCTTTACTTTTAGGCCTGGAATTTATTGGAAAGTACTTTTGTGGTATTTTTATAACAACATCTTCTTTGAAGATGTTTCTTCATTGTGGGATGTTAGTTCTTTTCTGATATTTCTCTTCAGAATTTGGTTTCAGTACTGGCATTCATTCTGGATGCCACATGGAGATACTTAGAACCAAGAAAGTTTTCATACACCCCACCAGGGAGGCTGTGGAAGGTTTTTGCTAAGGTTATCCCGTGTCAGAGTCTTTCCACCACACTTGCTTGCTCTGTAGCTGAACTTATGGTGCCTTCAGCTCCAAGTGTCTAGTACTCCAGCACGTCTGAGGGTGTTTTTTTGTCCTCGCATGCATTGTATCTTTCAGAAACTTACCGTCTGGTTTTGCTTTTCTTGCTGAGAGTGTGTAAAGACAATGGAGATAATAGTCCCTTCCTACTTGTCAGTGTGGCTGATGGAAACACATGTTGTATTCAAACTCATTTGCCACAAGTGGCTCCTGGATGTTACTGCATTACACATAGGGTTTTCTCTCCTCTGGGACCTTGAACCTGAACCTTCTGGAAACTTGGTTGCCTCATGTACAACTGAGAGGCTTACTGAGATCTTTTACTGAATTTAGGATTATATAAAAAACTTTAATGAAGTCAAATATGGTGGCACAGATTTTTAATCCCAGCATTTGGGAGAGTGAGGCAGGAGATTCATGCTATTCCACAGAGTTCTAGATCAGGCTGGGCTGCACAATAAAATCCTGTCTCAAAAACACAGACTTTGAGGCTGGGTACGATGAAGATAATATTGTATCATTCAGGAAATTGTCAAGGGATTTAAAAAGTAGGAAAAAGACTAGAACCAGGCAAAAGTGAAAAATTAATGAGAAATGATTAAATTCAAATGATAATCATTATTTTTGAAGTCTAATTTAGTGCTTATTCAGTTTTAAATGTACTCTTTACCCACAAAATCTACTTACAGAAGTATATCCTACTGAGGGAAGTGTACAAAGATGGGCCAAGATTTTCACTGCTGTTAGATACTGCTGAGCCCATCAGTAATGGAGTGGCTTAATAACCTATGATCTATCCATCCCCATGATAACATTGCCTGCAGCTATGCAAAAAGGGACTGTATCCGTATCTCTGTCCTAGAGGGGAGACCATCAAATACTGTTAAGTGAGAGAAGAAACTTGAGATCATGTGACTGTCATTGTATTTTTGTGAAGTCAGTAAGCCAGAGCTATATAAGTGCACACAAACATGTGTACCACATGCTGATATCTGCACATTAAAAGTGTGTATGTGTAGCAGGTGGAAGGAAGTAAATCAGCCTGGTCACATACATGACTAACGTGGGAGGAAATTGGCTCAGGGCAGCAATATTCTACTATTCACTTAGCATACCACTCCATTGCTAAAAATCTTTAAAATAACTTCAAGAAATCATAAATTCAAATGTCAAAGGACAGATATATTCATTTTTTCTCTGACCTGGTTATAATCTGCAGAAAATCACTAAACATTCAGTGGCCTCAGGAGCCAGAGTTGCACTGAGTTATCCTCTTATGGCTCCATCTGGCCTTTGGTTTGGCCCTTGTTGCTTTCTGGGCTGAGCTACAGAATAGACCTTGCCCTGCAGAAAGCTTCTGCTAAAGTCTAAGCATGTGCTCTGAGAAGGAACCCGAAAGAAGAGGGCCTTTGTAGATGCTTCTGCATTAAAGTAGTAGAGTTTTAAAACCCCTTTAGCTTCCCAATGTTTTCACTCTCATCTACGGTCCCAAGATTATGTTTCTAAAATTCAGATCAAAATAAATTATCCTTTTACATTTAAAATTTTAAATGGCTTCTTGATATCTAAAATACTAATCTGTAAACATTGGTAAACATGCATTTCCATTAATGTACATCTTTTTAAAATTATTTAAAAAACACATTACTAATCAGTTATTTATATTATAAATCTAACCAAAAGAAGAAAAATAAAAATTAAATAAATTTCAAATATTTTGATATTTCTTTTGAAAGATATTAAAGAAAACATGTTTCTTTATATTGGTAATTTTACTTTGGGTGAAAACAGTTCAACTGGGTACCATTGTTCTTTTTAAACTTTGCTTTAACAAATTGTAGCATGGAAATTTAAATATCTGATTATGAGTCTTATATGCTTAATTTATTTAGACAGGGTCTTCATATGTATCCCTGACAGGCCCGGAACATGTTATGTTGCACAAGAAACTCACAAAAACCCACCTGCCTCTGTCTCCCAAGTGTTAAAACTGAACACATGTACCACCATGCTGAACTACTCCTGTCTACTTTGGTACTTAATTTTAATGATCATCATAGATAGATAGATAGATAGATAGATAGATAGATAGATAGATAGATAGATAGATAGATGAGAGAGAGAGAGAGAGAGAGGCGCTAACCTAGTCCTGCCTATTTTAACTTAATTTTAATGATCATCATACATACATACATACATACATACATACATACACACACACACACACACACACACACACACACACACAGGGATATAAGCAAGTACTCTATACCCTTGTTCCTATTTTAAAAATAAATAAGAGAACTTTTTAAAGATATGAAATGAGTTTACCAAAGCATAATACTCATATTTTAGGTTCTATTCAGCAAGTATATCCAAATTTATCTGAGGGCAACTCTAGCTGAGACTCCTAGCAGTGGTGGATATGGAGCCCAAAGCGCCCACCTTTTGTAGTAAGCCAGAGTCCCTAGTGGAGGGATAAGGTTCCCAACTCACTCACAAAACCCTCAACCCAAAATGTGTCCTGTTGACAAGATGTACAAGGACAGAGATGGGACAGAGACGGGACAGAGACTGAGGGAATGGACAACCAATGACTGGCCCAACTTGAGACCCATCCCAGGGGCAAGCACCAGTCCATGACACTCTAATTGGTACTCTGTTATGCCTGTAGACAGGAGCCACACATATTTGAAACCAGTCAGCTCTTGTGGACTGGTTAAAAAGAGCTGCATCATTAGCTTTTGGCTTTTTTTTTTTTTTTTTTTGCTTTGTTGAAACGTGGTCTTACTATATAACTTAGGCTGTCCTTAAACTGCAGTCTTCCTGCCTCAGCCTTGCAAATGCTAGGGTTATAGGCACCATCACAGCCAGCGTTAGACATTTTTAAAAAGGTTTATAATCCACAGCAAACTCTTTCAGTGACATCATAAAAACTAGTTGTAAAGTTCTGTATGTAGTTTGGGTGTGTACATGTGAGCAACTTAGTAGTTTGTATAGAGACACAATTTTTGGCTCCAAATAATATGATAGGAGAAGCATTTCAGCACATCTGTTAAAAAGATCTGTGTGTGTGAGGCTTTTGGTTTGACCCTAGTACTGGAAAAAAAAATGAAAGAAAGAAAGAGAGAGAGAAAGAAAGAAAGAAAGAAAGAAAGAAAGAAAGAAAGAAAGAAAGAAAGAAAAAAAGAAAGAAAGAAAGAAAAGGGAAGAAAAGGAAAGAAAATGTTTTTTGAATGTTTATCTAAATCTAAATATAGTATTTTGTTTTCAAATTGAATAACCTCTTTTCCTCAGTGTTAAAAGTCTATCTTCCCCTGAAGAGACAGTGTGTTTATTTTTTGTAAGTACCCCAAAGCTCTTGGCAGCCAATGTTGTGCAGTCACATTCACGCTGTAATGAGTTCCTACAAGGAGAAAAAGTGCCAGATCTGCTGTGTTCTTGGTGCTACTGTTTCTAGGAGCACTGATGTTAGATATATATATATATATATATATATATATATTATATAAATTTATTAATATAACATCAGTTATAAGTATAACTGGTATAATAGTTACTGTTATCTTAAGCCTCTGCATCTTTCCAGTATATTTTAATGACTCGCCTATGTTATAAAGATTAATTTAGCTAAAATTAAATGAGATCTGTAAGTCCACGCAAACAGGCATGGTAAAAACCTATAGATTAAGTTGACCCAGGAACAAATGAGAGAGCCCATGTTATGCATTTTCTAGAATGTTGACTCTTTCATCTGCACATGACACTTATACTGACCCATAAATACAGTGAGGGCATTGTAGTTAATTCATATATTTATGTAGTCCTGTTGAGTTTCTTATTTTTTCCAATAAAATGTAGTATAAAGTAAAGCCTATGACTCTGCTAATGTGTTTGGATCTGATGAGCTTCTTTTTGTTGACTGATATGTAGTAGGTTTATTTAATTTATCAACCAACATACATTTGTGATATGCCATCCTTGGACATTGGGAATACAGTAACAAATAGAAATCAATGTGGGTTTCTGCCCCTATGAACCTTCTCCCTCAGTCTCTTGTGAGAGGACATGAGTGTAATATATAAAGCAATAGTCAAATACCTAATATTTAATGGAGGGAAGTAATTAGGGTAAGTATTTATAATAGTGGGATGAATTCTCCGAAAGTTCCATATCTTCAAAGGCATTTAAAAAGCAGTGAGTGTTCATTTTCTTGAATTTGACCAAAGAACTCAGATTGAGCTCTAGTATGTCCTGAAAAGTGTCTCATTCATTGAATAAATTAATAGACATTCTCCCAAAGCCACTCTTCTATGTCTTTTTAAACATTTACATATATTTTACGTGTATGCAACACAACAAAAATACCATATGTGTGTATGTATGTATGCGTGTGTGTGTGTGTGTGTGTGTGTGTGTGTGTGTGTGTGTGTATTATTGAACTAGCCACTGAAAATACAAAGACAACTGAGGTTTAGCCCTTTATCTTTAGAGAATTGGACTCATATTGAGGTTAAGCACTGCAGAGAGTGGCAGGTGCTGTAATATGGGTGTGAACACATCAGTTAAACTAAGGTCTCCAGTTGCAGAATTAAGAGCTAAGACTCAAGGCAATAGTTAGGAGCGGGAGGGACCAAAGTCATCTCTACAGAAAGGCTGTGTACCATCAGACTGGGAGATCCTCTGACAACGCTTGGAAGCCATCTGTAGCTTCTTGCTCCCCTCTCCCCAGGTCGCCCTGTCTTGGAGCCTGTAGTGTTCCTCTGGCTCTAGCTACGTAAGAGCTTCTACATACCCGTTTAGGTTTGGTATTTAACAATTATATTTGGAACAGAAAAGTTCCATCAATCTTTAAACCTCATAATCCAATTATGTCAGTAAAATTCCAGTTTTTTAGTCCAGTGGAATTGGGGTAATATTTTGCAAACTGAAGTTGAGAGAAATAGTGTTTATTTTGAAAAGAAAAATGGTTGGTTAGCAATTTTTAAGAAGTAAGGCTGGTGTGAACTTGCAGGGGTGATCTGGCCCTTCGGATTGGACTCACCATCCTTTTAGACATTTGGCTCCCATCTCTGGAGAATCCCCACTTACATGGCCTAGAATTGTAGCTCTTTCTAGCAGGGCACCTGAGGTTAAAGAACACCAATCCTGCAAGTATTTGGGGGCTAGTAAAATACTGTGCCAGGGGGACTGCTTAAACTCGGTTGTATGTGAAGACCGAGAAACCCCAGGGTTATTTCCAAGTCAGGCTGCACTTTTTTCTCACTTCATTCATACTGTTTTGTTTCCTTTGTTACTGAACTAGAATAGGAAACTGAAGCTTAAAAGTTCAACTGAAGGAGAGAATAAATACCTAAATACACTGGAGGGGAAAATACCATGTTAGCCTGATTTTTATGTTTCTTCAATAGCTAGTATTATTGTAGACATTTGAATCACATCACTTTTTGGTAAAGCCATAAGCTTCATTGAAACAGGGATAGTTTCTATAGCTTTTACAAGAGAGCTTGTGATATCTATTTCTTTACTATTCAATCCTCAATAAAAAGGGAACCCGGTGACCTCCACCAGACCATTACAAATGTGAAACTTGGCACTTAAAATTGCTTGCTCTAAATTTTCCAATTGCTTTCTCTCTCTCTCTCTCTCTCTCTCTCTCTCTCTCTCTCTCTCTCTCTCTCTCTCTCTCTCTCTCTTTCTCTCTCTCTCTTTTCTCTCTCTCTCTTTCTCTCTCTCTCACTCTCACTCTCACTCTGTCTCTCACTCTCTTCCATTTAATGTCATTCTGCCAACTAGTGATTTTATTATTATAAACAGGACATTGTATTCACTTTTAAGAAGAAATATGAAGCTGGAGGTAAAATTACAAACTGCAGCTTCTCAGCTGCCCAAATAGAAAACAATGAGCTAAAAATACTGAGCACATAAGGGGTTTGTGGTAAGAAATATTGAAATATCTTCAAGGTGGAGAGTTCCCAAGGAAATGCTCTTCTTACTCCAGGTAAAACCAACCTTGAAATAGCAAGTTGAAGGGGGAGTCATAGAATACTAACCTCTTTCAGGTCAGGCCTTTGTGGGAAAGCCTTCAAACACAACCACCATTAAATGACTAATGACCTTACTGTTTATCAGGAAGTTCAATATGATTAAACTGCCATTTAGAAAAGGCTCCTCAGGGAAAGCAGGATAGCAGCATAGAAGAACACTAGAAATCAGTCCTGCCTCCTCCCATAACCCCCTGGGTGACTCTGCACTGGGAGAGATAGGAGTAATCATTATCTTTTATAATGTGGACTTTTCTGACGGGATTAGAATTTTCCAAAAGATGTTATAGGTCGTGTGTTCCTTTGGGTTTCAGAGGGTTTCATAGGTCATACCTGTGTTCCTGGGGATTTCCATGGGGTTCGTGGAAAAAGAGTGTGTGACAGCCAGTGCTTTTGGAAAACAATGGGTTAAAAGATTTCTCTGAACCTTTTCTCCTGAATCATCTCAGGGGATTGGTGTTTCATTGTATATACTTGTAAAAATGATGAACTACTCAGTTTAACCCTTTCTGTTGCCTTTAATCTGGCTAGTCTTCTTTGGTTTTGTCCAAATGGAATAGTCAAGTAGTTGAGGAGCGGTTCATCTAGTGTTGGTAGTCATGGGCCCTTGAATGCTGAAGCTTTATGGGCTGAGCCAACAGACTCGGGAGCTCTTAGTTCCAAGATCTGAGAACTCAGAACTTACTTATGTCTTTAGACCTTAGAACACAGACTCATAGTTCTAAGTACCCAGATTAGAGGCTTACTTTTCTGGTCCTACAGCCAACAGCCCAGCACTCAGTGACTAGTTAAAATTCTCAGCTATATGCAGTTGTTAGCTCCAGCACAACTGCACATCACAGCAGTCGAGCCTTGGTGTTGGAACCCTTGGTCTTTCCAATGTGGGTAGTGTTGTAGTTGCCTTGGGCACTGGGACCTGGTCTTCAAGCTAGGTTAGCTCCTCGTGACTTGAACCAGCAGTATCTCATATCCACTTTCTTCCATCTGAAATCTTGGCTCCTCTTGTAATGGGCCCCCAGACTTTAGCACAACTGACACCGTGTTAGAGGCACCACAGCACCATTCTGATCTAAGAGCCGAGCATGTAGACTATAGCATGTGCCAAAAAGACCAAGAGCCCATCCATCACAGTTCACAGTTCTGGGAAAGTCCCTAAATGTACTAACCTTGATTTTTGGCTTCTGTAGCTCTGCTCATTACTAATTGTTCTTGCTAATTGAAGTGAGTCAACCAGGATATGGTTTTTGTGCATAAAAAGCCAAGAACAGTAAGGCTCGTGGCTACATGATTTGGGCGAGTTCCCTGGATAACGGGCTGGCCTGTGAATAAAGACGTCCTTTGGCCTTAGGAGACCATGTGCTCTTTGAACCTCCACACACTCTATTACTTCCACAGTCTCTGTTATCCACTGCTTCTTCACAGCCACATGCTGTCATCCTGCTGCTGCCAGCTCTTTTGCCTTCCTTACATCATCAGCTCAGCCTGCCCTAATAGTAAAATCACAGGAGGCAATAGCCTTTTATTCTTCTTAATATTGCAACAGGCAGGGCAGATACTTCAGATTTACTAAAGTGAGCTGAACAGCTAGAATATATACATAGCAAGGAAAGTGAGTTTGGCATAGGTTGTAATATGCAAATTACATTGACTTCTTGTTACTCCTGCAGCACAGTCCCTTCCTCCCATCTTGTTCAGGGATAAGTACAGGGTTATCTGAAACCACTGAGCTTGTTTGCCTGGAATATGGCTTTCTTTAACTAGAAGGAAGAAGTATTAGACTGTTTGGCATCTGGAAGAAGCTGTCATTTGAAACTACCTGTAATATTATTCCTTTCATGTCAGTTCCAGCTCACTGTGAGTAATTAATGCATCCTCAGCAGGGTCTACAACTACACGTTCTCAGTTGGTGCACTGTCTTTAGTGCTTTGCCAGCTCATGAGCTCATGGGAAATAGCATGACTCTTAGGAAAAAAAAACCAAACAGCCAACAAGTAGATGCGATAATGCCTACTGGCAGAGAGGACAGTTAACTTACCTTTTATGGTACAGAAATATGAATGTGTGGGTAAGATAACTAATTGTACATATTCTTAAAAATTGGAAATTTATACTGATATGAAAAATAATTTCATGGAAGTGATTTAGGGTTTGGAGCAAATGAGGCTCTAGAGAGCTGATTTTAAGGTTCTCAAGTCTTTAGGATTTCCATAGTGAGATTATTATCATACACAAAGAAGTTGACCCTTTTAGGTTGCTAGTTCATTGTATCTTTCATAGTCACCAAGCCCTGGATCAGTACCACTGTCTAGTTCTATAACATTTCCATCACACCCAAGAGAAATCTCCGGTAATGCTCCACCATCCCCTGCCTGTTTCTAGCAACCACTAATGGACATTCAGTTTTTACAATGTCTCTGTTCTAAAACAGGCTTTTGTGTTTTCTAGGCAGCTTTTCTCTAACGTGTTTCCAAGCTTCATCTGTTTTGTCGCACTGATCAGAACTTCCTCTCTCCCCGTGCTGGATAGCATTACATTGTGGCCATGTGACGCATTCCGCTCATCAGTTAGTAAACATGGAGCTGATGCTGCTCCTTCACTAGTACGAATCATGGGGTATTTAGGTACAGCTTTTTCTGTGGAAAAGTGTCTTCAGTCCTCTTAGATACTGCTCCTGCTCACTGCAGAACTGCAGGGTCATGCGGTCAGTCTGTACTTAGGTTTTCAGTCAAGCTGTTTTCCTCAGAGTTGCACCATTTTTGCAGGTCCAGAAACAATGCAGGGCAGTCTCGGTTGTTCCACTCCTCACCAGCACTTGCTACATGTGCATATGACATAACCACACGCGGTGTGCAGTGTCATTTTTGTGATGACTAGTGATACCGAACATATTTTTATGAGAATCTTGGCCATTTAAAATTTCTTCTGTGAAGGAATAGCTATGTGAGCCCTCTCCTTGCTTTCTTGGTTTCTGTTTTTATTGTTTCTTTTAAGGGTTGTTTATATATTGTAAATTCTAGTCATTTATTGGATATAGAAGTTGAAGATTTTCTCCCATTTGTTTGTCTTGGATTTCCTTCACTCCTCCTCCTTCCCTCTCTCTTCCCCTTCTTCCCTCCCTCCCTCCCTTTTTATCCCAGACAGGCTCTTGCTATTGCGCCAAGGCTGGCCGTACACTCACTGTGTAGTCCAGGCTGGTCTTAGAGATGGGACTCCCGGTGCTAGCATTCCAGGGGCACTTCCTTGGTCTTTCAGTCCCATGCTCTTGGTAGTGCTCTAGAAGCACGGGAGTTCCAGAGTTAGGGATGTAACACAGCGGGGCTCACCTAGCAGTGGGACCCTGGGCTTAACTTCTAGTGGCAAAAACACAGTCAGCAGCAATAAAGAAGAGACGTTCCCAAGTCTGATGGCTGCCAGCCTGTTTTCTTACATTGCTGATACTTTTGATGTCTTATTTCAGTAATCGTTGGCCAAGAGATGACAACAGTGTACATGAAGTCTCTAAGAGGTTTGAAGTACTGTTAAATTTATGCTTATGATAAGTTCTTAGTTGATTTTTGTAAATGGTTTAAGGTAAGCATCCAATTTCTAGTCATCTCAGCACAGGAAAACACTGACTGTTGCTCTTATTTTGATTAGTTATTTTGAGTGTACATGGTGTGTGTTTGTGAATATGTGGGCACATGAACATGTGTACGCATGTTTGTATGGAGGTCAGAAGTTGATATCAAGTGTCTTCTTCACTAGACATTGGACAAGGGGGATACATTTCTTCACAGTGCTCTCCACTTTATTTTGTCTTGGTTTGGTGTTTTGAGACAGGCTTTCTCTGTGTAGAGCCCTGACTGTTCTAGAACTCACTCTATAGGCCAAGCTGGCATTGAACTCAGAGATCCCCCTGCCTCTGTCTCCCGAGTGCTGGGATCATCCGAGTGTGTGCCGCCATGCTGACTCCATCTTATTTTTTGAGGTAAGAGCTTTCACTGAACCTGGAACTTCCCAACTCAGCTAGACTGACTGGCCAATGCACTCTAGGAATCCTCCTGTCTCTGCCTCTCCAGTACTGGCATTATAAGTTATAATTTATAATAATTATACATTATATATAATAAAATTTATAATAATAAAGATTATCCAGTCTCTATCTTTTTACCCGGGAACTGGGCACCAGAGCTCAGGTCCTTGTGTTTATGTATATTAATATTTGCTTCATAATAGAGTCATCTCCCTAACCCCTTCAGGTTAATTTTAAAGTTAGTAAACAGAGTAATAGGTTTCATTGTAGAATTTGCACACATTTACACCAATATACTTTGTTCTTATTGTTGAAATGATTTTCCCAGATTGGATTATCTTGTCACCCTTGCTGAAGATCAGTCGATCATAAATGTAGCTTTATTTACATTATATACTCTCAGATCTGTGCTTCTGCTAGTGGCCATGCTGCCTAGATTACTGTAACCTTGTGCTGAATTTGGAAATAGAGAAGCATAAGTCTTTCAACTGTACTTTTTAAATTTTTTACTTTACATCCTGATCACTGTTCTCCCTCCCAGTAACCCCTTTCCACAATGCTACCCCCATGCCCCCTTCTCTTCAGAGAGGGTGTAGGCTCCCCTTGGGTATTCTCTAACCCTGGAACATCAAGTCTCTAGCCTTTCACACTGAGGCCAAACAAGGCAGCCCAGCTAGAAGAACATATCCCACTGACAGGCAACAGTTTGGGTGATAACCCTGCTCTAGTTATTTGGGACCCATATGAAGACCAAGCTGCACACTTGCTAGGGATGTTGGGAGTGGTGGTGGTGGTGGTGGTGGTGGGAGTGGTGGTGGTGGTGGTGGTGGTGGGAGTGGTGGTGGTGGCGGTGGCGGTGGTGGTACAGCCTGTGTATGCGCTTTGGTTGGTGATTCAGTCTCTGAGAGATCCAAGGGTCCAGATTAGTTGACTCTATTGGTCTTCCTGTGCCTTGCTGTGGTAAAAATTAAAAAGGCACACTTGTCATGACTGGTTCCCAGCTCTGTGCTTTCTCTCCCTGGCTCCCTCTGACCCAGGTGGTCTGTGAGCTGTTCACTCACAGCTCTCTTGGCTGGTTTCCACCACACCAGACATACACATCCCAATTTTGTGTCAGGCTGGTGTAGCCAGCCACCATACACTCTTGAATTCAAATCCCCACCTGAAAGAGCACACCACACAGTAACCTCTGATCCAACTGATAGGCTATAATTTGCCCATCTAGATAGCACAAAATTCTGTACACACCCATCCCTTAAAAATAGTCATAACAACCTGTATTTTATCTCGTCTGCCTTCACCTGCATAATGACGTCAACCTACAGTTCCTATTCCTTTTAGGGCCTTCATTCCTTCCCCTAGCTCTTTCTTTAGTGTCCCCAAGCTCCATCCAATGTTTAGATGTCGGTATCTGCATCCCTTTGAGTCAGCTGCTGGTGGAGCCTCTCAGAGGACAGCTTTCTAGAGTTCTTTGTAGATGTATCACATTTTCTGTATCCATTTTTCAGTTAGGGGGCGTCTAGGTTGTTTCCAGTTTCTGGTATTACTAATAGAGCTGCTATGAACATAGTGGAAACGAGTGTTCCTGTGGTATAATGGGGCATTTTTGGGTATATGCCCAGGAGTGTAATAGCTGGGACTTAAGGAAGAACTATTTCCAGTATTCTGAGAAACCGCCAAATTGATTTCCAAAGTGGTTGTACACATTTGCACTCCCACTGGCAGTGGAAGAGTGTTCCCCTTGCCCCACATCCTCACTGTCAGGACATCTCTTGAGTTTTTATCATAGCTGTTCTGACTCGTGTAAGATGGACTCCTAGAGTTGTGTTGCTTTGCGTTTCCCTGATGACCAAACACTTTGAACATTTCTTTACGTGCTTCTCAGCCATGAGAGATTCCTCTCTTGAGAATTCTTTTTTTAGCTCTGTACCCCATTTTATAATTTTTGTAATTGGTTCATTTTTTATCATGTAACATTTTTATGATGTAACATTATGGCAAGTTATAACTAATATTTCAGTTGTCACATAATACTAACTATATAGACATACATAATGCATATATGAAAATATGTGTATGTGTACATAGATACATACACATATGGTGGAGAGAATGAAGTCACAATCAAGCCTCAAATGAAAAATGATCAAATCTAGGTGACCATCATTTCTACTTAATATTTTGATTGTTGACCTAGCATTTGCTGGCTAATATTCTTTACAGCCCTTATAACTATTTAAACACAGTAGAAACAATAGGTTCTTGTGTTCAGTAGTAGAATACAGTAACTAAAATTTTTGACCATATGTGTATGTATGTGTACATATATAATGTATACTTTGCCAAAATCAAGAAAAAGAAAATTAGAACACATATTTTGCCAACTTATATACTATATATGTGTATGTAACAAATTTGTTTTATCAATTCTATGTGTTTTTATAGATATTTCTGTTATTTGTGTTGGTGTCTAACTTCTTGAGTTCTTTATAAATTTTTGATATTAATCTTTTGTCAGATGTGGGGTTGGTGAAGATCTTTTCCCAATCTGCAGGTTGCTGTTTTGTCCTATTGACAGTGTCCTTTGCCTTACAGATGCTTTTTCAGTTTCATGAGGTCCCATTGTTGATTGTTGTCAATTGTTGATCTTTTTTTTTTTTTTTTGAAAACGAGTCTTTATTGTCCCCACTACTTGAGGGGGATAAATCGGGAGGAGTGGGTGGCGCCAATGCCGGGCCGGCCGTGCTTCACAGGCTTGTAGGTGATGGAGAACTCACCCAGGTAGTGGCCGATCATTTCGGGTTTGATCTCCACCTGGTTGAAAGTCTTGCCGTTGTACACGCCCACCATGCTGCCGACCATCTCGGGCAGAATGATCATGTCCCTAAGGTGGGTCTTCACGACCTCCGGCTTCTCCATGGGTGGCGCCTCCTTCTTGGCCTTCCTCAAGCGCTTGAGCAGTGAGTGCTGCTTCCTCCGCAGGCCTCGGTTCAGGCGCCGTCTCTGCCGGGCGCTGTACAACTGCATCAGCTGCTCACAGGACATGTCCAGCAGCTGGTCGAGGTCCACGCCACGGTAGGTGAACTTGCGGAAGGTTCGCTTCTTCTTCTGCTCCACTTCGGCCATCTTGGCGGCTGCTCGGAAAAGGTCAATTGTTGATCTTAAGATTGGTGTTCTGTTCAGGAAGTTGTCTCCTGTACCAAGGCTATTACCCCCTTTCTAATCATTAGATTTGGTGTGTCTTGTTTTACATTGAGGTCTTTGATCTATTTGGACTTGAGTCTACATGCAGATGTCAAGTTAGACCAATAATACCATTTGTTGAAGATGCTTTTTTTGTTCCATTGTATGGTTTTGGCTTCTTGGTCAAAAACCAAGCATCCATAGGTGTGTGGGTTTATTGCAGGGTCTTCAATTCTATTCCATTGATCAGCTTATCTGTTCCTATACTAATACCTCGCAGTTTTTATTGCTATTGCCCTGTCATACAGCCTGTAAGGGATGTCAATCCCTCTAGAAGTTCTTTTATTGTTCAAGATTGTTTTAGCTATCCTGGGTTTTTTGTTTTTCCAAATGAAGTTGAGAATTTCATTTCAAGATCTGTGAAGGATTATATTGGAAACCTGATGGGGATTGCATTGGATCTGTATGTGGCTCTTGGTATGATGGCCACTTCATCATGTTAATCCTACTGACCCGTGAGCACAGGAAGTCTTTCCGTCTTCTGAGATCTTCAGTCCCTTTCTTTAGTGACTTGAAATTCTTTTCATACAGACCTTTCATTTGCTTGGTTGGAGTTACACCAAGATATTTTATATTATTCGTGGTTATTGTAAAGGGTGTTTGTCTTAGTTAGAGTCTTATTGCTGTGAACAGACACCATGACCAATGTAAGTTTTATAAAGGACAACATTTAATTGGGGCTGGCTTACAGGTTCAGAGGTTCAGTCCATTATCATCAAGGTGGGAGCATGGCAGCATCCAGGCAGGCATGGTACAGGAGGAGTTGAGTTCTACATCTTCACCTGAAGGAAGCCAGGAACAGACTGAGCATCCTCAGGCAGCTAGGAGGAGGGTCTCCAAGCCCACCCCACAGTGACACACTTCCTCCAGCAAGGCCACACCTTCTAATAGTGCCACTCCCTGGGCCAAACATGCAAACCATCACAGTGTTGTTTCCCTAATTTCTTTCTTGGCCCTTTTATCATTTGTATAAAGGAGGACTGTTTATTATTTTTGAGTTAATTATGGATCTAGCCACTTTGTTGAAGGTGTTTATCAGCTGTAAGTGTTCTCTGGTTGAATTTTTGGGATAGATAGGTAGGTAGATAGATAGATAGATAGATAGATAGATAGATAGATAGATAGATAGATAGATAGATAATCATTTGCAACTGATACTTTGACTTCTTCCTTTCTAATTTGTCTCCCCTCGATCTCCTTTAGTTGTTTTATTTCTCTGGATAGAACTTCAAGTACTATAGTAAATAGATAGGGAGAGAGTGGGCAGCCTTGTCTTGTCTCTGATTTTAGTGGAATTGCTTTAAGTTTCTCTCCATTTAGTTTGATGTTGGCCATTGGCTTGCTGTATATTGCTTTTTTTATGTTCAGGTTCGTCCCTTGTATCCCTGATATCTCTAAAACTTTATCATGAAGGGGTGTTGGATTTTATCAAAGATCTCTCAGCATCTAATGAGATGATCATGTGATGTTTTTTCATTTTATTTATATGGTGGATTTTGTTGATAGATTTTCATATATTGAACCATCTCTGCATCCCTGGGATGAAGCCTTCTTGATCATGATGGATGATGTTTCTGATGTGTTCCTAGATTTGGTCTTAGGAGTATTTTAAGTATTTTTGCATCAATGTTCATAAGAGAAATTGGTCTAAAATTCTCTTTCTTTGTTAAGTCTTTGTGTGGTTTAGGTATCAGGATGACTGTGGCTTCATAGAATGAGTTTGGTAGTGTTCCTTATGTTTCTGTTTTGTTAAATAGTTTGAGGAATATTGGTTATTAGCTGTTCTTTGAAAGTATGGTAGAATTCTTCATGAAAACTATCTGGTCCAGGGCTTCTTCTGGGTGGGGAACTTTTAATGACTGCTTCTATTTCTTTAGGGGTAATAGGGGTGTTTAGATAGTTTACTTGATCTTGATTTAACTCTGGTAAGTGGTATCTGTCTAGAAAATGAGCCATTTCATTAAGAACATCAGAAAGGTTCAAAAGTTCTTGACCAACTTGAATTCCCGTTTTGTTTACCTGGCTTTCAGTGGATCTAAACTTAACAGCTGTATTTGAACACTTGGTCTTGCCTTTGTAAACTGTAGCTACTTTAAATGACACTTGTCTGGGTTGATGGATGGATGGTAGGAATTGCAATGTGTCCAGACAATAGGGCGTGTATTGCTATACTGTACATATTCTTACAACAGCAACTTATTGTAATGATTTCAGTTTATATAATTTGCACCTCTTATTGATATCTGTCCTTCTATTTTATTGCTTTTTTTCTTAAGTTATACCTCCTTCTTTTTCCTTTTCCAAGTGGTTTTAGTAATTTTAAGTTAGGGTCCCTAAATTTACACAAAAACTAGGATTTATGACCTTTATTACTACTGGCATCTTTAAAATAGTCTAGGTGTTTTACCTTTAAAAATTCTGTATAGCTGAAGAAACAACCAATATGTAAAGAAGAAACTCACAGAATGGAAGTGGATCTTTGTCATCTGTACATCAGATCCAGGATTATAATCCAGAATATTCAAAGAACTCATAAAACAAAGGGCCTAGGAAACAAATGATTCAATTGAAAAATGGGCTAAAGATAGAAACAAAGAGTTCTGAATAGAAGAAATAAAAATGGCTAAGAAATACTTCAAAAGTATTCACCCTAATAATTGAGAAAATGAAAATTAAAGTAACTCTGAGATTTCATCTCACCCCAGTCTGAATGGCTAAGGTCAACAACAGAACTGGCAATAAATGCTGGCAAATAAAGGTTTGATGAAAAAGGGAATCATTCAGTATTGGTGATGATGCAAATTGGTTTAACCACTTAGGATATCAATATGGAAATTCTTTCAAAAACTAAAAATAAATTTTTACGTGACCCAGTTTAAAAAATTAGAAGATTTTCCAGTTTTGTGGAGTGCAGGTTTTTGTAGTAATATCTAATGACTTTTTGACTTTCTGCAGTATCTGTTGTTGTCTCCCTTTTCATTTCATATTTTGTTAATTTGGATATGGTCTAGTTGTCTTTTAATTAATTTTGCTAATTGTTTATCTTGTTGATTTTCTCAAAGAACCAGCTTTTGGTTTTGTTAATTTTCTGTATTGGTTTTTTATTTCTAACATACTGATTTCAGCCTTAATTTTGATTATTTTCTGCCTTCTGTTCTCTTTGGTGTCCTTGCTGCTCCTGTTGCTTTTGCTGCTGTATCCCCCTTCCTCCTCCTCCTCCTCCTCCTCCTCTTCCTCCTCCTCCTCCTCTTCTTCCTCCTCCTCTTTCTTTTCCTCTTCTTCTTTTCCTATAGCTTTCAGGTGTACTTTAAATTTCCAGTATGAGAACTTTCCAATTTCTTCACTTGTGTCACTTAGTGGCCACAAGTTAGTCACTTGTGGAGTCACTTAGTGCTATGAACTTTCCTCTAAGCAGTGTTTTCATTGTATCCCATAAATTTGGCTATGCTGTGCCTTCATTTTCATTGAAGTCTACAAAGTCTTTAGTTCCTTTTTGATTTCTTCTCTGACACAGAGATCATTGAGTAGAGAGTTGTTCAGTTTCCATGAGTGTCTAGGATTGCTGGAGTTTTTGTTGTTGTTGAAGTCTAGCTTTAATCCATGATGGTCTGATAAGATCCAAAGCATTATTTCAGTTTTCTTGTATCTGATGAGGCTTGCTTTGTAACAGACTATTTGGTCAGTTTTGGAGACGGATCCATGAGGTGCTGAAAGGAAGATATATTCTTTGGTGTTTGAGTAAAATATTAGCTAACGTCTGCTAGGTTAGGTCCATTTGATTCATACTGTTAGTTTCATTATTTCTCTGTTTAATTTTTGTCTGGATGTCCTGACCATTGATGAGAATGAGGTGTTGAAGTCTCCCACTACTAATTTGCGTGATTTGATGTGTGATTTAAGCTTTAGCAATGCTTCTTTTACAAATGTTGTACCCTTCTCTTTGGCACACAGATGTTCATAGTTGAGATATCATTTTGGCAGATTTTTGCTTTGATGAGTAAGAAGTGTTCCTTCCCTGTCTCTGTAGATTAATTTTGGTCAAAGGTCTATTTTACAAGATATTAGAATGGCTACTCCAGCTTGCTTCATGGTTCTATTTGCTTGGAAACTTTTTTTACAGCTCTGAACTTTGAGGTAATTTTTATCTTTATGGCTGAGGTGTGCTTCTTATATGCAGCAGAATGATGGATCCTATTTTTGTATCCATTCTGTGTCTTTTTACTGGGGAATTGAGTCCATTGATATTGAGAGATATTAATGACCAATGATTGCTAATTTTTGTTATTTTGATGTTGATGGTGTTTGTGTGTATGGGGTGTGTGTGTGTGTGTGTGTGTGTTGGTGTGTTGGTGCTTCCTTTGTTTATGCTGGTATGGAATTACATATTTCCTGTGTTTTCTTGGATGAAGTTATCCTCTTTGGTTTGAAGCTTTCCTTCTAGTGTTTTTTGTAGGGCTGGATTTATGGATAGATATTGTTTACATTCAGATTTTTTTTGAAATATTTTATTTTATCCTATGGTAATGGAGAGTTTTGCTGGGTATAGTAGTCTAGGTTGGCATTTTTTAGAGGTTGCAAGATATTTATCCTGGCTCTTCTAAGCTTTTAGAGTCTCTGTTGAGAAGTCAGGTATAATTCTTAATAGGTCTGCCTTTGTATGTTACCTGACCATTTTCTCCTCTCTTTCTTTGTTCTATAGATTTTGTGTTTTGATTATTAAGTGGTGAGAGGATTTTCATTTTTGGTCCACTCTAATTGGTGTTCTATAAACTTCTGGTATATTTATAGGTATCTATTTCTTTAGGTTGGGAAAATTTTCTTCTATGATTTTGTTGAAAACATTTTTTGGTCCTAACAGTACAAATTAGAAAAATGAACAAAGAAGTGTAAGTAATAGGAACACAGAAATCCATATCTCAGTTTCCTATGTAGCTACCTGTTCTATGTCCAGCACTTTTAGTCTGTCATCATTCCACATCTTGCTCACGCTATGCTTCTTCCTTAGTTGCTAGGAAGGAACATTTTAGCTTATGTAACTTTGGTTTCTCCCTCTGGAACGATTAGACATTTGCTACTCAGACCCCTGGCAGTTTGCTCTTTTGCTGTCTAATGAAAGTTTATTCATGACTCTGATATAACAAACTCCTTATCAAGAGGAAGGTTTTCTGCTAGCAATAAAGCCTTCATGTTTATAACAGCCAACTTAGCAGCATATGATAAATAGCATATTAAGGAAGTGTATATAGGATGAAGGGAAAGAAAAGAGACATTATCAAGGTTTTATGTACAGTTATAGAAACTCATGTAATTTACTCAATAGGTTGTGTGCTTTTATCAATGATAGGATCATTCCTGTTTCATTTTGATACTCTGAAGAAAATGATGATAAAACATAGTTGGTGCCTTCAGATAGGTTATAGTTCATCAAGAAAATTAGTTATAAATTACTGTTGCAAATACTGAACACAACTTTAGTTTCTGGCAAAGATGGAGTACCCTGTTCTTTTCTAGTCCCCCTCATAAATGAAAGCATAGAGGTAAAAGAAGATTGTGAATGGTAGCAAAAGAAGCCTGGGGGTCTCAGACTCAAAGAATAACCTGGAATTCCTCTGGGTTTCCTATTTGCTTGCTGTATGTCTCAGAGTTCTGCAGATGTCAATAACCTGAGATATTCACAAACCACAGAAAGGTGATATTTAAAATCCTGCTTCCTCTAGTTAGAGAAGGAAGGACATAGCTTCACAATAAGATGTTTTTGACAGTACCCACCCTAATGCCAGTCACACACCACCTGAAAAGCCTTCTTTCCACATGCACATGCAGAGTCTTCATGAGGATGCACAAGATGTTAATGTTGGACTGAAAGCCATTGGAATGTGAGCTTTGGTGCTCTGGTCCCACATTGTGATGGCCATGGAGTCTAGCAGAGAGTCAATCCTCCATCCCACTGACTGGGGACAAGCAGCCCTCCTCTTCTCCCTTGAGCTAGATCTGGGGAAGGTGGCTGATCTTTCCTCAGTGTGTGCAGATGGTACTCTCATTCTCTTGCCTGATAGGATCAGTAGAACTAAGCAAGGAGCTGTTCTGTGCCTCTCTCATTGGGAGAGCCATGCTCTGTTCCTCTCCTAGGATAGGGTTGCCACAGCCAAGGTACGGGGTGACACTATTACCATCCAGTGGAAAAGATATGTTTGAACTTCCCTATTGAGCTAATAATGACAGAGTTGAACTTGAAGCAGATGGCCTTCTAGTCCCTATCCAGTACATGGAGACCTAAAATCTGCTTTGTTTTAAGTGAAAAAGCAGCCTTCAAAATAGAGGGAGGAAAAGAAGGAAATTATAGGTGTGATAAAGGACTATATCCAGAATATGTAAAGAACTCTTATAACTTAGCAATGAAACTCAGATAAAATTGGACAAAGAATGTGGGATATATAGATGTCCACTAAACACATGGAAATACTAATATCATTCATCATGAAAATTGAAATCAAAACCAAAATGAGATAACACTGTATAACCTTGAGGAAGTTGATACTGGTGAGTAGCCCTCAAGCACCTCTGGTGAGTGCGTGCAGGTTCAGCCACTGTATAAAATGGTTCTCAGTTCCTCACTTAGAAACAGAGGTGTCTTGTTGAGTAGCAGTTCTATTCCCAGGGAACTGAAAACATGTCAACAACACATGTATATGAATGCACATAGTAACAGTTTTAAAACAATGCCTACATCCGTGATCGATGAAATAGAATAGTATTGCCCACAGAGAGGGATGAGATCCTCTCATACAAGCTATGGTGTACACACACCTTGGAAATATTATGCTTAGCAAAAGAGTGCAGCTACTATGGCTACTAGGGTCTGTGGAGTCACCAAATAGTGATTATTATGGACATTGAGTTCCTTTGAAAGATTGCATGCCTCTCTCTCTCTCTCTCTCTCTCTCTCTCTC
Organism: Rattus rattus; assembly: GCF_011064425.1. Taxonomy (NCBI): domain Eukaryota; kingdom Metazoa; phylum Chordata; class Mammalia; order Rodentia; family Muridae; genus Rattus; species Rattus rattus. The sequence goes on from NC_046157.1 coordinate 159,039,637, forward strand.
TCTCTCTCTCTGTGTGTGTGTGTGTGTGTGTGTGTGTGTGTGTGTGTTGTGGGTTAGTCAATATAGGAAAGTATTTATAAAAGTCCAACATTCAACTAACAAAAACATACTAGAATTTACTTAGTTCACAGGAAAAGAGAACAGTGTTAACTTGATAAAGACCATTTACAAAAACCTTCAAAGGCCAGGCAAGATGAATAAGTTGAAACTAAGAACCCAGGAACAAAGCCACACAATGAGTGCTGTTGATTTGTGACAAAGCAGTAAGGGAATTGGGTGGCAACTGGATAGCCTTTCACTAAGTACCAGGCTCACTTGGCAAACACAGGCTAATGAACCTCAGCCAAATTTTATGCCTTATGTGAGAGTAACCTCAAAGTTAACCATGCATTTAAATATAAGATACAGAAATAAAAATCTTAGAGAAGAGCTCGTATACTTGGACAGAGAAAACCCAGTCCATAAGAGAATACAGTGCATCTCATAGGATTAAACATTTTTGGTTTGTAAATGACCCTGAAAAAACAGACTAGGAAAAATATTTGCAAATATTCAACAAGGATTCAGTAATCTAAAATTTATTATGACTTTAAGCAGGATGAGGGTGATGGTTCAGAAGGTAAGAGTGTTTGCTGCACATGTCTGACACCCTGCATTCCATCCCTGGAGCATGTGTGAAAACTCAAATGCAGTGAATTTGTAAGTTGGAGGGCACCCTTGTCTACATATAGAGTTCCAGGCCAGCTAGGGCTACATAGTGAGACCCTGTCTCAAAACAACAAGAACCCCACAACCACAAAAATTTGTATTCTTATTAAATATTTTAATTAAATTTTCTACCTAGCACTTACTTTCTAATGTAAAAACCTGTATAAGTTAAAAACCTGTATAAGTTAAATTTCCAAACTTTTGGAATCAATAATAATGTTAAATATAATGCATATAATAATCAAAATATGATAATTAATATGATTATTTTAAATTATCCTTTTTTTTAAAGATAGAATTTTACTACAATGCCCTGGCTAGCTTGGAACTCGGTATGTAGACCACACTGGCCTCTTAGATTTCTGCATGCCTCTGTCTCCTAAATCTGTAATTAAAAGTGTGCACCACTACACCTGTTAAAATTATTCTCAAAACTGAATAAATTTTAGAAGTCCTACAATTTTGATGAAAACCTAGGTAGTAGTTTAAATGAAATGGTCCCTATAGGCTCATCAGGAGTAGCATTATTTGAAAGGCTTAGGATTTGTGGCCTTGTTGGAGTGGGTGTGGCCTTATTGGAGTAGTTGTAGCCTTGTTGGAGGAAGTGTGTCATTGGAGGTGGGCTTTGAGATCTCAGATGCTCAAATCAGGCCTAGTGTCATTCTCTCTTTCTCCCTGCTGCCTGCCAGTCCAGATGTAGAATCTTGGCTTTTTCTCCACCATGCCTGCCTACGTGCCACCATGCTCTTTGCCATGATGATAATGGACTAAACCTCTGTAACTGTAAGCCAGCCTCGATTAAATGCGTTCCTTTATTAGACTTGCCACAGTCATGCTGTCTGTTCATGGCAATAGAAACACTAAGACAACACATGAAACCGAAATAGCTGGACATTGAATTATACATTTTTATCCTAAATATCTAAAAGACATATCATTATACACATAGGTGAAATATGTTGTGTTTAATTTTTCTTTTATTTTCTTGTCTGGTATTGTGGCACACACCTTTAATCCCAGCACTTGGGAGTCAGAAACAGGAGGATCTCTGTGAGTTCGAGGCCAGCCTGCTTTACAAAGTAAGTTCTGGGGAAGCCAGCACTGTCACACAGAAAATCCTGTTTCAAAAATATTGTTTTTAATTTTATTTTATGTCCTGAGTGTTTTGCCTGCATGTGTGTATGTGTACCACATGTGTGCCTACAGAAGCCAGAAGAAGGCATCACATCCCTCGATATTGAAGTTGTGTATGGTTTTAAGCTATCATTTGCACATTAGAAATCAAACCTGGATCCTCTGCGAGAGCAGCCAGTGCGCTCAACCACTGAGCATCTCTTCAACCCCAGTAAGTCTTAAGGGCAATTTAATTTAATTTTTATTTTTATTTTATCAAATTTAGCTTGTTGTAAATACACTGTCAGAAGCATAGATGCACTTGCCTCTTTAAACAATGTCAGAATTTATTAAATAAGAATAAAATCACAAGTACAAGAGTTTCGATTTCATCAGTTTGCCAGATATTCCTATTTTTCCCTTGGTAGTCTGGCAGAGGTGAACAGGGGTTCTTTTATTTCTATTGTAATTAATAATATTAACTCTTGTATCACTCATTACACAGTAAACGTCTCTTTCTCTGTGTGAGCATGTGGGTTATGCTATAAAAGGATAAAGAGTTTCTGGAGGTTTAAGAAGTAGGTTGATAGAAATGTAAATAGTCTGTATTGCCAAGATACCACACTGAGAACTCAAACCACCCACAAAGAGGCTGAGGTAGTGGGTCACAGGGCTGAGAGGGAAGATGCAGAGTTAAATTCAGCTGCAGAGCAAAAAAAGGGGGTGGGGTACCTTGGGTCTGAAAAAATGAGTAGGAGGAGAAGCTGGTGACTGCTGGGTAGTGTCAACAGCTGCAACTGAGCAGAGCAGACTCCCCAAGGACAGTTGGGAATTCTCTGCCTGTTGGCCTGACTCACATAGAGGATGTAGGATGGCAGGTTGGTGGGACTGCTGCCATCATAGTGGAGGGTGTTTACCAGTGTATGGGGTCCAAGAGAGGGAGTCTGGTGTGTCCAGTAAGTTCTTGGACCTGATTTTCCCAATATGATTATAACATTTACATGTGCTCCTGCAGGCTTCATTCACCATGATAATTTTATAGGATGGCCCTTTCTACTCCCATGAATAAGTCAGTTATCAGTCTGTGCTACATGGGTAGTACTGGACAGATGGGGTTGTTTATGTGTTCATTGGGGTGCACAGTTACCCTCCATCCTCAAAATGGAGTAAAAAACTATATGTAAGCTGGAGTCTTATGGGACTGGAGAAATGGCTCATTGGTTAAGGGCTGTTCTTGCATAGGACCTGGATTTGGTTCCAACTATCCACTTCTGGTGACTCATAGCCACCTGGAACTCAAGTTCTAGATTTGATACCCTGGTCTAGCCACTCTATGGACACCCATATGTACACAGTACTTAGACTCATGAAGACAAATACCCATAGGGACTAATAATAAATAAATAGTCTCTTGGGGGATGCACCATCTGGGGAAAAAAAAGCAATTTTAGGCAATATTGTAACTTAGAGAAGGATGCAGCCTGATCTTAACATAGCTTATTTGTCTAAGATTTACTTAAGGCATGTAAAGAGCTTGATTTAACAATTTTAGTTAATGTGACCAAGACACATTTTTTGTAAGCAACTTTGGTATCATTAGCCAGTACACAACTATAAGCCTCATGGTAGGCCTAACTTAAAATATGTAATACAGTATATATAAACATAAGCTGATAAGAGCCCCCAAGTGTTACGTTACTCATTTGCTACTTAAAAAATTGAGATCATTAGTCAAATGGATTTTTCCATTGGAGTAAGCACTTATTATTGCTAAATCTACACTTTCCAGAGCATGTGTGACTCTCTACAAACTAGCATCCAATTTCCACCTCAAGACAGAGAACTTAAACTTAACCCAAATGCCGTAGAGAAAGGTGTAAGCAAAAGTGCAGTGCAAACAAAACAAGTCAAAAGACTGAGCTTACCATGACTACTCAGGCGCTTCCCTTGTCTTTACAGCCAGTGAGCAAAGAGGGAACGTCTTCTACACATGGGAATTTCTTTTACAGTGAATTTTTAAGTGATTAAATAAAATACCAAGTCATATTTTAGGGACTATATAGTTGTATGTAATGTGCTTTCTAAATGTTGCAGCTCTTCACTGGGGAAGGCAAAGACCACTTTCTATGACCCCTGCCCCTGGGAAATCTTCCCTTGAGCTTCAGGAAGCCTTTCCTTCCTATTGTCAGGCCTGAGCCAGAACAGATATCCTAAGGAATGTATTCCATCCTGGACTTTAGACAGGACGTGTTACCAGGGAAATGGGGTTCCCTTTTGTGGGTTCTCAGTCTTGTTAATAAAAAGAATTTAAAAACAGACTCAGAAGGAAGCTTGAGGACCATTTTATTAGAGTTTGAAAGAAAAACAACAGGGTAGGCAGGCTGAAAAGTCTCTGAAGCTGCCAGGAAGAAGGAAATGGCCAAGGGGGAGAGAGATAGCCATGCCTTTTGAGTTAGGCATGGAGGTCAGAAAGCCCTGCCAGGGAAAGCACGCTTGGTTTAAATTAAAGAAGAAAAGGGGAAAGTTATGGTTTCTGAGTTAGAACTCAGAAAAGTGGGCTGGCTTGGCATAGTAAAGACTTGTAAGCAACTGCTTGCAGGGAGAGACCTCTGGGAAACATGAGCACATTTTCTCACAGTGTGATCGTTACTCCTCCCATCTTCTTAGTGGGTCTTCATATGAATCAGCTCTCCAGAGAGGTGGTCTTCTGGCCAGGTGGTTGACAGACCCCATCAGATTAACTCTTAGGATGTAATACTCTAATCTTAGGGGAAGATCAGAAAGTCATGTCTCCACCAAGGCCAGAGTTAGAGCCCTCATGCCAGTCTTTTGACTAGGAAGCAACTTTCCATGAATAGGCCTCAACAAAGCTCTAATACTCCTCATCTTCTCATACGGCATTTTCGGTCCTAAGAGGGAGCAAAGCCAATGCTTCTCTAATGTTTATAGGGAAACATGAGTTATGGTCCAAAATTGATCATGAAAGAGGATTCTATCCTCAATTGCTTCCAGCCATAATAATCACTGTTGAGCCATCTAATAATATGACCCAAAAGCAATTTCTTCAGCCTGAGTTATTATAGTTTTTTTTCCCAAGATTCCCACTCGCAACCTTTTTCTGTCCCTTGGTAAGTCAGGAAAAGTTTAGGACTCTAGAATGTGAGAATTGGGTACCCAGCATACATGAAAGGGAGCAAAGTCAGAGAGAGGGTTTATACAGAAACCACAATTAAGACAGGACATGCCAGTAGGCATTGTTACAGGACATGTTGATTACCAAACCCAGATCGTATACTGGAAAGGGTCCTCATGGGCCATCTGCTCCCAGGTTCCTACCTGGAGCCCTTTTTTACAGCAGAGATTTCTCTCACCTGTGAATAACAAGCCTGCAAAGGTTGAAGAGAATAGGGGTCATTACTTACAAGAGAATTAGTTTTCAACCTCCTGAAGTGAGTCCCAGGACCTAACGTTCCCAGAAGCTCCTGTCATTTGGTATCAGGACCCGACCTTACAGCAGATGCTAGAGCCAGGAAGGTCAATCTCGGGGTTTTTTCTCCATTAGTTATGTACAAATTTTAATTTTCTTGTCAGATGAATGGAAGTAGCAAAACAATCCAAAATTGCTCAAAAGATACCATTAAATTATAGAAATTAAATTTTTCCTGCATGACATTCCTGAATAGATCTAAACAGCTCCCCAAATGGCAGGATTCCAAATATACCTTCTTCTCTTAAATTTCTTCCAAAAATTGGTACCCACAAAGGACAACACTTGTCCATGATATGGTGCTGGGCTTCAAATGTATCACAAACTGCTAAGAGCCACATGGTAACTAAGAATAATGCCTGGATGCCGAGTTTTCGAAACCAGGAATTTTGAAAATTGCAAAAACAAACAAGAGTAATCTTCAGATGATGCAAGAAAAAGATGAGTCTCAAAAATCCAAGACCCCCTTTCTTTTCTAACCAATAAAATGCATTTTTATGGACAGCCAGTACTGTAACTAGGAACCCAGGTAGACTACTTGATAGAAGGTAAGTCCTAGCAGTTTCTAGATAACCCACATTCTAAGCACAGGGCCAACTTGCCACGAGCAAGGCAAGTCTTTTCCTCCAGGGCTTTTTCTACTGACTGGTTTGCTTAACTTCTTTTATTGGAAACTAATTGTGACCTTACAAAGAACGAGGGTAGTGAGTTGGTCAAAGGAAATGTATTTGCCTTCTCTCTAGCTTGTAGGCAGGGTTATAATGTACAGGAAAGATGGGGAAGACTGGTATGGATGTGTGAAGGTGGATCACTCACACACTGGCACTGTAAAAGCAAATGCCACAGCCACTCTAGACACTCTTGGACAGTTTCTTAATAAATTAAGCATAACCATTCAAACCAGTAATTGCATTTCTGGGCATTTATCCCACCGAAATGAAAATATCTTTTCTTTAAAACCTGTAGATGGATTTTCAGAGCAGCTGAATATTTACTTGTAATAGTCCCAAACTAGAGACAGTCCAGATGTCCTTCAACTGGTGATTGTTAGACAAGTCATTGTGCAGCCAGGATGGTCCTCATTGGTACATGCAACATGGTGTGTGACTGTTTCGGAAATTACGCTGGGCAAGAAAGCCAGACCTGAGGACTGCACAGACATAATTCCATTTATGGACCAGTTTTGAGAAGTCCTACTCTAGAATTAGAAAACAGATTTTAGTTGCTCCTGACTCTAGGAGGTGGAGCTCCTGGAGGCTGGGAGAGATGGAGGGGTCCTCCAGTCAGGAGTGTATGTGTGTCCGTGAGTGCAGGCAGGGATTGGAAATGAAAAGATTGGCTTGTGTCAGCATCAGTGCTGACTTTAGTCACTGAAGTCTAGCTTTGTGAGCTTTTGTACTGTGTGAACCCTGTAAAGGGACACAGCATCTGTTTTTATTTCTCACAACTGCCAATTAATCTGTAACCATGTCAAATAAAGGGCTCCATTTCAGAATGGCAGTGGACAAGCACAAATGAGAAAGTAACTGATGTCGTGTGAAGAACACTTCAGAGTTTACAGAGCAAGCGATGTTCTAACTTAACCTTGAAGGGCCTAGGATGTCAGTGGGCTTTGCCTTATTATTTAAAAAAGAAGACTCAGTTAACATTGTCATGTGCTCTGAAAGAAGTTCACCAGAAGACTGGCGTTACTGCTCATCTCTGCCTAGACCTGGTGTTTCCAAAGATTAAAAAGGTGCAAGGTGTCAAAGAGTTTTATTCACGAGTAGAATGAGAGTCCAGGCTAGACACACTGCAAGGGAGCAGCAGACTGGTTGGACTTGAGTGCCCAGGAGCATGAGGCTGCTACTTAGGGCTTTCTTATATGGCTCCAAGGATAGGAGTTGGTTGCTAAGGGTGATGTATGGGTAACTTTTTGTTTTCACTGACAGGCTTGGGTTATATGAGCCTGTGTTCACTTTGTATGTTCTTTACTATGATGCATCTCATTTTAATCATGTGTTCATTCATTTGTGCATAGGCATAAGATAGCAGAGGTGTTGAAGATCATTCCGACGAAATACTCTGCCTTACTGTACATGAACCCAAAATAAACCCAAGCTGGATCATACCATTGCTGTGGCTCCTGGATATATTTTAGGACATGTTTAACCCCAGAAAAGGAGTCACTAGGGGTTGCTAGGGAGCTAAAGTCAGAGTGACCATAAGCCTTTGTTTAGAGAAGCATGCACGAAGCTCAGTAGAGATTGGTTCCAGGTTGTCAGGTGCTCTGTTGGGAAAAGGGTATGTGCATACCTCAAGCTAAGTGAGGTCCTGGGTTGCTGAGGCTTCCTAATGCCTGTATGCCTCGCTAGGAGACGCCCACATGGCCCTGGAATTGTATTGATAACCACAGACCACAGTGAAGGTCAAGAGGGTCTCAGATAAGACAATAAAGAGTATGAACAGCATAACTTGTCTGTTAGAAAGATGAATAAAATCTGCTGATTATATGCTTAACATTCCAAAAGGAGAGAAAGAAAAATAGGCCTGGTACCCAGGTGCCAAGTCTGGAAGTCAGATACCTGGCTAGAGTCACATGACTAGTAAGGGCTCCAGGCAAATAGAACTGGAAGAAGGGTTCCAAGAATAGACTCCAGAGCATGTCATACTTCCCAGAAGCTTCCTAGGGCAAGGTGGACTTGGAAAAACAGAAATGGAGGCCTTAGAAGAGTTGAAGAAAAGGAAAGTGTGAGTTTGTGTCAAGTTCTAATGGTGTTCTCTGAGCAGTGTTGTCATTTGGGCCAAGGCTGAAACACGGATCACAACATTGTATTTAGCATCAAGTTTTTATCTTTGTCTTTTAGATGTGTCAAGAATTAATTCTATGTAGTGACTAGAACAAAAGTCAGATTCCAGTCCATTGAGGAGCGACTGGGAGGAAGGGAGTGTCTAAGCACAGATGTCTGTTTTAAGGGCTCTGCTGGGCAGGGAGGGCAGGGGAGCCTGAGAGAAGCCAGATCCTGAAGATGGTTTGGGAATGAGGAGGAGGCTGGCAGCTGGCAAGCGGAGCTGTGGAGCTCTAGAAGACATACACATTTTTGGACTCCTCTTTGGAAATCGCCTTCAGAGCCTGAGGCACATTTTCAACAATGGCAAATCTTCATCTTTTGAGGGTGAATTTAATTTTTAGAAAGAGCCAAGTAAGTTCAGAGCCAAAGGTGGTAAATCAGGTGGGAGATCAAGGTGAGCAATCCAGCTTTTTTAAGAAGTGTAATTATAAAGTAGTAAGACAGATTTCTTGTGAAGCTTTTGAATTGACTTAGCAAGTGGTACTTAAAGGATCCCAAAACTGCTTAGGCATTGTGATGCTGTGTGAATGAGTACATAGAGTCCCTTAGTCCTGTGCAGAAGAACCGTCACCTGTGGCAGCAACCGAACTTGTTACACAGTTTCCTCCCTGTGCTTAAATGCAAGTTGCCCGTGCTTCTGTTGCCCAAGGGGTGTCTTAGTGGAATCATCCCAAAGTTTATATATGTGAGAATCAAGTGTTTCAAACTGTGATTGTTTAAACAGTTCTCCTGTGGTCTTTCAGATGTAATTAGAATTCCTAGGATAGGAGTGTTCCCACAAGCATAACAATACTTTAAATGTGTGTTCAATTATCCTTTTCTATAGTCATATTTAATCGTTTCCTTTTGAAACAGTTACTTTGAAAATATTAAATTGCTCACACACTCTCAAATGTTTCTCAAATCTATGGCAGTACTGGGCACATAGTAGGCACTCACTGACAACACCCTCCATCTTTTCTGCTCTTGTGTTTGGCATACAAGCCAACGGGACAAAAATCAGTTCCCTGGTAGATCATCTCTGTTAATAGTTGGCCAAAAAAAATCCAAGGTTAAAAAAAAAAATGAACGTAGGCAAAAGTTTGAAGTTTCCTGTAGCTTTACTAATGCATCGCACACATACAAAAGCACATCCCTTACTGGAAGCCTATTTTATACCTTTTATTCACATGTATTATTCTAATCACTAAACCAGCATGGTGGAACACACAGCTCCATTTGACAGATGCAGACACTATGGCTCAGACAAGTGCAAAGTCACACAGCTGCAAGGAACAGAGCAGGAGCCTGCATTCAGGCATTCCAGTATGCAGTGCTGGTATCTCTCCTCTGACCCTCATGTCTCCACCTCATGACCCATGTCCATGACAAAAAGAGCAGTCTGTCCAGAAATGCTTCATCTTCCCTCCCTCACACTGAGAAAATAGAAATTAAAATCATTTTTAACTTCAAATTCCTGCTGGCAAACAGACCAGTGTTCTAGCATTGTGCTTTATGGAATTTGAATGACGAAGGCAGTAGTTTTAAAGTTGACTTGGTTTTGAAATGGAAACCTGACCTTACAGTTCATTCATGCCCTCCCCCTGCCTCCCACACCTGGAAGGCTCACGCTGCTCCCTGGAGTGGGTGGTGTGGAAGTGGTGACTGTAGCATCCTGTAATGGCTTCCTAGTGAGAAAGCATGAGAGAAAGCCACGGCAAGTTTGCCATTCTAGGAAACTTTCCACAGCTGTTGCTTTAATTAAAACTTCTTGGGCCCAATGAACAGAAACCACTAGAGCTCACTTAAGCTGAAAAGGGAGTCTGTTTTAAGGCTCCTGTCGTGCCTCCCAACCAAAGGGCAGGGAGCTTAGGAATGTAGTGAGGCAGGAACCCAGGCACTTCTCTTGGCCCCTTCATGTTCCCTTCACCCAGAGGAACCTTCTTTGCCTCCTGGTGGGAAGATCCACCCAGAGGCAGACTAATTTCTCTCCTCCTCATAACCCCACTCTTCCATCGCTATCTTTCTCTGTCCCAGTTCTAGACTCTGTGGCAAGGCTTAAACTATCCCAGCTTGGGTTCAGTGCTGATTCAGGAAAAGCCTTATAGAGCAGGCAGCCTACATTCCCACCATAACTGTGCTCGCTCCTGTATTGTTGGTTTTGACTTTTTGAGACAGGCTCATTTTCGTAGTTCTGGCTAGTCTAGAATTTCTCACTCCTGTCTCTCTTAGTCATGCTACTTTTTGATTTCCATGCCAGGAGTTGGAAACTTTAATTAATTTTGATGTTATAGGGATCAAATATATTAAGAATATGGAATTCAGGGGCTGGAGAGATAGCTCAGTGATTAAGAATGTGCACTGGTCCTGTAGAAGACCTGAATTTAGTTCCCATCACCACACTGGACAGCTCACAACTATCTAACTCCAGCTCCAAAGGGCCTGATGCCATCTTCTGGTATCCATGGGTACCTGCAGTCACACGCATAATCTCACAAAGACACAAACATACACATAATTAAAAATAATAAAAACAGGGCTGGAGAGATGGCTCAGTGGTTAAGGGCACTGACTATTCTTCCAGAGGTCCTGAGTTCAAATCCCAGCAACAACATAGTGGCTCACAACCATCTGTAATGGGATCTGATGCCCTCTTCTGGTGTGTCTGAAGACAGCTACAGTGTATATTATTATAATAAATAAGTCTTTTTAAAAAAAATAAAACCAAATACTGAAAAAAATCTTTTAAAAATGAATGTGAAATCCAAAAGTAACATTGGCTTGCTTTCTCACCACTTCCTTGAGGGTTTACCTGAGCCTTAGGTCAATATATATTCTTTCCAGTATATCATCTTGACTTAAATATAGGAGCATATATAGTACTTAGCTTGGAGACATGTATCCACTATAATTGGTCAAATGTTGTTTCTTCCTCCTTTCTAAAAATCATTAATATAAAATATCAGACCAAAAAGGTATCTAAGTTGCACTAGGAATAACTTTCACACCACCCTCACACTGCCTTCCTGCAGCCCTCACACTGCCTGAGTCCTGAATCCTACTTTTTCATCAGTTACTTGTTATATATTTTTTATCCAAAGAACTTTGGTCCTAAACCCTCAAAAAAAAAAAATCTCTAGGACAGTCCTTCTAGGCAGTGGCTAGAAGCCCCAAGTCATCACCCGAGATTATTCCACTCTCAGTGATGTGTTGGTGCATGTGGTGTAAGCTTTGTTAGGGGAAAGCCATTGGTGCCACCTCTAGCCTTTGTTCTAAAGGTTGGAATTGGTGAAAAGAGCGCGCACTCTGATCTTCACACTCATGCCATGACTTGTACATACTCAATATACATAAATGTAAATGAAGTTTTAAAGATGGTTTTAAAAAGAGAAGTGCCCAAGAGAATTAATTAAACCACTTCTCAGCTTCTTCTCAGCCTTTTGATTAAAATTCAGTGAAAATTTAACTCAGCAAATACTATTTCCTAGTATTTGCAACAAGTGAAACAGACACTATGAATTAAAAACTATTTAAGTGGGGAAGCAGTCCTTTCAGCGAGAAGTAAGAATAGAAAAGAAGAAAATGAATTTCTACATATTCTTTTCCTTCTCTCAAGGTGTTTGAACAGAGCTGGTTCACCAAAGTCCCCTGAGAGTGAAGGTCACTAGATGTGGGGAAGCATTTTTGTTCCAAGAGTCCTAGTCCTAACAGGCACAGCCCAGCCATTGCCCAGAAACCAGATGCAACCACCATAGGAGAGCAAAGTTAACCAGTCTACTTATTCCCAGACTCAGCTCTGTCCTAGGAGTTTTCAGACTCCATGAACAGGACAGTGGGTGGAAGGACGGTGAATAGACAGCATGTGTAACATAGTTTCACCAAACTGTAGTCTGATGATCTTTATTTTAGAATTAGTCTGGGCCTTGTCTCCTTAGGAAAGGCATTGGTGCCTTTATTAAATAGAGTAAGCTCTTGAGCAAAGGAGTCAAGTTTTTGTTTTAGTTTTCCATGGGAATTTAGCTGGAACAGCCTCACAGTCCTAATTACAGTCAAGTCAGGGAGACTCTTACATGCATACAATCCTCTAAAGCTAGCTAGAAGGTGCTCAGTGTTGGACAAAGGGAACATAATTGAATTCTCTGTCTTGGAGGTTTCCTTTGTTCTGATAGTCAAATGCTGAAGCATATAAAAGGAAGAGAAGGGAAGAGACCAGGCATAGATGGTGAGCTACTTCAGATGTAGTGGAAGAGTAGAAGAGTAAATTCAGAGATGATTCAAAATTTGGAAAGGACCAGGCAGTGGGAGTCAGCCAGCAGAGAAAGAGAGAGGGGAAAAGGGAGGGAAGGGGAGAGGGGAGGGGAGGGAGAGAGAAAGAAAGAAGAGCATGTCTTTTCAAAATGAATGTTTTATTAAGTGGGTAAAGTGGAAAGATGGTGTTTAAGTATCATGAACTGTCCTACTAGGCCTAGCATAGTTCTATAAAACTGAGGTCATTTGCTAATTCCCATTTATTAAGGTAAGCGGCTTGTACTGAGATACATTCTACATGTTAATGAACTTTGCCCTGTAAATAATACACATCTATCTATCTATCTATCTATCTATCTATCTATCTATCTATCTATCTATCTATCTATCTCTTTAAAGCATGAAAATAAATATAGTTTTACTTTAGGATGACCAGGAATCATTATTTGTTTAAAGTGGGGAAGGCAGACCCGAACCCCTGAAATGCAGGCTGTGAGTGAGGAGCTTAGGTGTGGAGGGGAGCCTTCAATGCCTCATTCTTTCCCAGATCCTTATTTGGAAACTCTCTACACCAAGCAGTAATTGTTAGCTTGTTTTCCTCTTGGGAGTCTAAGTATTTAACATTAAATCTGCCAGAAATTCAGTCAGTACACTTCCACCTTTGCTTTTACATATAGAACCAGTTCTCAACAATGCAACACGGTTTGGACCCAAAATGAAAACTTAAAGACATAAAACAAAACTTGACTTTTCTTATTACTAGCAGAAAAAGTTCATACTTTTTTCCTCTTGAAATTTCTGAAATATTACTCATTTTAGAGAAAGTAAGAATAGAGTTTCTGATCTTCCTAAAGTATAACATATTTATTTTGGCATTTAAAAAGTATATCCATGTTGCCATTATTTGCCGAGCAAAGTTCATTAAAATGTACTGTGTATTACTTGTACAAGCTTCTTATCTTAATAAATGGGAATTGGCAAATGGTCTCAGTGTTTTACAGAACTATGCCAGGCCTAGTGAGACCTTTCATGATGCTCGAACACCATCTTTCCACTTCACCCACTTAGTAAAATATTCATTTTGAGAAAACATGTTCCAGGCAGCTCCTCTGCCTCCCAGGAAGAATATTTTGGGTCTCCCAGTGACCAGGGGATAAAGAGACTTGACAGAAGAGCCCTAGAATCCCTGAAGAGCTAGTTCTTTGAAAGAGTCATTGTTATGGAATCTCCCTTTGAAAGAGACCACTTTATCAAGCTTGTAAGCATCTATAGGACAGACAGCATGTTCTGAAAAGAAATTCAGGGTAGTGTTAAAGGTAATCTAGTATGGATAGTGTGTAATTAGAAGAAGGATAGTTCCATTTTTATGGTTGCCATAACAATCATACAGTTGTACAAAAAATGTGCATAGCTTTTATAGAAGAGAGATGGCACCATTGTGATGATTCTTCTCATATCAGAACAACTGTTTTCAGATCTGAAAAATAGCGTGGCTTAACCCTTCCCCAGTTAGCACAGCATGTTCCCTGAGAACCTTCCAAGTTCCGGGCTGTTGAAATGCATTCACACTTGTATTTGCATTTTAGCCTGATAAATGGATTGAGAATTAAGGATGATGATCCTTTCAACAGCAAGTTTTGAACTCCTGATTTGGGAATTCAAAGGATGGGAAGTGTGTGTGTGTGTGTGTGTGTGTGTGTGTGTGTGTGTGTGTGTCCTCAAATAGAAATCTAGGAGAGATGTCTAGACATAGTTAATTCCTTGACTTTGTTACTATTCTGACCACTAGAATTTAAATTCATTACTCCATTGTGTTTAATCTCAAAAAAAAAAAAAAAGTCATAATAAGATTTGGTTACATTTGGTTACAATTTCTGTTTTATTTTATTTTTACATGTTAACTATGTTGCTTCTGGAACTTGTGAATTAAATTTGTATAGTATATTTAAGTTAAAGTATATCCATCCATACACTATTTTTTAAAAATCTATTCCCCCGCCTATATTTTTTATTAATGTAGTCTCTCAAGGAAAAATACTTGGAATTTGACTCCTTTAGACATGTAAATATCCCATTTGATGAAATTTGATACCAAAAGTTTATGAAGTTATAAATTAAGTATAAATCTGTCAAATTGTTGTACATAAAATGAAGTTACTTTCAATGTATATATGTATGTATATTTGTATGTTTTTGAAACAAGATCTCACTATGTAGCCCTGGCTGGCCTGAAACTTTCTATGTAGACTAGACTGTCCTTTAACTCAGAAATCTGCCTACCTCTGCCTCCCTAGTGTTGATGCTAAAGGCATGCACCATCCTGTACAGCAAACTATTTATTCTTAAGTGTCATAATAGGGGTTCATTTAAAACTGCCCCCCATCTTTCTGTCTTCTGTTCTTTTTCTGCTGAATGAAACCCTTCCATAGATTTCATTCACCTACCATAACAAGACACTCTGACCCTTATTTAGATCCTGTCTGAACCTGGACAGATCTCACCACTCCATGACCTATTTCCACAAACCACCTACTTCTGTGCCCCCTACTCAGCAGGAAGTAGCCAGAACAGAGACTTTACCCTGCTTACCATGGCAGTGAAGTGAAGGATTGACCCTGGCGGGGATGGAGGTGACAGTAAGGATGGAGACGGTATAATGTGAAAGTACAGCAGAATGTTCAAAGTAAACAGCCTGTGCAATGGAAGAACATTATGTCTCTCCACATTGACAGCAGTGATTAAAGAGCAACAGATTCACAAACTGTAACCTGATTAATAACCAACTGAGGGAAACCAGATATTTTTGTTGGTTTGTTTGTTTTCTTGTTTGTTTGTTTTTTAACTTTTAAGATTTATTTATTATATATGAGTACACTGTAGCTGTCTTCAGACACACATCTGAAGAGGACATCAGATCTCATCACAGATGGTTGTGAGCCACCATGTGGTTGCTGTTTATGGTAGAGCTTGGCCTTCAGGTCAATCTTTTTTTGGGGGGGTGTTATTTGGCTTACATTTCCACACTGTAGTCCATCACTAAAGAAACAATCATTTTTTATTACTTCTTTGACCGTTGTTCATGGGCCTCCCAACCTTCTTTCTTTCTCTTTTTCTCATGGTAGTCCAAACGATATCCATATTGTTTGTGGTGCAATTCAATATATTCATTTTGTGGCATGATGACAGCCTTGGAGCAACGGTCCACAACCTCCCAGGTTCCAAAACCTTTTCTTTCCTTCCATTTTTATTAAATTGGCTATGTCTTGTTTACATTTCAAATGTTATTCCCTTTCCCACTTTCCAGACCATCATTCCCCCTAACCCCTCCCCCTCCTCTTCTATATGCATATTCCCCTCCCCATCCACTCCCCATTACTACGCCCCAACAATCCCATACACTGGGGGTGCAGCCTTGGTAGGACCAAGGGCTTCCCCTTCCACTGGTGCCCCTACTAGGCTATTCATTGCTACCTATGAGGTTGGAGCCCAGGGTCAGTCTTTGGGTAGTGACTTAGTCCCTGGAAGCTCTGGTTGGTTGGCATTGTTGTTCATATGGGGTCTCAAGCCCCTTCAAGCTCTTTCAGTCCTTTCTCTGATTCCTTCAACGGGGGTTCCGTTCTCAGTTCAGTGGTTTGCTGATGGCATTCACCTATGTATTTGACATATTCTGGCTGTGTCTCTCAGGAGAGATCTACATCTGGTTCCTGTTGGCCTGCACTTCTTTGCTTCATCCATCTTGTCTAATTGGGTGGTTGTATATGTATGGGCCACATGTGGGGCAGGCTCTGAATGGCTGTTCCTTCAGCCTCTGTTCTAAACTTTGCCTCCCTATCCCCTCCCAAGGGTATTCTTGTTCCCCTTTTAAAGAAGGAGTGAAGCATCCACATTTTGGTCATCCTTCTTGAGTTTCATGTGGTCTATGCATCTTGAGTAATTCGAGCACTTGGGCTAATAGCCACTTATCAATGAGTGCATACCATGTGTGTTTTTCTGTGATTGGGTTACCTCACTCAGGATGATATTTTCTAGTTCCATCCATTTGCCTATGAATTTCATGATGTCATTGTTTTTGACAGCTGAGTAGTATTCCATTGTGTAGATATACCTCATTTTCTGTATCCATTCTTCTGTTGAAGGGCATCTGGGTTCTTTCCAGCTTCTGGTTATTATAAATAAGGCTGCTATGAACATAGTGGAGCATGTGCCTGTGTTGTATGTTGGAGCATCTTTTGGGTATATGCCCAAGAGAGGTATAGCTGGGTCTTCAGGTAGTGCAATGTCTAATTTTCTGAGGAACCTCCAGACTGATTTCCAGAATAGTTGTACCAGTCTACAATCCCACCAACAATGGAGGAGTGTTCCTCTTTCTCCACATCCTCACCAGCATCTGCTGTCACCTGAGTTTTTGATCTTAGCCATTCTCACTGGTGTGAGGTGGAATCTCAGGGTTGTTTTGATTTGCATTTCCCTTATGACTAAAGATGTTGAACATTTCTTTAGGTGCTTCTCAGCCATTCAGCATTCCTCAGCTGTGAATTCTTTGTTTAGCTCTGAACCCCATTTTTAATAGGGTTATTTGTCTTCCTGAAGTCTAACTTCATGAGTTCTTTGTATATTTTGGATATAAGCCCTCTACCTGTTGTAGGATTGGTAAAGATCTTTTCCCAATCTGTTGGTTGCCATTTTATCCTAACAACAATGTCCTTTGCCTTATAGAAGCTTTGCAGCTTTATGAGATCCCATTTGTTGATTCTTGATCTTAGAGCATTAGCCATTGGTGTTTTGTTCAGGAAATTTTCTCCAGTGCCCATGTGTTCGAGATTCTTCCTCACTTTTTCTTCTATTAGTTTGAGTGTATCTGGTTTGATGTGGAGGTCTTTGATCTACTTGGTCACTCAGTAACCAAGTCTACTTAATTTTTATCAGTCAATATTCTCAAAATCTATCTTAAACCACAGTTTGATATTTTTAGTCTGGATTATAGGGAAACTACTACCATTGTAAAAGTAAGGCTAGGTGGTGGGGGCACACATCTTTAATGCCAGCACTCAGGAGGTAGAGTAAGGCACTTCTCTGAGTTCCAGATAAGCGTGTTTAGAGTGGGTTCCAGGGTAGCCAGGGCTACACAGGAAAACTCTGTCTCCAAAAAAATAAAAGAGAGGGAGAGAAAGAAATAGTTGTTCATGGAGCTTAGTATAAAAAGATTTTCTGGGCCCAGGGGAATCACCCAGCAACCTCATAACCATTGATATGTTTTATATGTGTGTGTGTGTGTGTGTGTGTGTGTGTGTGTGCGCGCGCGCGTGTGTGTGTGTATGTGTGTGTGTGTGTGTGTGTGTACACACACACTGCTTTCAGAACATTGGAAAGCCTAGCTCTTAGGTCATCTGAAATGGGATGTTGAAACACTAAGTTAACTGTCTTTGCCTTGTAAGTTCAGTGAGTTTAGTGTCTTTAAGTAAGCTCATGGGGAAGGTTATGACCTTTGTCCTGAGGAAACAGGAGACTCCCTTCCTTCATGGCATCTTCCCATGGTGCATTCTCATTGCAGCCTACCCAGACTCCAGTGCCAGCGCCATCATTGCAGTCCGCTGCTCTGCTGTCTTTTCTTTCTTTGCTTTAATTCAATGCTGTGTATTTCTCTCTTTTGCCCCACGAAGAGTCTAGGTGGATAGAAACCTTTGTGTGTTCTCAAATGGGTCCTGAGCACCTCGGACAGTAGAGGCCCACTACATATTTGTGATGAAAGACCTCTGGCCTTTTCCTCTTCGTTTCCAATCCCGTCTTCATGTTGATACTTCATTAGTTCCAACAACTCGGATTTGTTTTTGACAAAAGAATTCAAAATTATGAAAAGGACTGCAATTATATAGTTATAATTCATTTAAGAAAAAAAAGGAATGGATATATTTCTTGGGAAGTATCATGTTTGAAAGGTTTTGTGGTTTAAATGGAGTCATTTAATCTTTGTGGCTACAAAGGGGCCTGAACATAGTTTCTTAGCCATATTTCAATGAGCCTCCCACCATGCTTTGTCAGAGCTACCTAAAGTTAAAGGCGTGTCTAATGGAACAGTGAACTCTGTCCCCATTCCCCACCCCAAGTATTCGAGATGTGGGTTGGCTTGGAGTTGGAGACACTAGGGAGTTCATTTGACCTCGAGTGAGCTTCTAACAGTAGTGATTCTATGACTGAGGTCTCTAAAATAATACAGTGACTTTTAGGATATCTATCTATCTATCTGTCTATCTATCTATCTATCTATCTATCTATCTATCTATCTACTACCTTCCTATCTCTATTTCACATGGATTGAGGATATAGACCAGTCATAGAGGAGTTGCCTAGGCTCTGGGTCAACACACACACACACACACACACACACACACACACACAGAGAGAGAGAGAGAGAGAGAGAGAGAGAGAGAGAGAGAGAGAGAGAGAGAGAGAGAAGAATGAATGAGAGAATGGATAAACCAGAAATTGGTAGAATGATTTAAGTATAGGGGGCAGCAAAAAAGCGTAGAAAGATAAAGAATGGGAAAGAGTTCTCTAAGAATAATTTAACTCAAGCCATTTAAAGGTTTAAATACTAAACAGTAAAATTAAATCTAAGTGCTCAGGAATCTGAAGCAAAAACTTGATTTTGAGTTCAAGGTTAACCTTGATACATAGTGAGATCTTGTCTCAAAAAAATAGTAACAGTGATATATGATACATTGAATTTAAAAAACAATGACTTTGTAAAAATATTAAAAAGAGAGTGACAGGAAAAGAGAAAGAGAGAGAGAGTCAGACAGAGAGAGACAGACAGAGACAGAGAGAGACAGAGACAGAGACAGAGACAGAGACAGAGAGAAGACAACTGTGGGGCAAGGTAGGTCAGCAGAAACTCCTCTCAACAGAGGAGAGCCAGCCAGTACAGTTTTATAACTTATAAAATTATAGTTAAGTGAAAATCATCCAAGAATACTGAAACCACTAATGGAGTGGCTGTTTGTGAATAGTGTATTCATATATGAGAGTCTTTTTCCCTAGAAGACATTTTCTGTGTGTTGGGGAACAAGGAGCAGTCAGATAGCCTGGTCTGCCTATTAGTATCTTAATCCTTAATCTAATAATCTGCCAAGGTGGTCTGACAGTGTACCTTCTGATAGGATACAGTGTGAAGCCAATACCTCACCTGGGAAGCACTCAAAACAGTGACTCTTTAACCAGCCCACTTCTGTAAAACAGTCAACCTTTTAAATAAAACTTGTTTGAAATACAGAGGAGATTAATTGGAGACAGGGTCTTGCTCTGTTGCCCAAACTGGCCCGGCGCACAGACTAGCCTCAAATTCATGACCACCTTGCTTCCGCTTCTTGATTTCTAGTATTGCAGGCAGATGCTGCTGCAATTGATTTATTTATCTTCCTTTTTCTCTTTCTTTCTATGAGGAAAAAATTTCAGTAAAACAGAGCAGATGACATTATAAGTCAGCTGGCCTGGTTCTTCTAGACCAGTGGTGTTCTGTTAAAAGACAGCTGGATAGTAAAGAGACAAAAGAGGCATGACTAACAGGTACAGTGTAGAAGCTGATTCGATTCTGCAGCAGAAAGAGAAAACCTCTTGAAAGCTTGTGATGGACAGTTGAAGATCCATATGTGTGATTTATAGACTAGGGGTAGCACCACTGCCTTCTTGGCTTAGACTATGGTATTGTGATGCCATCAAATGCCCTTAGTCTTCAAACACATGCTGCAGTCTAGAGGACATGGAGAGTTCTGCAGCACAGCTCCTACAGGAGTTCAGATATGAAAAGAAAAGAAGCCAGTGTAGAAAGGGAGATATGGAGGGAGACCAAGAAGCAAATATGGCTGAATTGTGACCTCTGATGGGTCATTCGTGGGGAAAGATTTAGGGGTTTGCTGTAAGGTCCAGGATACCCTGAAACTCATCTTGTAGCCCTGGCTGACTTAAAACTCCTGATCCTCAGCCTTGAGCTACCTTGAGACTCACCTCTGCTTGGTCTTTATAAATCATTTTACAGCTGCTCTTTTAATGTCCCTAAGAGTTCAGAGGGAAGAAGTTTGTGTTGAGCCCATCTTGTGCATTTTAACCCTGGCTTCCCTGGCTGTCTCTGGCTTCCTGGCGTCATGTGGCATTGGCAGAGCTATGAGAAGTTCATTGGGTGAGTGAGAAAAAGAATAGGACAGGGAAAAGTCATTTCAGGTGCTTCTGAGTCCCATTTCATCCTTGTCTTATAAAAAGTCAGAGAACCCAGGAAACATTCATTTATGAATGTTTGCCAGCTCTTGAGGCTTCGTTTTGTGCTGCCACAGTTAATTCCTGGCTAGGTAAAAGAGACTTTCCAAGAAGGCCATGCTATTTCTCTCTGCCCATGGTATGTTTCGTGAGTACCACTTCATTACTGAGTGGAAAGTAGACAAACAGGATTGGTGACCGTAGTCTTAGCACTTTAAAAAGTCTGGAATTTGAGTCAGCATCAGCTATGTCAGTAGAACTGAGAGAGAATTGGTATTAAGGTTTCGGCAACTGCCATTTTTAAAAGCAGTGGTTGTACCCGTTCCTAGGAAGGGTGGGGTAAACTTTGAGTGGGCATTCCAGCTAATGAGGCTGTTAGCAGACACTGCAGCACTCACCTGGTGGGCCACTATGGCAGTGTTCTCGGGATTCAGTACTGTAGATAAGTACTCTCTTTGTCTCTTCCTTCTGATATGTTTTAAATAAAAAATTTTGCTTTCTCTATTAATCATGATACCATCTAAGAAGGTGTTGGAGTGAATATCTTATTCCTTATCCTAAGATCGTTATTTATTGGATTTTTTTTCCATTCTTTTTTACCCATTCACCACTGTTGACCCAGATCCTTTCCACCATCATTGCTTACTCTCAAGAAGACAAACCCAAAGTCACGGGCAAAGGAGGACCTCTATAAATTTTGTTAATCTGGAAACGGTTCCCAAACCACAGTTTGTAAAACACTATTTTATGAGAAAAGAAGATGGGATGAAGACAGAGAAGGACACCCTTGGAAACAATAACACTGTGGTGTGACCACAGGATCCCACGCCAGGAAGTCATGAGTTCTAATCCTAAATGTATTTCCCAAGGCACAGTGGCCACATTGAATGGAAAAGTGCTAAAGAGAGCCCTGTGGTTATTTCCTGTTCATCTCTCAAGCAGGTCTTCACTGCATGTATGCTCTCAGTGTTACAGATACAAGGAAGTGTCTGCCAGATCTGTAGTAAGTAAATAACAGTCCATCGGGGACAGTGGCCAGCGCCATCCGAGAGGAGCAGGTCACAAGCATGGGTAGAATAGGACGGAGAGTGTAGTTTCCACTCTGTATAGTCCTGGAGATCCCTGAGGAAAGATGGCATTGTTCCTGGGTCTTTAAAAGCCAGGTTGGTTTAGACCTTAGAAACCGGTAGGGAGAGTCTCCCAATACAGGAAGAGAACGAGCAATAGTTGAGAGAATTCAGGATACAGACAAGTTGGGAATGAGATCTAAATAGAAAAGCTTTGACACCTAAGCTGAATTTCTGTTTTATTCTTTAAGGAGCTGCAAAGGGGTTTAGACTATATATTTGCTATCTGCTGATTAATCTGTCAATGACCATGACCTTCAGAAGAAATTTCTGTGATAAGTAGTAGGGGTCATGGCTAAAATCTAGTGAGGCGAATGGTGATAGAGTACTATGGAGACTTGGCAACTGCTTCTAGCTGAAAGGGGTTTGAGATGATGGCACCTTGAGGGAACAGAGGACACAGGATCACCTAGAAGATGTGAAAAACAGAAGAGCAGAAATCTCTTCTGTGCACTTCTTTCTTGGGCTCTTGGCTGGATCATAAAGGAATACAGAAGGCTTTTAATTATTCTGCAGGTATTCTTTTCTAGAACCAATGGCTTCAAATAAAACAGACTGTCTTGGAACTTTACTGTCCCTTTAAAAAGTTCTGTTAGCCCCTAAGTCAGTGCTTTCAGGTTATATAACTACTGTTCTGCAGCCTCCTGGATTCTCATTCTTTCCCTCCCCCACCTGGCACTTTCCTTTCTGTGGGTCAGGTTTAGCTTCTTTCTAACCATTGTTGCGGAACCCTTTAAATATTTGGTCTCACAGGTTCTAAAAGCTGACTGGCCAGGCTGCTCTCTGCATGTTGTGAGACCAAAGCCTTCCAAAAGGGGGCCAGTAAAATCTCAAGCATGTCAGCAGAGCGAAGCAGCTGGAGGGTACAGTGCATCCGCATCCATACTGAACAGCTCCCAGCCACTGTGGCCCATGACCAGTAGCAGCCCTCACTTACCACACCATCACTGTCAAGGCAGGCACCTGATCATGGAGATGACAGTAGGTTAAATCACTGGGTCTCAGCACTAGGGACTGCTGCTTATCAGGGTCACATATTATTCATTCCTGCTTTGATTTCCATAGTGGGATGGCAAGTCTAGAGTCCACTGCATCAGAGCAGATCCTCCTTCGGAGCATTCTGAGTATGACACCATCTAAAAGTTTGTTCTTTGTCCATACTGCATGAATCTTTGTCCCAGCAGGCCCTCAACAATCTAATCTTAGTATATATGGATTTATTTATGCTCCCCACCCCCAATTTAGCTTTGAGAAGCTCGAGATACTAAATATAATGCAGTGACATTCTTAAAATTAGGAAATGAGGCAAAACATATCTTTGAATAGGAAAATAGGTAGAACCAAGGTAGAAGCTAGAAACCACAAATGTCTTCTAGAAGATGTGTTTTCTGAGTTTTCTGGGAGTCAAAGTAAAGACAGAAACTTAAGCATAAAAATGTATGTATTAGATGCTGAGAAAGCATTTGACAAAATTCAACACCCCTTCATGATAAAAGTCCTGGAAAGAATAGGAATTCAAGGCCCATACCTAAACATAGTAAAAGCCATATACAGCAAACCAGTCACTACCATTAAACTAAATGGAGAGAAACTTGAAGCAATCCCACTAAAATCAGGGACTAGACAAGGCTGCCCACTCTCTCCCTACTTATTCAATATAGTTCTTGAAGTTCTAGCCAGAGCAATCAGATAACAAAAGGAGATAAAGAGGATACAGATTGGAAAAGAAGAAGTCAAAATATCACTATTTGCAGATGATATGATAGTATATTTAAGTGATCCCAAAAGTTCCACCAGAGAACTACTAAACGTGATAAACACCTTCAGCAAAGTGGCTGGGTGTAAAATTAACTCAAATAAATCAGTAGCCTTTCTCTACACAAAAGAGAAATAAGCCGAGAAAGAAATTAGGGAAACGACACCCTTCATAATAGTCCCAAATAATATAAAACACCTTGGTGTGACTTTAACCAAGCAAGTGAAAGAGCCGTATGGTAAGAACTTCAAGCCCCTGAAGAAAGAAATTGAAGAAGACCTCAGAAGATGGAAAGATCTCCCATGCTCATGGATTGGCATGATTGTAAAAATTTACCAAAAGCGATCTACAGATTCAATGCAATCCCCATCAAAATACCAATCCAATTCTTCAGAGAGTTAGACAGAACAATTTGCAAATTCATCTGGAATAACAAAAAACCCAGGATAGCTAAAACTATCCTCAACAATAAAAGGATTTCAGAGGGAATCACTATCCCTGAACTCAAGCAGTATTATAGAGCAATAGTGATAAAAACTGCATGGTATTGGTACAGAGACAGAAAGATAGACCAGTGGAATAGAATTGAAGATCCAGAAATGAACCCACACACCTATGGTCACTTGATTTTTGACAAAGGAGCCAAAACCATCCAATGGAAAAAAGATAGCATTTTCAGCAAATGGTGCTGGTTCAACTAGAGGTCAGCATGTAGAAGAATGCAGATCAATCCATGCTTATCACCCTGTACAAAGCTTAAGTCCAAGTGGATCAAGGACCTCCACATCAAACCAGATACACTCAAACTAATAGAAGAAAACTTGGGGAAGAATCTCGGACACATGGGCACTGGAGAAAATTCCCTGAACAAAACACCAATGGCTTATGTTCTAAGATCAAGAATCGACAAATGGGATCTCATAAAACTACAAAGCTTCTGTAAGGCAAAGGACATTGTTGTTAGAACAAAACTGCAATCAACAGATTGGGAAAAGATCTTTACCAATCCTACAACAGATAGAGGGCTCATATCCGAAATATACAAAGAACTCATGAAGTTAGACTGCAGGGAGACAAATAACCCTATTAAAAATGGGGTTCAGAGCTAAACAAAGAATTCACAGCTGAGGACTGCCGAATGGCTGAGAAGCACCTAAAGAAATGTTCAACATCTTTAGTCATAAGGGAAATGCAAATCAAAACAACCCTGAGATTCCACCTCACACCAGTGAGAATGGCTAAGATCAAAAACTCAGGTGACAGCAGATGCTGGTGAGGATGTAGAGAAAGAGAAACACTCCTCCATTGTTAGTGGGATTGCAGACTGGTACAACCATTCTGGAAATCAGTCTGGAGGTTCCTCAGAAAATTGGACATTGCACTACCTGAGGATCCAGCTATACCTCTCCTGGGCATATACCCAAAAGATGCTCCAACATACAACAAAGACACATATTCCACTGTGTCCATAGCAGCCTTATTTATAATAACCAGAAGCTGGAAAGAACCCAGATGCCCTTCAACAGAGGAATGGATTCAAATAATGTGGTACATCTACACAATGGAGTACTACTCAGCTATCAAAAACAATGACTTCATGAAATTCATAGGCAAATGGAATGAACTAGAAAATATCCTGAGTGAGGTTACTCAATCACAGAAAAACACACTTGGCATGCACTCATTGATAAGTGGATAGTAGCCAAAAAGCTCGAATTACCCAAGATGCAGTCCACAGACCACAGGAAGCTCAAGAAGAAGGATGACCAAAATGCAGATGTTCCCACTCCTTCTTAAAAGGGGGAAAAATATTCATAGGAGGGGATATGGAAGCAAAGTTTAGAGCAGTGACTCAAGGAATGGCCATTCAGAGCCTGATCCACATGTGGCCCATATATATACAGCCACCAAAACTAGATAAGATTGATGAAGCTAGAAAATGCATGCTGAAAGGGACCAGATGTAGATCTCTCCTGAGAGACACATCCAGAGCATGTTCAATACAGAGGTCAATGCTAGCAGCAAACCACCGAACTGAGAACAGGACACCCTTGGGGAGAATTAGAGGAAGGATTGAAAGAGTTGAACGAGCTTGCAACCCCATAAGAACAACAATGAACCATCAACCAGAGCTTCCAGGGACTAAACCACTACCGAAAGACTATACATGGACTGACCCAGGGCTCCAACTGCATATGTAGCAGAGAATAGCCTTTTTGGGGCACCAGTGGAAGGGGAAGCTCTTGGTCCTGCCAAAGTTGGACCCCCCCCCGGTACAGGGGAATATGGGGGGACAATAGGGGAGATGTATAGGGGAAATGCCCATATGGGGGAAGTCAGAGGGAATGCAGGCTTATGGACAGGAAACTGGGAAGGGGAATAATGTTTGAAATGTAAGTAAAGAAATATATCGAATAAAAAATTAAAAAAGAAAATCAACTTGAAGTTATCAGTGTTCTCTGAAGAGCATGTAGTAATGTTCTTCAGTGTTGAGGATCCAGCCTTGAGCAAGAGCAGCTGTTCTGTCTCAAAGTCATACGCCCATCCTCTCAGAGTGAGATTTTCAGCATACTGCCTGTGCTACAACTAGCCAACTCTGCTATTGTGTCAAAAAATATGACTGTCCCAGTCAAGCATTTTGATTTGTTTTCAACCACTTCAAAATGCAAAACTGAGGCTAGAGTTAAACAGTTAAGAGCATGGGCTGCTCTTCTAGAAGACCCAGGTTCAATTCCCAGCATTCATAAGACAGCTCACAACTGTCAACTGCCTGTAACTGTAGTTGCAGAGGATCTAACACTGTCTTCTGGGTTTACAGATATCAAACACACAAGTGGTACACATACCAACAAACGGGCAAAGCACCCATTGCATAAAATAAAATTTAAAAAATGTAATAAAAATATAAAAGCTGATATTGGCTTTCAGGCTGTTTACAAGCAGGTAGCAGACCATGCTTGCATGCAGCCCCCATCCCTGAGGACAACTTGTTCAGCTTACCATCACAGTAAGACCCCTGAGTACTGTTCCTTGTTGTCCACTTTAACTTAGACTTTATGTTCCTGGCTTAAGAGCAGATGAAAAAGATCATGGTAGAATAAACTAGGATTTTACTCAGAAAATAACTGTGGGAGAGCAAGGGGAAAAAGAAACATTTACAAACTCACCATAGAAGTTGTACTGTATTGCTAATGACTAGACCTGTTTCAGGCTGGATATGTCCTAGTAGGCATTAGCATTTGATCATTGTGTTCTTAGAGATGAATGCCCCAGAACCTCTGTGACATTTACATTACAAAGGTACAACTTACTAGTTAATCCTCCAAGTAAATCAATAAGTCATGCCCCACCCAAACTAACAGCATTTTTAAATTTTGACCTGGAAGGACTTCTCTCAACATCTTATGATGTCATTATGATGAAATAAAAGGACCACAGCATCCCTGATACCCCATGTGACATGTCGGATTTAGTTAAAGTAGTTTTTATTGAGTACTCTGTGTTCATAAAGCATTTGACTAAGTTTTAAGGAGGAGACAACAAAGAGCAAGGAGCAATGCATCCTTCCTTTACCTTGTTTAAGGTCCTCCCCATTGTACAGTTTATTACTGTATCATGTGAATCAATTTAATCTCCTGGGACTTTCTGTTACCACTCATCCAATGTTTCATTCTATACCAGTCAGAATGGCTAAAATTTAAAAACTAAATAAAGGAATTAGTGAATGGCCAAGATTTAAAAACTAACTAACCAACTAACTAACTAACTAACTAGCTAGCTAACTAAAGGAAGCAGATGCTAGCTAGCATGGGTGTAGGGAACGGGAGCACTGTGCTGATGGCGGGCCCACACACTGCCGCATTCACCATGGAAATGCGTGGGGAAGTTCCTCAGTAGACTGGATGTAGCTTTCCCATGTGGTCCAGCTGTACCACTGCTGGGCAGGTTTCCCAGGGATTCTCTGTCCTTACTGCAGAGTAAACTGCTTACCTGTGTTCATTATTGCTTTATTCACAATAGCCAGTAACAGGGAAGAGCCTAGACGACCATCAGCTAATGAAGAGGTAATGAAAATGCAGTACATACTCACAATGGAATATAGCTATAAAGAAAAATGAAATTATGAAATCTCCAGGTAAATGGATGAATCTGGAAATCATTTTGGGATAACTCAGTGCCCAGTAGACAAATGTTATATGTTCTTTCTCATATGTAGATGCTAGCTTTGGAACTTTAGATATGTGTGTTTAAATTGGAGTACTCATAAAAGTCAAGAAACTAGTAAAGGGGTCATGAAGAGAAGATTTTAAAGAAAAGGAAAGAACACAAGTACTATAGAGTAGGGAAAGGGAACAGTGGAACGGGCAGGGTTAAGTGAGAGTGGTAGTGGTAGGGAAGAGGCTGGAGAGATGGCTCAGTGGTTAAGGACCGCAGTTTATTCCCAGCATGACGTCAGGTTTCTCCCAACTGTCTTTAATGCCAGCTTCAAGGGATCCAATACCTTCTTCTGGTCTCTTTGGGCACTATGTACATGTAGTTCACTAACACATCATAACATTAAACAAATACATCTTTTTTAATTGGGGCAGAAGAGGGAAGGACAGGGCAGAGCAGGTAATATGGGAAAGAATAACAAACTTTTGAAAGTGCCACATGGAAGCATACTACTGTAGAATATATACATACATATATATGTATATATGTATATATACATGCATATATAAAAGGAGTTTAGATGGAGTTATCCTAGACCCCCCCTCCACAAACATTAAAGGCTCATTGCTTTTGGTCACCTCCAGAATTCATAGGACTTGGGAGATCAAGCTAGTATCAGCCTGGAGGCTTCATCCCACTGGCTACCTTTCACAGTGCTGAAAGGTCCTGCGCATGTGCTGGGAGAGTGATTTGCAGTCTTACCCAGCGGTGAATCATGAAAACTATAGTAATGCCTGGCCTGGCAAGATATGACTACTTATTAAATAGTGGCAAAAGTGTTATAAAAGGAACCAATTACTTTCTGGTTGGATATAAAGCTTTTTTCACAAGATGGAAATGCTATAAACTGGACCAAAGCTTGTGTCTCATTAGATCATAGACCCTAAGGGAGAACCTAGTACTCTTATTCTGCTAAATGGACATAGTAATAAACTGCCCCTAAGTTAATCTTTGTACCTATGTATTAGTACATTTCTCAACCCTCGTCAGAGAAGCTTCTTTTTGCAGTAGATGGACATTGATACAGAGAACCATAATTGGTCAATAGGCATAGAATAAGGGTCTGGGGAGTGCCTAGCTCTAAATGGACAATCTCTACTACAGTCTCTCCCCAACAGAGTTCAGGGGCCATTGTAGAAGAGGAAGCAGAGAGATTGTAGTGGATGTCAAATCACACAGTATTTGCTGGGCATAACAAAATACTTAAACACAGTGCCCACACAAGATCAAGCCAGCCAAAATCCCAGCATGGATGGAAGAAGGGCTCAAAAGTTCCACCCTTAGCTGAGGTGCTGCCCCAATTGATGGCTGCTGGGAAATGAAGAGCCATTTTTTCATTGGGGATTTGGACACTAAGAGGCTATTTATTCACCATTTGGTAGTCCTACAGACACATACACACAGGAAGCACTAAAAAGACTTGGGTTTTTGTTTATTTGCTTGCTTTTTTAAGAGTCTGTGAAGTTAGAAGAGAAAAGTGGTTGAGGTGAAGAGGAAAAGAATTGGAGGGGAGGGAATGGGGGATAGGTTTGATCAAAACATATTTATGCAAGTATGGAAATCTCAAACACTGAAAAAGAAAGTCTAACACATCACAATTTTAATTATTTCTAAATGAACAAACAGAAAAATTGATCAGTATTTGTTATGCATAAATAACATATAGATCTTAGACACCACAGACAAGCAATATTCTAACCCCTCCCCTCCATTCATACCTCATTCTCAGGCCTTGACAACCACTGATTTGCTCTGTCATTCTAAGTCTTTATTTTTGAGAAAGTTAATGTTTAACTTTCCTTTAATATTGGTTATAGGTTGAACCAAAGGACTCAAACATTCCCCAACAGCTCTTCTATTGATCTATGTTCCAGTTTCCTGTTAGTTTATTATAATGTTTAATTCTTGAAAATTATTTTTTTATCATTTTGATGTGTTCTTGGATTAGGTTGGCAAGAGTTTTATTGAGTACTTTTGCATTGATATTCATGAGGGGTTCTCTTTGTAGGGTCTTTGTGTGGTTTAGGTATAAGTGTAATTGTGGCTTCAAAGAGCAAATTGGGTAGTGTTCCTTCTCTTTCTATTTTTGTGGAATCGTTTGACGAGTATTGGTATTCTGTCTTCTTTGAAGATCTGATAGAATTCTGCACTAAACCCATCTAGTCCTGGGCTAATTTTTGGGAAGACTTTTAATAAACGCTCTACTTCTTTAGGGGTTATGGGACAGTTTTGATGATTTATCTGATCCTGATTTAAGTTTGGTACCTGGTATCTGTCTAGAAAATTGTTCATTTCATCCAGATTTTCCAGTTTTGTTGAGTATAGGTGTTTTTAGTAGGATCTGAAAATTTTTTGAATCTCCTCAGTTTCTGTTGTTATATCTCCCTCTTCATTTCTGATTTTGTTAATTTGGATACTATCTCTGCCCTCTGTTAGTCTGACTAAGGGTTTATCTAACTTGTTGATTTTCTCAAAGAATCAGCTCCTGGTTTTGTTGATTCTTTGTATAGTTTTTTTTTGTTTTTTGTTTTGTTTTGTTTTTTGTTGTTGTTGTTTCTACTTGGTTGATTTCAGCCCCAAGTTTGATTATTTCCTGCTGTCTACTCCTCTTCGGTGAATTTGCTTCATTTTGTTCTAGAGCTTTCAGGTGTGCTGTCAAGCTGTTAGTGTATGCTCTCTCCAATTTCTTTTTAAGGCACTCAGAGCTATGAATTTTCCTATTAGCACTGCTTTTACTGTATCCCATAAGTTTGAGTATGTTGTGCCCTCATTTCCATTAAATACTAAAATGTCTGTTATGTCTTAAAATGTATGTTATTTCTTTATTTCTTCCTTGATGAAGTTTTCATTGAGTAGATCATTGTTCAGTTTCCATGTGTATGAGGACTTTGGAAATTATAATTACATTATTTTCTCCCTTTCATTTCCTCCCTCCATCCCCTCCCATATACCCCACCCTCACATGGCATCTGGCACTTGGCGCGCGCGCGCGCGCGCGCACACACACACACACACACACACACACACACACACACACACACACACACTTCATGGCCTCTTTTTCTTGAATTGTCATTGTTGTTGTTCTTGGCGGTGATGGTGGTTGGGGCGTGTGTATTTCTAAATACATAAATACAACCTACTATCCATATAATCTCACTTATATGTATGTATATGTTTTTAAGGCTGACCTTAAACATACTGGATAACCAATTGTTGTGCTCTTCCTGGAGAGGATTGTTTCTCCTCTCTCAGACTTACTTAGTTGCTAATAGCTCTTTGTTTCGGTTAAGGCCCTGGGGGCTTTCACCATCCACATTAGAGTGGCTTTTGCTGTTATTCTCATTTAGGTCATGTTTAAGAAGCATGCTGGAGAAGCATGCTGGTGAGTTCCTTCTTTGACATTTCTAGATGACCCTGTCTCACACCAAACTGCTAATTCCTCTGGGTATTAAACTCTTCCCACACCTTCCCTGAGCCTTAGGTGCAGGAGTTGTGTTACAGATGTAGCTGTTGGAACTGTACTCTACAATTCTGCATTTTAACTGATTGTGGTTTCTATAATGATATCCATCCAACAAAGAGCAGTTTCCTTGAGGAAGGATAAGAAATACACTTACCCATGGGTAAATGGATGCATTTTTCAAATGTAGGTAGGGATAATGCTAGTTTAGGAGATCCTGACTTCACTATCCCTAGGTAGTTAGGTTTCTAACACCAGGCATGATTTCTCTCTTGTGAGTGGGCCTTATGCTCAGTTAAAGAGCTCTTGATTACTTACCATCAAGCTATGCTTGTCACCACTGCACCCTTGGGTTATCCCGCCATGATGTTCATTGTTGTTTATCAGCATCATAACTGAGTAGGACTGTTGGTTGCTTCTCTCCTTTGGAAACTTGCATAATGCCTTCTGGTACAATGAGAGCTAGTCCCCTGAGGAGGTTTTCCAGTCAGATCCAACTCAGGTTCTCTTAGTCCTGTATCTGAAGTATGTAGTATCTTCAGCTTGCTGTAGTGTACATGTAGAAGTCATAGGACAATTTTCATGAGTGGATCCTCCCTTCCTTGAAGTAGAGCCTCTTGTTTTGTTTCTGTCATACTGTACACCCTAGGCCAGTATGAGTAAGTATGACCCATGAGCTTCTGGGCAGTTCTTTTATCTCCACTTCCCATGTTGCCATAGGAGTGCTGGAGTTATAGATGTGTGCACCACATTCAACCTTTTGTGTGGGTTCTGAGTGAGGTGGTTAGCTATCCCAGGGACACAAACTGTGATCTGGTCTGTTTTTGGATAGAATTATATTATGCTTAGCTAGGTTAACTATATGGCCCCATTTTTTAATAACCTATTCCTGGGTCCTGTCCCTTTCTCAGATGCCATGTAACATTCTTTGGCATACTCTGTTTACTGGATGAGAAAGGGTTCAGGAATGTATCTATAGCTGATCCTTGGAGGACCTGCTCCTGTATATCCCGTGGACAGGGAGGCCAAAGATCAAATCTCCCTGCTGTCTGCGGACATCTGTTTTCTCTGGAGGCAAGAAGAAGTTGGGGTCAAGTCACGGAGAGGAAGAGAATAGTGATCACATCTCTGTCTCTCCCAGCCTCACACATCTCTCTCCTCATGTGCAAACTGTTCTTTAACATTCTGTGACAGTGGATTATTTGTGCTAATTCTGTTTTCCATCTTTCCTAGAAAAGACTGTATCTTCACTATTGACCCATCAACTGCTCGAGACCTTGATGACGCCCTCTCCTGCAGGCAGCTCACTGATGGTAGGTAGGCTAGAAATTCCTCTGCTGCAGTAGGCAACCTACACATGCACATGCTATATACCTGTGTCAGGCTTCCTTGTGCTGTTTTAGCAGCCTAATGGGCAAGGATGAGGTTGCTTCGTTCCTGAAATTAGCTATACAAGCTAAAAGTTGAGTCCCCATGGAGGCTCTGGTGTGGGAGAAGATGAGAAATGTTCTCTCACTAGCTATCTGTGGATCTTAGAGGAGGTAGCCATGTTAGCACAGAGCTACTTTTAGGCCTTGGCCCTCCTGTTAGCTTGGGTATGAGGAATTGTAGGAAGACCCCTATGGGCTCTACCCAAGAGAGACTGATGTTTCCTTCAAGCTCATCATGGAGGGGGCTCTCTCAAGACATGCTGTACAGTAGGGAGGCAGCAGGTACTACTTCCTGACACATGGTTGTCTAGATCTGACCTGCAGAATGCAGAAGTCTCTCTACTCCCTCTAGCTCTTTGTCTATTAAAAAGATTGTAAGGGCTAAAGAGATGGTTCAGTGGTTAAGAGCACTAACTGCTCTTCCAGAGGTCCTGAATTCAACTCCCAGCAACCACATGGTGGCTCACAATCATCTGTAATGAGATATGATGCCCTCTTCTGGTGTGTCTGAAGACAATGACAGTGTACTAACATACATAAGATAAATCTTTAAAAAAAAAAGTTGTGAATGGATGACTGTTAAGGGCCTTTGAAAAGTCAGGGAGAGCCTTTGAAAAGTCAGGGTCACAGTCATGGACAATTGTAGTAGAAAGAATAGCAGCAGCTGATTGTCAGAGGACCTGTGGATGTTGTGAGGAGAAAAAAAAATCCTTTCAGTTTCCTCCATCCCCACAGATACATTTTCTAGGTGTGTGTGGCTCTTTTCTTAAGGAGTACCTTGGTTACTACTGTGACATTAATTATTCTGGAAGATTACTTTAGACTAACATGGCTCTGATGATTTACCAGTGAGGTATACACATCTTTTTATTTTAGTCTGGCACAGAGCATTAATGGCCCACCTTCAAAGTATTCAGCCCTCATCTTCCTCTGGTACAAGCCTCTGCATTTCCTTCTCTGTTGCAATAAATAGTGAAGATTAGCAGACATAAACTAAGAGACAGAACATGCTGCCTAAAACTGCTTAGCTTCTTTTAGTAGATGCTCTCTCCACCCCCAACCACTCCCCCCAAATAATCCTGTGAATAAGACTCATGTGTGTTGGGCAACCCTCCACACAGTGCTCTCAGTATATGTTTCCATAATCTCAAATTAGAGCAGCCTATTTACAAGAGCAGACTTTGGCCTAACGCCTTACATTCTGAGCAAGCCTGTTCTCTCTGCAGATCCTACTCTCCAAAACACCAAAATGAGCAGTGTCCCAGGCAGAGGCCTGGTGATGCTGGGCCTTCCTTCCCTGGGAGTTTCAGCTCCTTTCTGTTAGTGGTTGAGAACAGCTGCTCTGTTTATTCTTTCTAGTTTTAAGTTGTTTATGACAGAAGTCTAATACCTGTTTCTCTATCTCTGCTAGCCTCAAACTCGTGGACTTGCAGGAGAGCAGGGAGCTAGCATACGACCTTCTCACTCACTCAGCACAGCCACGTTATGTCTAGTATGCAAGTGTGTGGACAAAGGTTTCATGGAGAAGATAAGGAAAAAATACCTCAAGGAAAGCAGATTAGCAGCAAATGTTCTTTACTTGTCAGACCATAGAAAACCACATAGACATTGTTCTGTAGGAACTCAGCCACAGCGGGGAAATAAGTTTTCAAAAGACTAAAGGAAAAGGAGAAGTCGGCCAGGAAAATGCCAGAGAAACTCCACAAGTGTAGGCAGGCAGACCTGGACTGGAGATTATGAACAAGGTCTATGAGGGGTGAGGTAACAGAGTTGAGGAGAAAAAGAATGTGTGGAAACAGGTGGCAGAAGGGAAAAGGAAGACAGAGGTGGTTCATCCTGGATGGGGGTGGGGGTAACTATCCATAGGTAGAAATTGGAAAGTCAGGAGGACATGCTGGTTTTGGACAGGTTGCCACATGGAGTTGCCTGTCTCATGATATGCATTTATATGAATCACTGCTAACCTATTTTTAAAGGACAAAAGAATAGATAGATGGATAGATAGATAGATAGATAGATAGATAGATAGATAGATAGATAGATAGATAGAGTAGATGATGTCCTAAAACTATAGCAAGAGAGCCCCGAGGGAGGACAAGTGGCATACCCAGTACAGAGAGTGAGCTTCCTAGGATGGATGGGATCACAGGCCACTTTCCTCTCTGCTCTACTGTCCAAATCTTATAATGTGGTAATAGTAGCTTTATAATGAAAGTAAAAAGTTATGAGGTGCCAGAAATCCCAAGCTGCCCAGTAGTCACCTTTGCACCAGGGGGTCAGAGCCTTCTATGTGCTTGCATTCCAGAGAGACAGTTGACATCTGTGCATTTGGCGAGGCAGCAGCAAAAGGAAGAAACCAGGGAAGTCTTGGGAAAGGCCGAGGTAGTCAGTCAAGCATTTTTATGGTGGCACTTCCACAGTTGGCCATTGGGACAGCTGGTTCTGCCAGGATCATTTATCCAGGGAGATGAAAAGCAAATGGGCAAGCCCAGTTTGGATTGGAATGGTGTTGGCTAAGTTCAGGTTCCATTAGTTACCAGTTCGTGTCAGTTCCTACTTAGAAGAAAATATTTACTGTTTTAAAAAGCAAATAATGTTTTCTGGACATATTTATATAATCTGTGTTTGTTTAAATAAAATACTGTATAAAAGGCATGCTTTTCTTTGGTCTCACAGAAATCATCTGAATGGCTATTATGTGAAAAATCACCTCTATGGACAGACAGAGCCTTCCAGTGCTCACACTTCCTTTCGTATAGTTGCAGGGTATACTCAGGTCTTTCCTATCAGGTGCAAGATACAAACAACCAATTGCGTAGAGTGTTAAAATTAACTGAAAGGAGGAGAAAGTGTATCCCCACCTCCCTTCCAAAGCAGAGCTTCTACCATGCCTCTGTTCTGGGATTCTTCCCTTTAGCCCCAAACATACCGAAGGGGAAGGAGCACTCTCCAGCAATGTGGATTCTTTCACTTTGCTTAAGAAAATATTTAATTAAAAAGTGGTATTGTAATGATATCCCAGAATCTAAAGACAGTAAATCCCAGTTCAGTATTTTATGATTGTAACAGATTGCTTGCAACACACCTCATGGATGACCTCACATTAGTCTGGGAATACCACAGTTGTAAGCTCACCCTCTGGTTTCTTAATAACTCTTGTGGCATTCACTTTATTGAATATCCAGATTGCATTTGAACTTGTTACTTTAAAGGCAACCTGTTCTGTCATAAAACTGTGTGACTCTTAGGAAATCCTCCCCTAAAACAATCAGAAATACTGTTATCTCTCTGAGGTTTTCCATTTGTTAGTCCTGAAAATGCTCCCCAGTGTCCTGCAGCACAAGTACAGTGTCTCACGTGAAAATCTTTCTAAACAAGAGCGATCACTTATCTTCTGAATCACAAGATCTCAGCTAAGGAACTGTGAGTCCATTCGCCATGTCATAAAGTCTTCCTGCCTCTGTGAGGTCTGGGCTGGATGGCTCCCTGTGGCTTGCAAGTTCTCCTAGAAAAGTCCATTTTTACTGGAAGAATTGGGATCTGGATAATATGACCCATTCTGCTCAGTCACTGCTTTTTCATAAGTGTCAAAGACCAAACTGTCAGGTAGATGAGTCCTTTAGCAAACTGTCAAGCGGGGCCTTTAGCTTCAGTTGTTTCTGGAACCCCACAATTCTACAGCATCTTGTTTTATAATTTGAATTCTCTAATGTTTGCTCTGTCATTGAACATGGCAGGCCTTAGAAGTGAATGAGCAGGAGAGGGGAACAGCCACTAATGAACTTCGGCTTCTTTTTGGAGTGATGAAAGAGTTCTGGAATCACATGGCTGATAGTTGCAGTTTTGTGAAAATGTTTTCACAGTTTGTGAAAAATGACAGAGAAAAGATGAATGAATGAAGAGTGAATGAATGAATGAATGAATAAGAAAAATAAGTGAAGAAATCTAAATCTACTTATTTTTGGTGCTTTATGAAAATTAGAATTTAGATTTTATCCATGACTAAGCAGGGATCTAAACAGAATATCCACCTGGGTACCTATAGTCACATCCTTTTTGTCTTCTCCTGGTTCCTTTTATCTCTAAACCCAAGTGCTCAGCTACCTACCTGCCCCCAACCCATTTGACTCATTGCAAGAAGGGCCTTCCTCCCACCTTGGTAAAAGATGAGGAAATGGATGTCTTTGATCAAGCCTGCATACCTCCAAAGACTACAGTGTTGCTCTTCTTTCAAGGTATCTCTCTCCTACGGAAGCTTTCTGACTGCCCAGCTGTCTTAATTTATTTTCCTATTACTGTGATAAAATTCCCTGACAAAAGCAACTCAGAGGAGAAAGGGTTTATTTCAGTTTATAGCTCAAGGGCAAAGTGCATCATGGAGGCTATCGGGGCAGCAGGAGCTGAAGGCAGGTGGTCACATCACAACTACAGTCAGGAAACAAAAGGCAATGAGTGTTTGTGCTTAGCTAACCTCCTTTTTTATACAGTTGAGGATGCAAACCCAAAGAATGATACTGTCCACTTAAGTGTGTGTCTTCCCAGCTTAATTAACTTCATCAATACTGTTCCTTCAAAGGCTTGTCCAGAGACTAAATAATCCTTCATGGTATCTGGAGGTTGTCTACTTGGGTCTTAAGATAGAACTATTCCCAATCTTCTGAGAAACTGATAAGTTGATTTCCAGAGTGGTTGTACAAGTTTGCAACTCCCACCAGGTCTACAACCTCACTAGTATGTGCTGTCCTGTGAGGTTTTTTATCTTAGCCATTCTGATGGGTATAAGGTAGAATCTCAGAGTTGTTTTGATTTCTATTTTCCTGATAACTAAAGATTTTGAACATTTCTTTAGGTGCTTCTTGGTTATTTGAGATTCCTCTGTTGAGAATTCTCTGTTTTGCTATGTACCTCATTTTTAATTGGGTTATCTTGATTGTTGGTGTCTGTCTTGAGTTCTTTATATATTTTGAATATTAGCCTTGTCAGATATAGGCTTAGGAAAGATCTTTTCCAAATCTGTAGGCTGTCATTTTATCCTAATGATGGTGTCCTTTGACTTACAGAAGCTTTGAGGTTTCATGAGGTCCCATTTATTAACTCTTGTCCTTAGTGCTTGAGCCATTAGAGTTCTGTTCAGGAAATTGTCTCCTGTACCAATGAGTTAAAAGCTATTCCCTATTTTCTCTTCTATTAGATTTAGTGTATCTGGCTTTATTTTTTCTATTTTTTATTGTTTATTTTATTTATTTACATTTCAAATGTTATCCCCCTTCCCTGTTTCCCCTCCACAAGCCCCCTATCCCCTCCTCCCTCCTCCCTGCTTCTTTGAGGGTGCTCCTCAAGCCTCCAGAGGACCAAGGGGCTCCCCTCCCAGTGATGCCAGATAAGGCAGTCCTGTGCTACATATCCAGCTGGGGCCATGGGTACCCACTATGTACTCTTAGGTTGGTGGTTTAGTCCCTGGGAGCTTTGTGGGGTTCTGATTGGTTGATATTATTATTCTTCCTATGGGGTTGCAAACCCCTTCAGCTCCTACAGTCCTGGCCCTAACTTCTCCATTGGGGTCCACACGCTCAGTCCAACGTTTGTTTGTGTACATCTGTGTCTGTATTGGTCCAGCTCTGGCAGAGCCTCTTAGGGGCTAGCTATATGGGGCTCCTGTCAGTAAGCACTTCTTGGCATCAGCAATGGTGTTTGGATTTGGTGTCAGCAGATGGGATGGATCCCTAGGTGGGGCAGTCTCTGGATGGCCTTTCCTTCAGTTTCTGCTCTACTCTTTGTCCCTGCATTTCCTTTTGACAGGAGGAATTTTAGATTAATATCTTTGAGTTGGGTGGGTGGACCCATCCCTTAACTGGGGGCCATACCTATCCACTGGACATGGTCTCTACAGGTTCTATCTCCCCTTTGTTGGGTATTTTGACTGAAGTCCTCCCTGTTGGGTCCTGGGAACCTCTTTGGTCTCTGGCATCTGGGACTTTCTAGTGACTACCCCCTGTGTCCCTCCCCAATGCTACACATCTACTTTCAAATTCCTGACCCTCTAACTTCTCCCCAATTTCCTCCCATATTGGAACTGGCTCCCTTTCTTCCTCCCCTTCCTCTTTCCCTCCAGATGTCTCTCTCCCTCAACTTCCCAGAGATTATTCTCTTTCCCCTACTGAGTACTACCGTAGCATCTTCACTTTGTTATGATCTTCTTTCTTCTTGAGTTTCATATGGTCTGTGAGTTGTATTGTGCCTCTTTTTGGCTAATATCCACTTATCTATGATTACATACCATGTGTCTTCTTTTGTGACTGGGTTACCTCACTCAAGATGATATTTTCAAGTTCTATCCATTTGCCTCCATTGTGTAAATTACCACATTTTCTATATCCATTCCTCTGTTAAAGGACATCAGGGTTCCTTCCAGCTTCTGGCTATTATAAATAAGGCTGCTATGACCATAGTAGAGCATGTTTCTTGTTGTATGTTGGAGCATCTTTTGGTTATATGCTCAGGAGTGGTATAGCTGGGTCCTCAGGTAGTGCAATGTCCAATTTTCTAAGGAACCTCCAGGCTGATTTCCAGAGTGGTTGTACCAGCTTGCAATCCCACCAACAATGGAGGAGTGTTCCTCTTTCAACACATCCTTGCCAGTATCTGTTGTCACCTGAGTTTCTTATCTTAGCCATTCTGACTGATGTGAAGTGGAATCTCAGGGTTATTTTGATTTGAATTTCCCTGATGTCTAAGGATGTTGAACATTTCTTTAGGTGCTTCTCAGCCATTCAATATTCCTCAGTTAAGAATTCTTTGTTTAACTCTGTTGCCCCTTTTTTAATAGGGTTATTTGATTCTCTGGAAACTTCTAACTTCTTGAAGAAACTACTTGGGTTCTTTGTATATTTTGAGAATTAGCCCTCTGTCAGATGTAGGGTTTCCCAATCTGTGGATTGCCATTTTGTCCCTTTTGACAGTGTCCTTTGCCTTACAGAAGCTTTTCAATTTTGTGAGATTCCATTTGTCAATTCTTGATCTTAGAGCATAAGCCATTGGTGTTCAGGAAAATTTCCCCTGTACTAATGTGTTCAAGGTCCTTTCCCACTTTCTCTTCTACTAGATTCATTGTATCTGGTTTTATGTGGAAGTCCTTGATCTACTTGGACTTGAACTTTGTACAAGGAGCTAAGAATGGGTCAATTTGCATTGTTCTACATGCTGACCGCCAGTTGAACCTGCACCATTAGTTGAAAATGCTATCTTTTTTCCACTGGATGGTTTTGGCTCCTTTGTCAAAGATCAAGTGACCATGGGTGTATGTGTTCATTTCTGGGTCTTAAATTCTATTCCAGGGATCTACCTGTCTGTCTCTGTTCCAATATTTTATGGTTTTATATCACTATTCCTCTGTAGTATAACTTGAGGTCAGGGATGGTGATTCCCCCAGAAGTTCTTTTAATGTTGAGAATGTTTTTTGATATCCTGGGTTTTTGTTATTCCAGATAAATTTGAGAATTGTTCTTTCTATCTGTGAAGAATTGAGTTGGAATTTTAATGGGGATTGCATTGAGTCTGTAGATTTTTAGGTAAGATGGCCATTTTCACTATGTTAATCCTGCCGAGAATGGGAGATCATTCTATCTTCTGAAGTCTTCTTCAATTTCTTTCTTCAGAGACTTGAAGTTCTTGTCATACAGATCTTTCACTTCTTGGTTAGAGTCACACTGGGGTATTTTATGTTATTTGTGACTATTGTGAGGGGTGTCGTTTCTCTAATTTGTTTCTCAGCCTGTTTATCCTTTGAATAGAGGAAGGCTACTAATTTATTTGAGTTAGTTTTATATCCAGCCACTTTGCTGAAGTTTTTTATCACCTGTATGGGCTCTCTGGTAGAATTTCTGGAGTTGCTTATGTATACTATCATATCATCTGCAAATAGTAATATCTTGACTTTTTCCACCCCAATTTATATCCTTTTGATCTTTTGTTGTCTAATTACTCTGGCTAGAACTTCAAGTACTATACTGAATAGATAGGGAGAGAGGAGTGGGCATCCTTGTATTGACCCTGTTTTTTTGGGCTTGCTTCAAGTTTCTCTCCATTTAGTTTGATGTTGGCTACTGGTTTGCTGTATATTGCTTTTACTATGTTTAGGTATAGACCTTGAAATCCTATTCTCTCCAAGACTTTTAGCAAGAAAGAGTGTTGTATTTTGTCAAAAGCTTTTTCAGTATCTAATGATATGATCATGTGGGTATTTTTTCTTTGAGTTTATTTATATAGTGGATTACATTGATGGATTTCCATATATTGAACCATCCCTGCATTCCTGGGATAAAGCCTGCTTTGATCATGGTGAATGATCATTCTGATGTGTTCTTGGATTCAGTTTGCAAGAATTTTATTGAGTATTTTTGCATTGATATTCATGAGGGAAATTGATCTGAAGTTCTCTTTGTTGGGTCTGTGTATGACTTAGGTATTAGTTTAACTGTGGTTTCATAAAATGTTTTAGGTAGTGTTCCTTCTGTTTCTATTTTATGATATACTTTGAGAAGTATTGGTATTTGGTCTTCTTTGAAGGTCTGATAGAATTCTGCACTAAACCCATCTGGTCCTTGGGATTTTTTGGTTGGGAGGCTTTTAATGACTGCTTCTATTTCCTTAGGGATTATGGGACTGTTTAGATGGTTTATCTGATCCTGATTTAACTGTGGTACTTGGTATCTGTCTAGAAAATCATCCATTTTATCTAGTTTTTCAAGTTTTGTTAAGTATAGGCTTTTGTAGTAAGATCTGTTAATTTTTTAAATTTTTTCAGTTGTTTCTGTTGTTATGTCTCCATTTTCGTTTCTGATTTTGTTAATTTGGATACTGTCTCTGTGCGCTCTGGTTAGTCTGGCTAAGGGTTTATCCATCTTGTTGATTTTCTCAAAGAATCAGTTCCTACTTTTGTTGGTTCTTTGTATAGTTCTTTTTGAGAATTGTTCTTTCAAGATCTGTGAAGAACTGTGGGAGGTAGGGGTTGTTGGGGGTATGACATCAATGGGGGAGCTTATCCTCAAAAGAGAAGGGGAAGGTGGGATAGGGGAGGACTTGTATTAGAGGTACTGGGAAGAGAGGAAGGGCTAAAGTGAATGAATGAATGAACGAACAAACAAACAAACAAACAAATCCAGGAATTACATTGGCTACCTTTTCTTCTCAGGACTGTTGCTGGGGTCCCTTCAGTAACCATTCCTCCCTCATTTCTGCCCATTATCTTTCCTGTGCTGTACTTAAAAGGACCAGAGCATGTCACTTTTCTTAGAAAATCTGCTTGTGTCTACAGACCAAGTCCTACCAAAGCCCTGTAAGGCTAGTCCTCTACTTACCCCTTTCTAACACACACACACGCGCACACACACACACACACACACACACACACACACACGAGTGCATATACACTCACACATGCATGTATACATACTCACATGCCCACACACACAAGCAAGATAAAATTCTGCAGGTATCTTTCCTCCAGGCAGAATGAATTATTTTTACTTGATCACAATAGCCTGTTTCCTTCATGTTTCTAACAACAATAAATACGATTACTTCTGATTTAATGCCCCTTTTTTCTTGTTTCCCAGGGCAGAGTGTTCTTTGGACAAATGTACATCTCAAGTATCATGAACTTTAGAAATATGAACTGTAAAGCTGTTCAGGGTTGCTAGACCTCACTAGGCAGTCTTAAAGTATTGCCCTTCTTTTTGCTGTTGTTTTTGTTTGTCTTGTTGTTTTTTTAACTTGCCTTCTTCATTCTTCTGTCTTTATCCATAAGTTTGTGGTTACTTGTAGGCTTATATCCTGATCTATAAGACTCCTTTACTTTCTACCCTAAACTAAATGTTTCTTTGGAATTGTCTCATCCCCATTTTTTAAGTCCTGTGTAATGTCTTAGTGATATTGACAGGCACACTGAAGTCTTTCTTATGATTGTTCTGTCTCTTTTTCTAGCATGGTAGATTTTGTACACCTCATCTCCAGAGTTTTCTTACGTGAGTCACTGGATGCCCTAAATGCTTTTCTCTCTTCATGCCTATAGCCTTCCCAGAGACCCACAGCATGTCTTTCATTTTGTGCATCTGTTTCTGCCTGTATCTTTGCCATTTCCAACTAAGGAAGGGCTAACTTAAGTCTATTATAGGCACAGAACTTACCTTACTCCTCATGAATGTCTTGAAGCTTGGTTATATATCATGGTATTTTTCCCCCTTGGTAAATATCCCATGTATACCTGAGGAACACATGTTCTCTTCACTGTTGAGAAGTGTTGACAGTAAAGACTGTGTTTCCGAGTGCTCTTGTGTCCTCACTGCTTTGTGTCATCCATGCCTGTGTTAGCTTGTCTGCACTGTGATGGGTGAGTGCCAGAGAGAAACAAAGGTTCACCTGCCCCTGCTCTAGAGGCCTCAGTGCAAAGGCAGGAGTGCGAGCAGAAAGCAGTAGTCACCTCTCCTCCTGCAGTGGCTCTTCATCTCCCCTGTCTGCTTTACAGTTG
Source organism: Rattus rattus (assembly GCF_011064425.1). Lineage (NCBI taxonomy): Eukaryota > Metazoa > Chordata > Mammalia > Rodentia > Muridae > Rattus > Rattus rattus. The sequence continues at coordinate 159,082,766 of NC_046157.1, forward strand.
TTAGAGATACTCCACTACCTGTTTGCGTTTGAATTGTGTGTCTTTGTCCATCCTTCCTTCTTTTTAAACTATGTTGGATTTATGAGGAAATTGTGGGCAGTCAAGGGTTTGAGTGTCACTCCCCTGCAGCAACATTTCTTTACATTTTAAAGTGAGTTGTTTTATGTTGTTTTGTTTATTATCCCTAATGCTGTTGGCCAATTAGAGGAGGACCTGGAAGGAGATCCAGGTGCTGAGGCGATCTTTGGGCAAATTTAAAAGCCTTCTCATTTGATAGCATAATTGTTTATAAAATCTTGTTAATACAAGACTTTCCTTTTGTTTGACTACTTTCACAATATGAAGTGAGCTAAAGTTACCAACATCAAGCAAAACAAAATTTCTTTAGTGTACAGGTGTGTCAAAGATTTCTCTACTTGTACTTTCCTATAGCTTTTAAGATATAAATTTGAGACTTAAAATTTAAAAAGAAAAAAAAAAGACGTTCTGGGGGCTGTAGAGTTGGCTCAGAGTAAAGAGTATGCTGGCCTTCCAAGGACCCAGGCTCAGTTCCCAGCAGCTTTGCCAGGGGGCTTACCCAGGCTTAACTTCAGCTCCAGAAGGGCTGCTTGGCACAGGCTCTGTGCACACCATTTATACATGCCACAGACAGACATGCACATGTGCACATGATCTTGAAAACAGAGAGTCTTTTTTTAAAAGATTTATTTATTTATTTCATGTATGCGAGTACCCTGTAGCTGTCAGACACACCAGAAGAGGGCATCAGATCCCCATTACAGATGGTTGTGAGCCACCATGTGGTTGCTGGGAATTGAACTCAGGACCTCTGGAAGAGCAGTCAGTGCTCTTAACCACTGAGCCATCTCTCCAGCCGCCCAGAGAGTCTTTTCTAAAGGATCTTATTTTAAAAAATAGTTACCATAAAAGCTTTTACAAATCATACATATACAAGAAAAAATATAGATGCTTTTGGAAATATATTTAAGATAAAAGTACATGTGATACACACACATTTACTTTGCTTATTCTTTGGGGATAATGATGAATGCCATTCTTACAGTGTACCAGCCTGGTAGCTCGACCTTGGCTACATCAAATGGGTTTTAATGCAGTAAGCATTCCTGCATATGAAGACTCACTAAATCATGATCACAAATGACCAATTCAAGAAAATATAATAATGCTAAACACATTCACCAATAATTTGTTTCAAAATATATAAAACAAAACTTAACAGAAATACAAAGATGAGTTGATTTTTATTGTTATGGGTTAATTTTATATACCTTTCTCAGGAAATGATACTATAAACAGACCAGAAGTTCAGTAAAATTACAGAAAATATAAGCCACATAGCTACTATCTGCTCTAATAAGGTTATCTAATGCAGCATTTACATCTAGAAAATGCAAAGTATGCTTCTTAAATATAAGATGCAGTTATTATTTTCTGCACAAAGTAAAGTGATCTTTAAATCTTTTAAAAATAACTATGAAAGTGGTATTCTGGAAAATAAAATACAAATGGGAAATTTAACCATTAGCTTCGTCCTTTTTAGTTTATGAAGACTTTGCACTTAGTCCAAGACAAAAAGTCCTTGCAGTGTCACTAAACTGAGACCTGAAACATACTAATGTAAACCTCTCTCATGGTCCAGCCTCCTCTGCTAGGAATTTGGCTAATGTCATCTTAACAATGAATAGCACTATGTCTCAGATCCTAAGACACACTACTCACTAGCGGGGACCCCGGCCACACCGATTGTGTTGGAAGAAGCTGACAGTTCTGCCAGCCTCAGATGACCCTTGTGCCCAACCGTTAGAAGCAAAGGCTTTGCTCTGCTGTCTGACTTCACACATATTATAATAAATGAATGTCTGTCTCATCTTTCTACAGGAAATGGTTGCTTATTTGTAAATATTTAGAAAATCACTAGGAATCCATTTCATGAGTTTATTTTCTGAACACCTTGAATAGGAACTGACTACACAAGAAACTCCTTTAAATTTGATCTCCAAATTCATTTAACAGATTGGAGTCTTGAGATCTTTTGCAAAAGAAGAAATGGAAACCCTAATCCTGGGACATTGTAATTATAAAAATAAGATATGCAGACATATGAAAAAATTGCTCACAGAAGGCACAAATGATAAAAAGATAATTTTAAAGATAGAAACAGTTGATACCCTTCTTTGTTTTGTGAGTACTGCAACAACTAAGATAAAGATTTGAACCTGAATTCATTGTCTACTCTGTGATTAGAAATTTAAAGAACATAATTTATCCTGATATATTTTTCAAGCCATTAGTCGAGATATAATTTCAAAAGATTACAGCCCCTATCAAAGCAATAGCATCTTGCCAGCTTTCACCTCCCTGTTTAGTAAACTGAGGGTTGCATCAACTGGCATAGACGACGTAGTTAATGCTCTTACTATATGTTCTTGTGGAGAACTGTGTTCTCCCTTTCATCCCAAAGCTCTGCTGCAGAAAACTGGCTGTAGTCAGGATGCACACACTTTGGGTCTTTTTTTCCAGTATTGGGGCCACCAGAATACAGTCAGTGGCCTGGACAGTGGCTCAGCATGCGTGGCAGCTCTGTCAAAAGCTGCTGGTGCACACATTATTGTTCTTCACCACACAGGACATACTTGTAGATACTGATTTAAAAAAATTAAACCATTAAACATCTCAAACATTGGTATTATACAATCAGATGCCTAGGCCATAATTCAATTACTAATTGCAAAAAGTACCTTAAGAAAATTTTATCAGGGTTGGGGGTAGGAGCAGTGTGAGGGGGGGTGGGAGGAGAGGAGGCTGTGATTGAGATGTAAGTGAATAATTTAATTAATTAATAGAAAAAAGAAAAATTCATCAATAACAACAAAAATAGATTTGGAAATATGTTTCTTATTATACAGTTGCCCAATTAACAGAGATTAAGGTTAGCCATAACTTGATTCCTTCTCTTCTTCCACTCAAAGATCAATCAGATGGAAGGCACAACAGGGACACTTAGTGTGGTCCTCTAATGTGCCCTGACGAGAGTGATTGTCCCAGCTCACCTTGGCTGTTTAGTCCATCACAGCTTTCTACACAGAGTACCAAATGTGTCCTTCTTTAGGCTTTGGGGTTTCTACTTGTCCTACTTTTCTGAAACTGTACAAGAGCCACTTAACTCTGGAATGTGCCTGCGCTGTCTTGGTTCCCTACAAGTGAGCACGGGGTTGTTTAGAAGCTGCTACTACAAGAGACCACATCACAAAAGGGAAGAGCATTTCTTTAACAGAAGAAACCTTGATACCTGAAAACCATCTGGGAGAAAGTGAGCAGAAAGCTGGTCCCCGTGTACCTGTTCCCTATGGACACACTCTTCTGCTTGCTGACTTCAGCTGCTGACAGTGCTTCTTTCTTAGCACTTTGCTTCAAGGCTGGTCTTATAACCTTTGCTCAGTGCTTCAAGCACAACTGGAAATGGTTAAACATGTCAATGGCTTGCTGTTCCTTGCATCAAATCTAGGTCCACTTGAACCTCTATCTGCTCCCACACCGTGAGCACCCACACCTTGACTATCTTCCCCTTAAGAGTCTAGACCTAACAGCATCTAAAAATACCTTAGGTACTGCTTGTGAGAAGTCTGTCTCAGGACTTGACTCCTCCTGGGAAGAGTATCACTAGGGAGGCTCATTCCTTTTGGAGAAGAATGCTACTGGGCCTGTGCCTGCTCTACAAATCACAATAAATGAATTGTCTTGTTAGCTCCTGCCTTGGCAGTGTCAAAGAAGCAGGTCACCTGGTTGCGCTCTGTGGTAAAACGCTGGGTCTACAGCATTCTCTGCTACATCAGCTGCTTGAAAGAAACTACATTCCCTTGTGCTCCTACCACCATGAACAGTATCCTTTGCCCTCTCAAAAGCTCCGATGACATGGGATAAAAAGATGGCCCAGCACCAGAGGAAGGGGAAGCCCTTGGTCCTGCAAGACTGAACCCCCAGTGAACAGGATTGTTGGGGAGAGGGCAGTAATTAGGGGAGGATGGAGAGGGGACCAACCATATAGAAGGGGAGGGGGAGGGGCTAAGGGATTTTGGCCCGGAAACCAGGAAAGGGAATAACAATTGAAACGTAAATAAGAAATAATACCCAATTTAATAAAGATGGAGGAAAAAAATAGAAAGTTAAAAAAATTACAAAGAAAATGTAGAGCTAGGGTATGTATAAACCTAGCAATATACAATAAATATTTGCAGCATAAAAGTTACATAATGGTGATAAACTACCAAATACTGCAATGAATAAAGATAAATGCAGTTTTTATATATTTTAAGATTCTGCCTTTTACAAAGGACATCTTATCCCTATAATTGTACCTTTAATTTTTTAAAAATTTCTATCAAAATCTATGCAAGGTTTTTATGAGCAGATATATTTACTCTAAAGTTTATATGGAAAGGCATAGACTCTGCAATAAATTTTCAAAGGCATAAGAATATTCCGTTATTTTAAAACAATGTATAAGCATGGCAAATTATATGAATGAAATATTTTCTACATTCACAATACTGTGGGTAGAAGACATGTCTCAATGGTTATTACCCTTTTCTCTCTCTCAAAATACCCAAGATTGTTTCCCAGAACTCATATGAGGTGGCAACATAGCACCAGTCACTGCAGATATAGGTGAACTGACTGATTCAATCCATTGCATTTTTCATCCTTCTTCTGGAAATCCATTTCAGAAAAAGGATAATATTTCTATATTCTTGAGCTAGAACATGTAAGTGGGAAAGTGGGCAGGATGTTGGAGTAGTTGAATGAAGGGAAACTATGATCAGAGTATATTGTATGAGAAACTTTATTTTCATTTATAAAAAGAAAAAAACATTTTGTAAATGAATTTTTATTACACAAAATAAGAAAATAAAAAGACTATATACAGGAAGAAAAAAAAAAAAAAGATGGCCCAGGCTCTTGTAACACAGTTTACAGAATAGAGAGTCAAGCTTTCCGGTTAGTCTTCAGTATCTCAACACTACTGTATGGATGACTTTATACTGCCTATGGGGGTGAGGACGGGAGAGGGGCCCACTGGGGCCAAGTATATGTGTGTCTCAGCCTCTACATTGTCATAGTCTTGTCTAGCAGTTCATCCAATTCAGATTTAAAAGACTTTTTAAAGTTGAATCCACACTGAACATGTATTTTCCTATTGCTTTTATTCTCTAAACAGTACAACCAAATAACTATGTACAAAGCATTTATATTAGGTTTTATAAGTCCCTAGAGATGATTTTAAATGAGGCCATGCACAGATTGTGTACAGATACATCAGTACTTTATGTGTATGTTCAAATACTGGAGTGCTTTATAAATGGGACTTGTGTATCCAGACCCCAGGGAACTGTGAGAATGGACCATATTTTCAGGCCCTTCAGTCAGTGTGGCAGCTTGATGACTGTCTTAGTAGCTGACCATCCCTCTCTGCCGGAGTTGTCTTTTTGTCCTTGACATTTTAGCTATTAGCCTGTCATGATTCTCCCAGATGGGCCATCCAGGCCCTTTGACATTTGTATATTAGGCAGAATGCCTGATTTGCACCCTCCATAATCTCTTAGCCTACAGGATATTCTCCCTGGTCCATCCACTTCCATGAAGTGAATCTTAAAAGGCTGTGATTCAATTGGATGCTTGTCTTAAAAACTGAGTACTGTGCTGAGAGGCAGCTCACACCTGGTTAGGAAAGTTTTATCCGTCATCTGTTGAAGATGTGCCACACTCTCTTTACAACGTAGGACCTACACATACTATTTAATCTCACCAGAAACTGTAGAAAGTCTGTTCTTTGTGTTGAAAAGGGCCCCTTATTCATTCTTCAATAGATTTTGGAAGAGAAATTTTCCACTTGAGGGCAATTTTCCGCTCAGATACACTTCTGGACTTTGTCTCTGACATCTTCATGATGCCCTGTGCTTTGAATGCTGTTCCTCCTACGTCCCTTCCATGGGAAGTCATTTCTAATCCCCATTTTGAAACACTGATTTTTTTTTCTCCCCTCTTGAAGTCTCTTATGTCAGAGGGCATTCTGACCTCAGACAAATAACAGGCAACTCAAAGACTCAGTTGCAGACAAACCTTATTTTGCTAGCAGTGCCCTTGATGAATCTGGGAGGAGCAATGGAAAGTTCTGTAGGTCCATCCGCCCAGAAGGAAGCACATGTCTTCTCCATTCATTTGGGGCCCTGGTGATGGAACAACTCTAACTGTCCTTGATGGATGATCTTTTTTAAAAACTTAATTGTACCTTGACTCAAAATATCCAAATAACTGAATAGCCACGCAAGGGCCCTGGCATGAGAGTGGGCTTCTGGGATACATGCCAAATTGCTCCTGTTCTGAGGGAGGCTATAAGTGGAAAGATTAAGTGGAGAGACAGCCCCACCTCTCTACGTCTTATTCCTATGTTCCACTCAAACCATGCTAGCCTGACTTCTGTGGGGTCCAGGCTTTGGAAATTCTCCTCTCTTCATGGATGTCTCAGTGCACCTTGTTAAACCAAGTTTGGACCCTGGCCTGTTCATCTCTTTCCAGCCCTACTGATTGGTTCCAGTTTCCTTGCTCATTAAAGCCAAGATAATCTGGCACCCACTAGTCAGGCATCCTCAAGCATCTGGCACCAAGGTAAACCTGGAAGCCAGTGGGGAGGCCCAGTGACCCAGCACTCCCATCGCACGGTAAGAGACAGTTGCAGTATGCCAAAACGAGCACTGGAAGAGGAGCACAAGAGTGGGCTTCCCACCTTGTCTTCGCCTCTGCTGCCTCTGGAAGTTCAAGCACGTCTGTGATTCCCTGAAATTCTTTCCTCAGCAATAAAATAGTGGTTTAAACTAGACATCATTGCAAGTTTCTACCAGTTGCAAATTGCTGAGTATATTAAAAACTAAATTAAATAAGCCCCCTTTATACCTGTTGTTGCAAAAATATGGTCTAACTTTAACTATGCTAGCAGTAGCATAGTCTACTGATACTCTCTACAAACCACAAGGTGAGCACTGTGCAAGCCTGCAATTCCAGTGCTCGGGGGTGGAGGAAAGGAGAGGCCAACCTGGCCCACCTACACAATCTGTCTACAAACAAACAAACAAACAAACAAAAACAGCAACATGGGTGACCTGTAAGGATACTCACTGCCAAGCCTCTTGATTTGAGTTTAATCCTCAGAACCCACACATGATAGAAGGAATCCACCTCCTGAAAATTGTGTGCCATAGTCTGAGTACAGGAGTGTGCACTCACACAGCAAATAAATTGAGAAAGAACCATTTTTAAAGGAAATAATGATAGCTACTATAACAAAATGAGAAAGATCAGAGTTCCTATTCCAAAGGAAAAGGTTAGCTCTCTGAGCCCAAATTCTCTAATCTCTGAAATAAGAATGATAATATCTAACTCAGAATTAATGGGAAAATTAGATTAAATAATCCCTGGAATCCCTGGCACCTAGAACTGTGCAATACAAAGAGTGAATGTTCGATGAATATAATTAATTAATGTTAACACAAAAGTGGGAAGATTAAACCTAAGAGTTGTACTACAGAAACAAACATCCAGCTGCTGTTCAGAAGCTGGAAAGTAAACAGAGTAGAAAATTCCGAACCACCTAATGTGTGCATGTGTGTGTGCATGTGTATGTATGCATGTGTAGTCATCTAGCTTTCAGCTCACTGTTACTTCAGTGCAGTGGAGAGAAGGTCTGAGAGTGAATAAGTAGTGCTAGACCAAGTGAGGAGCCTGTATAGAAGAAAAGGAGAGTTTGATCCCTGCCTCACATCCTACATAAAAATGAGCCCCATGTAACTCAGATCTACATGGGAAAGGCGAATCACTAACACATCAAGAAGATGACAGAGTAATAATCTCACAGCCTTAGGGGATACAACGATTTATTAAACCGGGCATGAAAAGCATGATCCTTAAAAGATAGATTAGGCCTGGCATGGTAGTTCATGCCTTTAATCCCAGCCCTGGGAGGCCAAGGCAGGCAGATCCCCAGGAAACCCTCTCTCACAAAAAACAAAAAAGAAGAGAAAAGATTTATAAACTGGACTGTCTATGCTGTGATAAAATACCATAGCAAAGGTAACTTATAGAAGAAAGGTTTTATTTTGAGAGAGACAGAGAGAGACAGAGAGAGAGAGAGACAAAGAGAGAGAGAGAGAACAGTTGATATGCTATTTCTGTAGCAGATTTACATCCTTTGCATATATAGATTATGAGTATAATTTTTTTGGTTTTGTCTACTTCTGGGAAGCCAGAAAATGGTTTCTCTTTCATGCAAAGAAATGAATGAATGAATGAATGAATGAATGAATGAATGAGTAAAGTTGAGTAATTAGATTGAAAAAGAGCTATTTAACATTACTAGAAATATCCCCTCCCAAAGAATTCAAGAAGTTAGACTCCAAAGAGCCAAATAACCCTATCAAAAATTGGGGTTCAGAGCTAAACAAAACATTCTCAGCTGAGGATTATCGAATGGCCAAAAGCACCTAAAGAAGTGTTCAACATCCCTAGTCATCAGGGAAATGCAAATCAAAACAACCCTGAGATTCCACCTCACACCAGTCAGAATGGCTAAGATAAAAAACTCAGGTGACAGCAGATGCTGGTGAGGATGTGGAGAAAGAGGAATACTCCTCCATTGTTGGTGGGATTGCAGACTGGTACAACCGCTCTGGAAAACAGTCTGGAGGCTCCTCCAAAAATTGGACATTCCACTCCCTGAGGACCCAGCTATACCTCTCTTGGGCATATACCCAAAAGGTGCCCCAACATACAACAAAGACACATGCACCACTATGTTCATAGCAGCCTTATTTATAATAGCCAGAAGCTGGAAAGAACCCAGATGCCCTTCAACAGAGGAATGGATTAAAAAAATGTGGTTCATCTACACAATGGAGTACTACTCAGCTATCAAAAACAATGACTTCATGAAATTCATAGGCAAATGGAATGAACTAGAAAATATCATCCTGAGTGAGGTTACTCAATCACAGAAAAACACACTTGGTATGCACTCATTGATAAGTGGATATTAGCCCAAAAGCTCGAATTACCCAAGATGCAATCCACAGACCACAGGAAGCTCAAGAAGATGGATGACCAAAATGCAGATGTTCCCACTCCTTCTTAAAAGGGGGAAAAATATTCATAGGAGGGGATATGGAAGCAAAGTTTAGAGCAGTGACTCAAGGAATGGCCATTAAGAGCCTGCCCACATATGCTTATATATATGTGTGTGTGTGTGTGTGTGTGTGTGTGTGTGTGTGTGTGTGTGTGTGTGTGTGTGTGTGTGTGTGTGTGTGTGTATGTATGTATGTATGTATGTATGTATATCTCCAACAAAACTAGATAAGATTGATGAAGCTAAAAAAATGCATGCTAAAGGGGACTGGATATGGATCTCTCCTGAAAGACACATCCAGAGCATGTCCAATACAGAGGTCAATGCTAGCAGCAAACCACTGAACTGAGAATAGGACTCCCTTGGGGGGAGTTAGAGGAAGTATTGAAAGAGTTGAAGGAGCTTGCAACCCCATAAGAATAACAATGCCAACCAACCAGAGCTTCCAGGGACTAAACCACTGTGGAAAGACAATACATGGACTGACCCAGGGCTCCAACTGCATATGTAGCAGAGAATAGCCTTGTTGGGGCACAGGTGGAAGGGGAAGCCCTTGGTCCTGCTAAGGTTGGGTCCCCAGTGCAGGGAAATATGGGGGGACAATAGGGAGATGTATAGGAGGAGTACCCATATGGGGGAGAGGGAGGGGGGACAGGAAACTGGGAAGGGGAATAACGTTTGAAATGTAAGTAAAGAAATATATCTAATAAAAAATTAAAAAATAAATATCCCCTCCCACCAAAGAGAGACAAGCCTTTCCAAGTATTTATCACTAAGATATAAAGTGATAAACTTTTGCCTCTCAGAATTTAAAGTGAGAGACAAAAATTTTAATTTCAGGTGAAAGGAAGATTTAAACTGAATTAATCAGTAGATAATTAAAGTTAACACATAGTATCTATACATTTATTCTTCTAGATGTATAAAATTATATATCTTTTATATTTTTCTTTTAGAAACTATTAGGAGAAAATAGAAATAAAAAATCTACAAAGGGCTGAGTGTGCTGGAGCCTGACTGTAATCCCAGCCTTTGTGAGTCTGAGGTAGGAGGAGCAGGAATTCCAGAGCAGACTTTGCTACACAGCAAGTTGGGGTTGAGGTCAGCTTGAGACCTGGTATATGAAACAACAGCACAAGAAATGGGGTGAAGAGATAAAAGATGGAGGAAGAGAGAAGAGGAAGAATGAAGGAGGGATAAATCATCCTATGAATGGGCGTGAAAATGCTAAAATTCTGTAGTCAAGCCTACACATGGGCGTGCTAAGCTCTGGAGGAAAGCTGTCGGCAGGAATCATACAGTGCTCTGTACACAGTAGTGGAGTAAGACTGGGGCTTTGGGACAGCCATACTTAGACACCTGAGAAACCTTTAAACAGTTGTGGACTGTGGACTCAGAGTTATGTGGCAGCAAGTGGGCACAGAGGCAGTATTTTGTCAGTGAATTTAAAAAGCAATCTTAACCTTAAATGAGAAAGTCATTTATCATGGAAAATTAGAATTTATTTTTAATAAATGTGGACCACAAAGTCAGAAATAATCCTATTTTCCAAGGTTCAAAAGTCATCATTGGGGGCACTGTCATTCTGTTCCAAACTATAACTGTCTTTTGTCTCTTTGGCTTCTCTTTCTTTTAAGTGTAGTTTTGCTTTACTGTATTTTGTCCTCAAATTTTTTTCCTTTCCTTGGCTTTAACCTTGTAATTTTGGGAGGTGACGGAGAGTTTCGAACATGCACAAGAGCCAGCTGACAGAATATTTTAAAATGTGTGTTGCTTCTGCAGTCCTTAAACCATAGCCAGTCTGCCCCATTTCCACCCTAGCCACCCCGCCCCCCGCCCCAGCTCCTGTCGCTTTTACTCTCTAAGTGTGTAACCACCTTCAAGATCCTTCCCCAGCCCTGAGCTTCACTGTCTTGGCTTTGAGGAAGGATCAGATGTGTGTGCTCAGTGCTCTGTCCCAGGCCTGACCGGCTGACCCAGGCTTTCCCCTTCTCACTTTGGAGACGCCTGGAAATCCCCAGACACTGCCTGTGCCAGCCTCACATGTTCAGCTCCTCTTTCTCCTTCCTGTTAATGAAGGAGCCCATTGCTCAAATCATTTGGAAGGAAAAGTGGACCTCACTCCTTCTTCCGTGCTATTCATATGAACTTAAGCTGAGATTCCTGAGAATTAGATTGAACATGACAAAAATTGCCGTGTGGGCAGTTTCATTGAGTACTTGCAGATTGACAGAACCCTTTGCAACAACGAAGGAGAAAGGCTCTTTAAGCTGCCTACCTCCAGAAGGTAAGCTCACTAGTTAAGGTGTTTGTAACTGAAGGTCCTTTTTAACCCTTTGATGGGCAGTAAAGAAAGAAACAAAGAAAAGAAGAAAAGAGCTTTGCACGTGGCAGTATCGTAGCCAATGAGGTTTATCTGAGGCGCGATTATTTGCTGATTGAAAGAAGAAAAGAAAATCTACAAACTCTTCCAGACCTAGCCCTGAGGGGCATCTGAGTGTTCGTGCCAGACAGCACCCTCCTTGTGCACACAGACCTTGCATTGCATTCAGATTTATGTGTCCTGGAATTTTTCATTACTTCAACTCCTTCTAAGTCTAAGAAATAGCCTCAAATCCTCACCACGTCACGGCCATGGAGTGCTGCCATGGCATGCCATCCCGGTGGTCAACTTTTGTGTGAGGAGATTACATAACAGAATACCGCACAGAACTGGAATTCATCAGTTTGAATTGTCCTTCTTACCTAGCAGCTCTGTCAGTGTTTCCACCAAAGTCAGTGTCAGCGGGACTCTGCTTGTCCCAGCTGAAAGAGGAAGTTTACTGTGTGGCCACAAGGTGATATAAGCCCAATTGTTTTTCAGATGTTTAGTCTGTCTCAAAACTTCAGAAGAATCAAGCAAGGCCAGGGCCTGCATCCTGGCTGCATGAGTTACCCAAAGGGAAGCCCTTTCTGTTGCCCCTTTGGTCAGTTTATCATTCCCGAGCTCTCAAACCAGATTTGTCTCTTTCTTCGAGCTTATAGGTTGGAAACACTAGTCATGGGGTCAAGAGGGTAATCCCCGAGAGCAGTGTGTTCCCATCATAGATTGGCTGGTAGCCCATCTAAGTCCAGCATCTGCTGTGTTGCGGAGAAAGGGCGTCTTGTAGGCGATGATGCTTTCATCCTCTGCTTGTGCGTACTGCATAGACGACTTGCCAGACAGCTCATTTCTTTGCCTGGCAACACCATTCTTCAGAGATCAAGACCTTCTTTGGGGTTACTGTTTGCAGTTTAGTATCACCATAAACCCCCACAATAGACACCTGGTATGCAGAATGAGGCCAGCAGCCAAATGAGAATGTGAACCTGGTATACTCGTTAAGGTCTGTTTGTTTCTTTTCATTCTCCAGTGGCTTCCCATCTCAGCTGAAATAAAATCTACATGCTTCATCCTGACCCAGCATGCCTATTGTTAGGCCTGCCTTCTTCACTAGGATCCTACTTCCTATCTTCCCTCCCTTCTTGCCTTCTCTTTGTTTCTTAAGCTCATCAAGCTTGCTCAGCTCCTAGCCCTTTGTTCTGGATATGCCCTGCCAACCATGCATTATTTGACATAGTTCAATCTACCTTGCGGGTTTCGGTGTATTCTTCAGGGAAGCCATCATAACTAAACTGAAACATGCCAAGTCTTCTCTCCCATGTTGTTACTTTACCCGAGGTCTTTTCTACTGTCTTAAGTAGACATCTTAATCTTATCATTTACTTTCTTGCCAGTATTTTCTCTTTGCTAGAACAAAGCTCCATAGAAGAACCCTGCCTGTCCTTCTGTATGAGTAGTCCCAGTCCCTGGAAAATGCTTGACCCGTACATGGTAGGAGCTTTCCTAGCATCTGTCAGATGGTCGAATGAGTGGCGGTGCTTGTCGAGAGCGTATTGGAGAGAGTGTTAGGACTATGATATAATTCACTACGAAGCTATGTGTTGTCTCACCTGAAGGAGAGTAGCTCTAGAAGCCCTGGGCTGTTGGCAGCAGCCACAGCTGTTGCTAGCTTTTGCCCAACCCTATTCTACTCTTCCTCTTAGACAGATTCTTGCCCCTGAGTTATGGACTTGTTCTGAGCAGCCTATAAGCTGGAGCTAGAGCAATCAATAAAAATTCTAGGGAATTGGCTTTGAAAGGGGTGGGGAACGAATACTTGCCGTTTTTATCTGAGGATGAAGTAGACTACACTGGGAAGTCCTGAGACTTTGAAGTCACCTAAAAGATGAAGTCTTGGACTGGATATTCTGTGTGCCAACCACCAAGGGACACTTGACAGCAGCCACTGTTTTAACTTTCCTGCTCATTCATTTGATGTGAAACACAGATCATTAAGCCTTTTCTTTGTCCTTCAAGCTGGTTACAGGGTAGGGACATAACTGATAATGAACATGTGGTAACTGATGTTGGGGGCGGGTAATAAGCTCTAGGAAGGTACCAAACGGGTCCTCAGGAAAGTCCTGCCTGAGAAAACCCTCTCTTACCCTTCCATGGAGTATGAGGGACAAGAGGAGCTGTCAGGAATTAGGTGGGAAAGAGTGCAGCATGCCCACACGAGCCACACACACACACACACACACACACACACACACACACACACACACACACACACACACACACACACACACACACACACACACACACACACACACACACACACACACACACACACACACGGAGGATGGAGCAGGGGAGAGAGGAGGATCTGGAGTTCCAGGCTTGGGAGAGAAAGGTGTGAGAACTTTGTTAGTTTCAAATTAGTTGCCTCGAATTGACAAAATAGCACAAGGAGAAGAGTGGACCATTCAAAGAGGTGGAACTCTGAGGAAGGATGGGCAGGCCTGTATTTCAAAAAGAGCACTATCTTCTGTGTGAACCATAGGTTTATGCAAGGGCATGGAGCAGTGAGAAACTTGGTCTTCCTTAAAGGAAATGATGGTCACTCTAGTGAAGTGGGACTGGGTGGGGAAGAAGTCTGGGCAGATTGGAGAACTTGGGAAAGTAGAGTGCAGTACCTGGTCAGCAGAGGCCTGAACACATCCTGGGTTTCCTCTGATCTGCTCCATGAAGGTGCCTTTGCTGATTTAGTGAATTTGGGGAGGACACAAATCCTCAGTTTACTACAGCAAATACTGTTGTTTTCTGTGAGGTGTGTCCTGTGCCACCAATGTCCTTCTCAGTAGTGGTGCAAGCACACTTAAGTGACCAGGTCTGGAAGGGTCTAGTTTTGCCCTAGCTAAGGAAAGACTGACAATGCCTCCATCTCCCCACCTCTGCCTGGGCAGCCCCCGAGGCTGGCCAAGCCTCTCTCTGCCTCCAGCTAAAGCTGGCTGTCAGCTAGAGATTTTGAATGGAGCTGCTGGGGTTTCCAGGACTTATTCTTCTAATTAAAGAGAACTAGAGTTAATGGCTTAGTGGTTGTTCCATAATCAGGCCCTGCTACAAGTGGTTAAGGAGCTTGGCAGTGAAAACCAAAAGAGCCTTCAGGGACAGGGGTGTGGCTGTGAACAAGGCTAGGAAAAGGACTTCTGCATCCAAAGCTAAGAATGTGGCTTCCCTTGAGTCATGGATGATAGGGAGGTTTTTGAGTTGTGGCCCATTGAGACAGAAAATTAGGCTGTTTCATCTTGTCCTGGAAGTGACCATAGATGGGGGTTGTGGGTGTGGGGGGAATGAGGGGGATAAATGGAACAAAAGCTCAGGAGTCAAGCTGGCTTGGAATTGGGGTTTATCACATCCTGGCTGGGCTATGTTAACCAGTGATTAGCAGCCTCCTCTATCCTCAGGTGATTTATCCTTGCAATCTGTTGGATGTGGTTATTGTCAGTGTTAGATTGTACTCAGACACTCTGGCACAGAGATATATTTTAAAAGTGGTCATTCCTACTTTTCTGAATAGCTTTTGAAGAGAAAGGATTGAACCCAGGGCTTTGTGCATGATGGGCAAATGATATGTCATTGAGATACATCCCCATGCTCGATTAGCAGCTTTGTGAACATCACTGCCAATGTTATATTCATGTAGCTGTTGTAGATTATGAAATACTTTACTATTTTCCATCAGTGAGACTTCATCTCACTCTCACAGGCTTTTGTCCTCTAGCATCAGTGTATCTACTAATTTCATTAGGCCCTGTTCTCCTTAAAAGCTGAATTTCCACGTGTGGATGTCTAATGCTGGCATCAACCAGAGGCTTCATTCTCTGCATCATAGGTTTATTCAAGAAAGCCCTCATTGAGCCTGGAGAGACAGCTCTCCAATTAAGAGCACATGTGTTCTTTTAGGACTCACACAGTCAGGAAGCACACAACTGCTTTATCTCCAGCGCTAGGGATCTGATATCTTCTGGGCTCTGTTCCATATATATATATATATATATATATATATATATATATATATATATATATATATATATATATATATATATCATCTTAAAAAACAAAACAAAACGTGGAGCCCTTGAGAACAGGCCACGTGAACACCTGGAGGATACCCCACCCCTGAGGATAGGACAAGGACCCTGTCAAGAAGTGGTTGCCCCAGCTGGGAAACTGGATTTGCAAAGGTGGTTTCTGAGCCCTGGCTCGAGTCTATTAGTGTTTTACACAAGTCAAGAGGTTCTGATAGTCTCTTTGCTTCTTTCAAAGGAATGTTTGTATTCCTAAGAGCTTTGCAGTCTTTGTAAAAGTAGGACAGGCGTGAATGGCCTTGGGAAAAAGACCATTTCTCTCAGCTTTCACTGCTCTCAGAACTCATGAGGGTCTCCTTTGCCCCACTAGATAGAAAACTGTTTTTTTTTTCTTTATTTTAAGGAATAGTTTTATATTCTTTTAGTAGACATTAAAGAGAGCATTTTATAAACATAGCACTCGTCCTCAGTGTCCTGACAGCAAACGCTAGCATGCTTGACCTTTGAGGTACATTATTTTCTTTCATAGAATTAAAACTTCAGTGCCACTGTCTTAAGAGTTCTGCAAGTTCACATTATGAAAATATATGTAATAAAATATTTATTTAGGGTTTTCATAAAAAGTGTCCAAAGTAGAGAATAAGAGAGTATCTTTTGCTGGGTTGAGAGGCTCTGCAGGGAATTCAGAATGAAATTCAAGTCCCTCAAATATATTTTGGTTGGCCTCCACCATGTTTTATCTCCTGTAATGAACTCTTTGTCAGTTTGTCAACTTTCACTAAGTTCACAAAGTTCATGTATAGTAACACAGAGCCTGGGTTTAAAACTATGGTTTATATCATGATGTAATAGTCGTCTCTCTTCCTTCAGTCAATATTTACTCCAATTTCAAAGGAAGACCTTTTATTTTACCTTCTTCAAGTGTTGGTTTTAAATACTTAAAGTATCAGAATTTAGAAACTGAGCCATCCAAGACTTCTTCTACCTGTGGTCACTTAAAGTGCAGAGAGTGTCAGGCATCATGGGTGGGTCACTGCACCCAGTGACCCAGCAGCATAGCTGCATGCCTACCAGAGTGAGACTACTCAACTTGGAGCCCAGCTGCTTTATCCGAGCTCCCCAGCCAGCCTTTTTCCTGTGGAAGATAAGCCCTTTGTACCACCCCATAGCAGCCATCGGCTGCCTTAGACGTGACTTCTCCTTTGTAAATGCAATAAAGCTGTACAGAAACACCCAAGGAACACTCAGTGGGAGGAGCTCTGTTTGTCAGGACAATGGAAGAATAAGTTCTATCTCTACTTTTTAAAAATCCCTTCTTTTTTGTACCCTTTTTATAAAGCTAAGGTAAGAATTACCTCTAGTGAAGGAGGACCAGGGAAGACGTATAAGCTACAGATGTTCCATACCAGCTATCAGGTGGGCCAGTCAGATGGTTTCATGGCAAAGGCTCCTGTCCCCAGGCCTGGGATCTGAGTTCCACCCTCAAGGTTCATAGGGTGAAAAGAAAAAGAATTGCTTCCTTCAAATTTTCTTCTAACATTCATTCACATGTGCACCATAGCATGCTCACCCCGCCCCATACACCCACACCCATGCATACACATGCATATAAATAAGAATGTCATTTTTTTTAAAGGTAAGAATGTCTGATGTCTTAGGGCTGGTCACACAGGTCATCAAAGGAGCAAATGGTGGTGTGCTAATAAGCTCTTTGATATCAGATGTGACTGTCAGTGAGTCGGAACCGAAAAAGTATTCATTAGCTTAGAAACACCCAAGTAGACAAATGGCCTGGGTTCAACCTTGGCTGGACCCTGAAGGTCAAATGAGGTCACCTTGGACTTTCCCCTATTTCTTAGACTTGTTATTTTTCTGTGTTGGTTTGAGTATTCACACGAATGTGGTTCCTGGCAACTATCCTTCATTTCTGAGTTCACAGGAGAGACCCTCCTGGATAAAGTCCATGTTGGCCCCTAAAAACAAGCTCAGAAAAAAATCTGTTTGGGTCATATGCCTATGCCAAGAACAGTCACTGTTGTTGTAAAATATAAAAAAATTAAAAAAGTATAGGTGTCTGTCACCTCGCTAGGTCCGGCACCAGGGTGCCCTAAGATATCTGCTAGATATCTTGGTGGAAACACATCCCAACTCCTCGGCGGCCCAGAGTCTCCTGCCGCCGCACACTTTCCTACACCCAAACCGTCACATAAAAGAACACACAACACAATAATCTTAGATCCAATTGATAAGATATAATTGCCCACCTAAACATACAAAGCCCAGTACCATCCATCCCTTAAGAACATTTGTAACAACCTGTAAAGGTACAGCGTAGAATCTTAACGTCACCCACCATATTGTCCTGCCATGACTTCTCTCCTTTCTCTCTCTTCCTCCTGTCTCCTTTCTCTTTGTTCCTGTCTCCTCCTCTTCCTTCAAACTTTTCTCCCGCCCATCCTTCCTTCTCATCCAATGACAGGCCTCCTTCTATCTTGTACCTGCCTCACCTGTGACATCATCCCACAAGTCACTGCCAACAGGGATGGGTGCACAGGATAAGACAGTGCATCAGGTGCATGCTCGGTTTAATCACCGTCAACCCTGTGCTTGCATCACCAATGTATCTTTCTTTCTCTAAGCTCAATGCCTATTTTATGAGCATGCTCTTTTTAGATACTGTCCATTTTATGTATTTATATAAATACATAAGTATATCCATGTATGTATTACATATGTGTATAGCAACATGTATGCATATTTATGTTCATATGCCATATCACATTTGAAAGTTAGTTAATATGACATTCAAGGGTAAATCTTAAGTTTATAAACTACTTCTCCTATGGCCCTAATGGACATTCCCACCAAACTGGTTAGTACTACTTTGGTGGCTCTTGGAGGGATTGAACTGTTGGAAGGAAGGAAGGATGGAAGGAAGGGAGGAGGGAAGGAAGGAGGAGGAGGGGAAGGAAGGGAGGAGGGAGGGAGGGAGGGAGGAAGGAGGGAGGAGGGAGGAGGAGGAGGGGAGGGAGGAGGGAGGGAGGAGGAGGGAGGAGGGAAGGAGGAAGGTAGGTGGGCAGGAGAGAGGAACAAGCAAACTGTTGATTCTACACTAGGCCTGTCTTTTGCAAATGTGGTGATGGATTTACCCAAAGATTAGAAGCCTTTAGAAATGGAAGATACTTGTGAAAATATTACACTCATTCACAACAGGAACCTCACCATCTGTTCAGTGTGGGATGAGGAAAGAGAACAGCACAGATCACAGCAACTAGAAGTAGCTGGCAAGACTAGAACCCATGCTTCAGGGCTGAGCCTGTAAGGGTGATACAAACCCTTGGAAAGGATCCCTGTGGAATTCTGCTGTCCTTCCAACCAAGTTGATGCTCCTCCTTATCTGCTTACAGGCACCTTCGAAGTGGGCGTCCACATAGCCGATGTGAGTTACTTCGTTCCTGAGGGATCCTCTTTGGATAAGGTAGCTGCTGAGAGAGCCACAAGTGTCTACTTGGTCCAGAAGGTACAAATCAGCTTTGAGTTTCTAGACTTTACTAAGTGTACCCACTTAGTGTGTTTTGAATTTGTAAAGAATATGCCTTTTCTGAATCTTTTCTCAGATCTAGTAATGTCTAAAGTATGGGCTTGATGCTGGGAATATGCTTGCCTTTTGCTATTGTACATTTTTGTCCCAAGCTTCATTTTCAGAGTATCCTTGTCACATAAGTAGCTACAACAGTGGTCAGCTTCAGAAAGAAATGAGGGGAAATGCTTGCTTTCAAACTATTGCTCCAAAGAAGGGCCTGTGAGACAGCCCATACCAGCTGCTGATTTCTGTATAGTTTGGTTGGGACCCAGCACATGTATTATCTGTGACCACTCTCACATAATAACAACAGAATGGAATGACAATTTACTATCTACAAGAGCCTTTGAGAAATTGTTTCAACCCTTGTTCTAAATGTGGGCACCAATCCTGTCCAGACCTACACTTTACAAGAGGCCCATGGAGTCCCCAAGATGGATTCTTTTGCTGTTAGATGTCCCTCATCTCAGGAAGGAAGATATTACGTCCCTTCTAGGAACTGGGAGATCACTCAATAAGTAAACTATCTGCCATGTGAGCATAGGGACCTGATCTCAGGCCCTCAGCACCTCCATGAAGCTGGGTGTGGTGATGTGCATCTGTGATATTAGCATGAGAGGGAGTGGATGGAGGCAGAGCCCCACAGCTGCCTGCTCAGCAAGTCTAGCCAAACAGTGAGTTTGGGCTTTGGTGAAAGGGTCTATCTCAAAAAAGAAGTCAGAGAGTGAGAGAGGAAGATGCCTATTGTTGACCTTTCATCTTTCTGCACATGTACACACACACACACACACACACACACACACACACACACACACACACACACACACACGTGGGAGAAAGAGATCTATCTATTCTACCGCTATGTAACTGTAACTGGCACATCCCTACAAGTAACTACAAGTATTTACTAAGCACCAAGTGTCTAGTGGGCATTGCGGTAGGTCTGAAGACAGCTGTAAATAAAAGAACATATGTGACTTATCTCTCTCCTCCATAGTAGTTCATGAGTTCTCCCAGCCTTTTGCTCTCTGACAATCTGCTCACTTGCTGAACTGAGTGGCTTGAACCTTCCCTCCACAGTCACATGCTCTAGAACATGACTTTTGGTATTTAATCATTGACTGTACCAAGGTAAAATGCCTGTTCCCACTCCTACCAACCCATCCCAAAGCATTCTTGAAGCTGGATATTGCTTGCTTGGCCCAACACTCAGGGACCAGAGACTAGCCAGGGGCCACATCTACTCCTTTCTGAGAATTTCCAAATGTCATCACTCAGGGAAGGGTACAGCTTCCTAGTCTCACCACTACTAGCTACCTGTGTGCCCACACTGTTGGCAACATGATCACAAGGCCATGAACTCCGCCTCACAAGCAGTGTGTCCTCATGGTCTGGCTGCTGCCTCTCTAGCTCCTTGTTTATTTTAGGTAGAATGAATACTGGAGTGCCCAACTGAAGTTCTGAGGCCTCTGCCTACATTGGGAACCTACAGGGAATTTTAAAAGAGGTTTGCCAGTGTCTAAGTTTTCACATACCTTTGGGCCTGAGCGTTTTTATCCTGTTTATAAGGCAACCTCCCCCTTTCTCTTAGGTCTTACTGACTTCTCTTGCTCCCTCCACACTTTGACAAACAAGACCTTGAAACATGCTTTTCTGGTTGTCTGAACTCCTATTACCTGCTTCCCAGAAGGTTTAGTCCTTTGGTAATTATGTTGTCTAGATGTTGCTAAGGCCGGCCACAGAGGCACAGTGACAAACAAGAGAGACAGTGTCTCAAGCAAGTTGGAAGGTAAGGACCACCACTGAACGTGCACCATGGCATATGCATGCATGCACTCACATAAACAAAAAGTGCACACACATACATTCTGGAGAGTGGCCTCTATTCTACTTTGTCTCTTTTTGGTATCTACACTAAGCATCTTGAATTAAGAAACATATTAAACTCCAGGGCCCCTTCCTAGCTTGACCCTTCTAAGAGTGCAGTTCTGACTCCTGTACAGTAACTCCACTTGACCTCAGGCTGAAGAAGTCCCATGTGCACTTCCTGCCTGACAGTGCTGCTGGCCAAACCCACCTTTTCCCTGGTCCAGACTGAGAAAGAGGGAAGCTGAACTTCCAGATCCCTTGTAACTGTGAAAACTCTAGTGTAGAGATAGGAAGTAACTGCTCACACTTAAAGGCTGTGTCAAGAAAGTGTGAAACACTCTTCATTTGCAATAGGTTAACTCTGCCCTTTGTTGAGAACTTTAGATCCATTGGAGCCTCCTCTTCTGAGCAGGTGGCTTTCTCTTGTCTCGAAGCTGCAGTCTCCTCTTATAACCAGGAATTCTGTTTCAAAATTAGAAACCAAAAGAATGAAATTGGATTAATAACTAGTGTTGTCCTTTCTGTTCCCTTGGTATTGTGACTGTCACAGTTTGGTGGTGTGGGTTGGGACTCTGCTGCTAACCTCTAAAGTGGGGAGCTGGTAGAAGACGGATTGTGAACCTCCACTGCCCAGCTCCGCCTCTAGCTTGGCAGGAGCTTGAGGCACCCGCCTCAACCTTGGCCAGCAGGAGCTGTGCATTCTGATGCCTTGAAGCACTGCTCTGACCTTTCTTCCTACTCAGCTTTGTTTCTTAAAGGCCCGGCTGTGTCCAGGAACTTTCTGCTGCTTTCACTTACTCTGCCTATAAAGGTCTTCTTAGAAGCCAGCGAGCTGCCTTTCCCTCTGCATCTTCTCTGCTCTCTCATTTGGCCAAATCATTTTTTCCCAATTCTGTCACTCCAGGGAATGGAGTGGGAGTTCCAGTTGATTTCCCATCTATAGAAAATGTGGCTCTCACTTCTTTTCATTGAGATGCCAACTTAGAAGTGAGTGATAGTCAGAGTCACAGTCTTGGTTTGGGGAATGACCCCAGAGAGTAGGACAATAGACAGGGAACCAGTATTGGGTCCAGATCCTAACTCACTGGCTTTAAATGAAATTCTTCTCGTTGAGATTTGACTCACAGTATAAGGACTCAGTAACTCGAGTTAACAAGGGCACATAGTCAAGAGAAAGATAAATTTAAACAGTGTCTGTTTAAATGTTAAAACCTACCCTTCCTTTTAACAAAGATGGTTCTCTTAAGATAGGGACAACTGTGTTTCTGAACTTGAACCTATTTTCAGAGGCTGTGACATTTGCTCATCTAATATCTTCTCTGGGAAATAAATACAATTTAATTTTAAGTTTTAAGGTAATTAGAAAAAATAAATACATGAATTAAGTTTAAAGTAAAAGAAAACCTGAACAGTCGGAACCCAACCGAAGCTCCGTGTCTGCTGGCCCAGCCGTGCGTGTTGTTTTAGGTGTGAGACAGCTCGGATGAAAGCTCGCCCATAAATCTCGAGGATATTTTATTGGTAGTGCTTTATAATAGAGATCAAAGATTGGGATTGGAAGCCTGTCTTCATGTAGAGTCCAGAGAGTTTTAAGATGTTCCTTTCTGACACCAGCAGGTTGTCAGTGCTGCTGTTTTGTTAATGTCAAACTGGATAGCAAAGAGTTGCTCAAATTCTGAATTCATGGAAGTGTTGATATGAAAAAGGAGACCCTTTAAGCAGAGATGTTGGCTGGCAAATATATTATCTATTTCCTTTAGGTTTCTTTAGTCTGTGAGCGGGGAGCTAGCTGAGCATGCCTTGGTGTGAAAACCTCCAAGTCCTAAGAAAAGGAGAAAACCCCAACTTGCCATCTGCAGATCTAGAGTGCACTGAGGGAGTGAGGGGTTACCTGGGGAGCCAGCCAGGACCTTGGCTTAAAAAGACAGACTGTGACCTCTCAGACAGTAGGAGACCCTCATTACTTGTGAGTGTCTGGCTTGATGTCACTGCTCATCCTTCCTGTTTCTCCGCACCCAGATGATTGATTCTTCCCCTCTGTGGCCCTTTCAACTGGTCACAGGGCTGTCCTGGCTCACCCACTGCTGAACTTGGCCAGCCTGCCCGCTGTGGCTTTAGCAGATGTTTCTGCTCTCTGAGGCTCATGTAAGATTTTATAGTCTTGTTGGTACCCCCACCCAGCAGTATTGGGCAGTGCTGTGCTGACCTAAATGACCAGTTCCCTCAACTCTCCCAAGCTCTGGTCCAGAATGCTTAGAAAGTCAGGGTCCTGTCATCACTCCTTTTTCTACAGCCAGCCTTTAATCTCTGTCCGGACTGCATTTTGGGTTTAGGTCTAAAACCTTCCCCAGTTCTGCCTTTTCTTCTGCCAGATCTCCTGTTCTTGTCCATGCAGCAGTACTGAGGACCACAGGTGTTAGGCATGCAAAACTGAAGGGGACACTGGTTTTGTTCCTGGTCAGAAAATGTTGACACATTATAATCACTTCCAGTACACTGGGCTGCCTTAGTTACAGAAGTATAGAGAGGAAAGGGAAGTCATGTCTACCTGAGTTGGAAGGAGTGAGGGACAGCTTCTATAAGAGTCAAGAAGATGACACAGAGGTCAGCTTTTGAAATGTCTCACATTTTAGGAAAATGTCTAGATAGATAGAAATAGGTACTGGGGACCTTCCAGGCAGAAGGTAAAAAGAAGTTATGTTCAAAGGCTGGAGGGATGGCTTGACAGTTAGGAATTACTACTCCTAGAGGAGTCCCAGATTTGGTTCCAATACCCACCTGGTATCTCATAACCACTAGTATCTCCAGTTCCATAGGACCCAGCCTTTCCTGGCCTCTGGTGGTGCACAGAGCTCACATAGGCACACACACACACACACACACACACACACACACACACACACACACACACACGCGCGCGCGCGCAGAGACAGAGGAGGCAGAGACGGAGACAAAGAGAGAGTGTTGTGGTTTGCCCTGGAGTTATCTGTATTTTGATGCTAATTCCACTGCCCCAAGGATAGCTGCCTAGTCACGTACTCAGGAATCAGGTGACTTCACCAGAACCTTCTCCCTATTGAATTTGTAAAATACAGGTGAGGGGCAGGTACAGGATAGAATGAGGCCTGTCATTGGAGGAGAAGGAAGGATGGGTGGGAGAGAAGTTTGGAGGAAGAGGAGGTGACTGAAATGAGAAGGAGAAAGAGACAGGAGAGAAAGGGAGAAGCTGTGACAGGAGAATATGGCGGGTGACGTTAAGATTCCTCTCTGTGTATTTACAGGTTGTTATTAATGTTCTTAAAGGATGGATGGTACTGGGCTTTGTATGTTTAGGTGGGCAATTATATCTTATCAACTGGGCCAAAGGTTATTGTGTTGTGTATTCTTTTGTGTGATGGTTTGAGTCTAGGAAAGTGTGTGGTGGCAGGAGACACTGGGCTGCATGGAGTTGGGATGTGTTTCCGCCAAGATATCTAGCAGATATCTTGGGGCACTATGGTGTGACCTAGTGGGGATAAAAGACATCCATACTTTTTTTTATTTTTTATATTTTTACAACAACAGGAAAGAAAAGAAAGAAAGAAAGAAAGAAAGAAAGAGAAAGGAAGAAAGAAAGAAAGAAAGAGAGAGAGAGAGAGAGAGAGAGAGAGAGAGAGAGAGAGAGAGAGAGAGGCTTTAGAAGCACTGTGTTTGAGGAGCAGCATGTAGTGTGACAATGCCGGGGTCTGGAGTCGGAAAGAGGCTTGAAGTGGCAGACTGAGCAGCATGGGCTTCCTTCAGGATTATAGGGTGTGCTCAGTTTTGAGGACAGTTGAGTGGTCTTCCTTCTAAGCAGAAACTCAGTTGAGCACTCCGGATAAAAGAGAATTCAGCCAGAGTCAGGGCTAGCATATCAGTACCAGGGTCCGTTCCACATTACTGCACCCTTGAAACTGAGTAAGTGCCCCGACATAGGCAGAACTCTCCAAAGTGTTTATCAATGCTACAGTATTGTGCTGGACAGTCGCCTCTAACTCCAGTAATGCCTATCACACAGCAAAAAAGAGGGAGAAGCAAAGAGTGGGGAAATGGAGCTCTTTCTCCAGGCACTGCTGCTGCCTACATTGAGATAAATGCAGAGGGCAGATTCTCCCTAGCAGCTCTTAGTGCATATGACCCCTGGCCACTGATTGTGGGGACCCAACACTGCTCTTTTTGTATTTTGTTTTTATTGTTGTAGACTTGGTGTATTATTGTATAGCTCAGGATCTCCCCGCCTCTATCATCATATCCAACCTATAGGTCTCGCCTTTAGTGAAGACTTCTTCACCCAACCAAAAGTATCTGGGACCCTTTTACCAATAAGAGACAAAAATCCAGCGGATCCAGCTCATCCAGCACATTGATTCCTGGGAAAGGTAAAGGCAACAGGACCTAATATAGATAGGATTGCTAAAACAGGGAGTGTAGTGATAGCTGGCAGATCACCTATCTGAATAGGATTATCTATGACCAAAGAAGAAGGAAGACGCATGGGAAGAGAGACAGCTCAGTCATTAAGAACACTTGCTACATAATCATGACCAAATCTCAAATATATCTCAGTAGCCAGGTTAACAAGCCAGATGTCCCTACAAAACACCTGGAACTTAGGCTCTGAAGGATCTGATTCCTTCTGGCCTCTGCTCATGTACAGGTACACATAGCCACAGACAACCACAAACGTTCATGCAGGCACACACACACACACACATGCACACACACACATGCACTCACAAGTCCTAAAAGTAAAGAGCAGACTGAAGTCTGGAGAAAAGGGAGGTGATATTTGCTTCAGCAACACACATACAGAAATTGGATGCAGAGATTAATACTGCCCTTGAGTAAGGCTTACATGCAAATTTGGAGTGTCCATATTTTAAAAATTACTGAAGTAAACTTTATTTTTCTGTTTTCCATTATTTCCATGAAATATCTGAAGCTAGGTATGAGGTGTATTAAGTTCAATTTTGCCTCTTGACTCTGTTTGATAGGTCAGTTTGGTTTGCTTTTATGTTGTTGTTGTTGCTATTGCTGTTGTTTGTTTTAGTTTTGAGACCATGTCATGTAGCCCAGGCTGACCTTAAACTCTCCATGTAGCTGAGGGTGGCCTTGAACCCTGATCTTCTTTCCTCTATCTCACAAGGCTGGGATTAAAGGTGCATGCTGAATTTTGAATCCCAAAAGTCCAAACAACATAAGGCCATCTCTAGTGAAGGCCCCTTTTTATCACCTCAAGGCAGATAGTCTGGTAACTGCAGGAGCTATGTAGAAAGAAAAGATCATATGGTATGACAGACAGCTAGGATGAAAGGAGGAACCATTATCTGCCTCACCTCTTAAAGATCCTACCATCTGTCAACACTGCTGTACTGAGAAACAAGCTCTGATTACACAAACGCTTGAATGAAAGAACATTCAGATCATCTCTAAATTATAACAGTTCTACCCACAATGATTCTGAGAAGAGCTTTGCCACTGGCCTAGGAAACTATAGACTATATCCAAAAAGGGAAAGTAAGTGTCCACTTTTGAACACTGTAAAAGGAGACAGCAAATCAGTTGATAGAGATTTAGAATGCCAGACCTTCGGGCCCACTACTGATTAGGTGTCATAGGCAAGGACTGATAGTTCAGGGGGTCAAGGGAATGGGGAAGTGGGAATGGCAGGGTCTTGTTTCTTAAATGATTCGGGGAAGTGTTGTGGTTTGTTTGCTCATTTGATGGAGGATAAGATATTGTTCTTACAGAAACATCAGTACAGGGAGGATGGAAACACAAAGGGAGGAAGCACCAGGCTCTGTTCTCATGTGTGTTTAGAGAATTCATGATGTCCAGACTCAGGTGTCAACAGAGGAGTCTAGATTCCAAGAAGAGGCAGGGCTCAGAATGCAGAAGAGATAGGTCAGAAACCAAAGTAAAGGAGAGAGGAAGGAGAAGAGAGGATAGAAGGTGAGGGACAACTGAAAAGGGAGTACAGAAAAGGCCAGTCTTGAGTGTCTACTGGTTCTTTATTTTGAAAAAACATACATAGACTACATAATATATATTTCCTCCCATATGGTCATGTGTGCACAAATGAAAGCATGGGTTTGTACCATGATGCTAGCATTCTAAGAACTGGGATCCCATGGTGTTTGTGCTTTCAAGTCTTGATTTAGAGAATCTAAATTTCCTACAAAGAGTGTGTAATTTCTGTAATTAAGGAAAGAGTAGAAGATGAGAAGTATAAACCATTTTGAGAAGCTTCAAGTGGAGAGACGAGGGGTGTGACTGGCAGAGGGATATAGTCTGGAGTTGATGATAGCCCCAACTCTGCACTCGGGGAATCGAACCAGCTGAGCAGGGAGAGCACTAGCAAGAGCTCCAGACTGAAGGCAGGGGACAGTTGCCTTGGGATAACAGGACTGACCATCCCTGAAAAGCTAGGGGAATTAGCTCAAGAGGGTAGTTGATGGAAAGTGCTAGAAAGGACTTAAGTCTACCTTCTCTCTGTACAAGAGTTGAATTGCTCTGCTGAGAAGGAGTGAGAAGAGAGAAGAATTGGAGGAGAGCAGTAACGAGTGTGAAGCCTGGGGAAGATGCTGTCAAGGCATGGCAGGAGCTGAGACTATTTGTTGATGCATCCGCATGCAGCCCAGCACGTTTCCTGCCACCATCAACGTCTAGCCAATAGGATCCCAAGAACGAAGGGAGCAGACTATGAGATGGGTTACATGACTTGTAGTTAGGACAGTGGGAGTTGGGCAGCTGGGATGGAAGCCCACGATAAGCAGGGAGTGTGATACAGGCAGGCCCAGGAGAGACATTCAAGCCCCACCAAGCATAGGCACTGGTCCGATGCTGTTGGCAACAGGACTTCCTCTCCAGAGAGATCTCCTTCCTGGTTATCCTGGTGCTCTGCACCAGGTCACTCTGGCCAATCTCTCCCGATACTGACAGCTTCACACAACCCATGTGCTGCTGAGGTCAGGGCACTTCTCTCCCTCTCACCTGCCTGGGCAGAGTTTTAAGAAAGTGGCTTTTAAGAGAATAGCCCACCTCACCAGTACTCTTCCACAAGACAGTCTGCTGTACTCTGGGTTGAGCAGAACGCATGCACAGTGACCCCTGGAGGACCAGTGGATTTACGAGAGGCTGTGCTGTGCCAAACCACACATGTGATCGTAACCTCTTAGTTTCTTCTCCTTTGAAAGGCATAGGCCTAGCCCTATTTACAAAACTGGATGGACATGGACTGTTTCCTCGGAATTCCATGTGATTCCTTCCCCAAGACCTAGTAGAAAGTTTATTAAAAGGACTGTCCCTTAAAAATTAAATGCAATTCTGCCGTCACAGACTCTTCATGAAACTTGAGGTCTTTGGCATCTGACCAGTGGGAGGAGCAAAACAGTTTTGATAACCTGATCAGCTGCAGGATATGCTAGTAGGTCTTTGTTTTTGTCTTTGTTTTCCAGTAGGCAGCCAAAAATCTTCCCTTTCTACCAAAAGTACTAATCCCCATGGACATGTTTTGGTAAAGATGCTGCTATAGCATATCTGTCGGCAAGGATGTCATAAAGTGTTGGGATCTGGGTTTTGTTTGGTTTTGTTTTGTTGTTGCACAAGTGTGTGTGTGTGTGTGTGTGTGTGTGTGTGTGTGAGAGAGAGAGAGAGAGAGAGAGAGAGAGAGAGAGAGAGAGAGAAGAACATGAACGAACATAGAAGAAACCAGGTTATTTATCTTATAGCAGAAGTCAGTCGTCTGTGTACTAATGGTGCCTGCTGTGGGGAGGTAGAAGATAGAAAGGCAAAGCCAGACAGACCTGCTTTTGTTCTTGGGGTTCCATATCCTGGAGTGGGGGCACCTAACAAGGGGTTGGGACGCAGTGTGGTCAGGGCCTTAGAAGTGCTGTGGACAAGTACGAAGGTGGGGTAAGAAGCTTATTCTTTGGGACTGTCCCACAGCCACTGTGAAGGATCAGGGGAAGTTATAAAACAGTACATTCACTGCCTGGGGGAGTCTGGATAGCATGGAGATGGCAAGGAGCTGAGTGTGGAAGGATATGCCAAAGTCTGCCTGAAGCAAAGTGTCCAGAAAGGTGTTCCAGAGACTGGGAACACCATGTGCATAAGCTAGAGCAGCAAGCAGGGCAGGTGAAGGGCTTGCAGTGGGAAGACTCATGGGCTCGAGCTGTGCGTGTTGGAGGGGAGTCCCAGGCCCAGGGCTGAATAAGGAAGGCTGAGCCAAGTGACACAGGGCTTGGACGCCTTCAGCTGATTGTTATTGGGCATTTCAGAGCTATTTCACTTTGAAAGAAACTGATGTTCAGAATTGTCCTAACATGCTGGATTATCACGCAGTGCCGGGCCCAGGGTTTGGCTTGAGGTCGCTGTCCAAAGCCTTATGTCCACCTGCTGCCGCCTCTGCTGCACTACCCTCAACTGCTCGATGGTCTGAAGACCTTGAACCCTACCCCACTCTTCACTTTATACATAAAATTTAACCCATATTTGTTTATGAAAATAGATCAAGACTACTATTATAAAAAGCATAAAATTATATTTATGTATAACATAATTTATAAGTGTGTAGCTTAAGAGGTGCCTTCGGGACACTGCTGTTAGCTGCACTCCTCCTTTATTTGGATATCACCTGTTTTTCCCATCAGTGTTTTCTGTCTCAGGGTCCAGTCTAGACCCAAGATACAATCACTTTCCTTTAACAAACACTAAAGCATGATGATGGAAGTAATGTTGTGACTTTAAGTCTTGGAAGTTAAAGCATGATACTTCCTTGAACATTGTCCAGTTAAAAGCAACAACCAAAAGAAATATTGAACGCTGGACTAATTGTTGCAGCCAGTTTCCACAGAATATCAGGTGTCATGATCTGACAGTGCAACCCAGAAAACGTGTGGGCTTTGCTCAGCCTCCATGATAGCACACCACACACTGGGTGACTTCACCAACAGACCTATATAATTTTTCCCAGTTTTGGGTGCTAGCCAGTGTGATTCCCAGTGAAAACCTCTGCCTAGATCATGTGTGGCAGTGTCCTTACATGGCCTCACCTCTGCACCCACTTGGAGAGATGGACTGTGTGTTCTTTGTCGCTTAGCTTCTAAACTCAGTTTCATGTAACTAGGTCTCACCTTTATGACTTCATTTAACCTCAGTAATCACTTAATAACCCTGTCTTCAAATACTGTGAAACTGGAGACTGCAGCTTCAATATATAAATGGGTAGGTACAATTCAGTTCACAGCATACTTCAGAGTCTGAAATTATAGAAAAATCTTTGTAACTGTCACAAAACAGTATGACACAGAGACTCACAGTGTGTTGGTATAGATGTGGATGAAGTGTTTTATAAAACACTTGACATACAAGAAAATATCATATATTTAGAACACATTTTAACTTATTACTAAAGCTAGTGTGGTGCTGAGACTATAGCTGGCCTAACATGCACAAAGCCCTGGGTTAAATTCCCAGTACACCATAAACCAGGTATGGCCATGCACACCTGTAATTGAAACACTCAGGAGGTAGGGAATCCGAAGTTCAGTCACCTTCAGCAAAGCCATCCTTTGAGGCAAGCCTAGGCAACACAAGACCCTGTCTCAAAGCAAGCAAACAGAAAACAAAATAACAAATAGTGTGTGTCATTTGGGCTGATGGTATAAAAAAAACAGGCAAGAAAAAGAGAAAATGTCAATAGCACTTTCATATAGAAGCTTTTACCAAAGTTTTCAAGTAGTCATTGGGTGTAAAACTTGTAGAACACTGCCCAACAGCTATTAATTTTTGTCACCACTATTGGCCAAGCATCTTAAATTTCTCCTTCCACACCAAGGACATACTTTCTATGGATGCAGCACATTACAGAAACTTCACAAAGTGAGGGAAACCATGGGGGTTGGTTTTGATTTTACTAATTAAGAAATTTACTAAATCTATATAGATACAGTGTAACAGCCCTCCCCTCCCAGTGAGTTGAACCCAGCACAGGGGTCAACAGTATATGTCAAGTTAGTCCACAGCAAATATAGGAAAGAATGGCTTATAATGCTATTTCAATTTGGGAAGAGAGTAGGTGGTAATATTATAATATGCGAGAAGAAATAGATTTGAAAGCAGGACGGAGAGAGGGCAAAGTATCTTGGTGGAGAGAGCAGAGAGAGATACTAATATGTTAAAGACAAATTATTTTGTTAAAAAAACCAGGTTGTGGGGTTGGGGATTTAGCTCAGTGGTAGAGCACTTGCCTAGCAAGCGCAAGGCCCTGGGTTCGGTCCCCAGCTCCGAAAAAAAGAATTAAAAAAAAAAAAAACAAACAGGTTGTGCAATTAGTTGTTTGTTTGATTGTTTATATAACCCTAGCTGGCCTGGAATTCTCTATGTAGACCAGGCTGGCCACAAATCCACAGAGATCTGTCTGCTTCTACTTCTGCCTTCTGAGTACTACTATTAAAGGTATGTGCCACCATAACCAGCAAGATCAGTTTATTATTATGAGATTGAAATGATAAACAAGAAAAATAATTCAGGCTTAAAAAGCTGCAAAAACGGGGCTAGCAAAGTGGCTCTGTGGATAATGTGCTTGCTGTCAAACCTGATGACCTGAGGTCAATCTCCAGTACCTACATAGAGAGAACTAAGTCTCTTGAGGTGTCCCCTGACTCCCAACACATATGTGCCATGGTACACACACACACACACACACACACACACACATACACACACACACACACATACATGCACGCGTGCGCGCAAACATAAATAGTGCATTTTTTTTAAATCCTGAAAAATGGGTGATTGTTTGGTCAATGTTCACCTATAAATCTGAATTTATGAACTTCGATTATAATAATTATTGTATTATTCTGTTTATACTCCAACATAATTTTGTAATTTATGGTATATTCAATTACCATAATTAAATAACTGATTATTTTATCTTGATAAGATTTTACATTCAGATATTGAATTTTAAGAATGTTATTCAATCAGAACAGTTATATCCCCAAACCTCCCTCATTTTTATCGTGTGTGTGTGTGTGTGTGTGTGTATGTGTGTGTGTGTGTGTGTGTGTGTGTGTGTGTATGCACTTTGTGCATGTCTGGTACTCACAGGGACCAGAAGAGGGCATCAGATGCCTTCAAACTGGGGTGAGCCACTATGCAGGTGCTGGGAACCAGACCTCTGCAAGAACAGTAAGTTCTCCAGCTGCTGAGCCAACTCTCCAGCTCCCTCCTCCTATTGTCTCCAACTCTTCTCTAAATCACTCATAATCATTAATGTAGTGTTATATTTTATTACTTAGGGAATAATGACAAGAAAAAGGTCTATATATGCATTCCCTGCAGATGCAGTTTTAGAAATGAAGAAACCATTCTAGGCTTGGCAGAACCTAGGGAGATACAGATTGGACTGTAACTAAAAACAGTGACAGTATTTGTTACTGTCTGACACCCTCCCTTCCTACTTCCCAGGCAGAGCTGAGACAGTGTGCTCTTTCTGCAGAGGCCACTGGGAGTGAGCCTGCTTCACCTTCAACTCACTCCAGAAGCTCACCAAAACTGTGTCTGTGCTATGACTGAGAGCCTGAGACAGGCTCCTGCCGGTTAGACAAGGATGCTCAGAGACTCTCATCTGTTCACAGGTGGTCCCCATGCTTCCCAGGCTTCTGTGTGAGGAACTCTGCAGCCTCAACCCCATGACTGACAAGCTGACCTTCTCTGTGATCTGGAAGCTGACTCCTGAAGGCAAGGTAGTAACTTGTCTATTTTGTCATTCATTCTTCATGTATGCTGTCTTATCCTGTCTATTGTGGTAAGCACCATGTGCCTGCACTAGGCTGGAGTTCCTTGGTGGATGGGTACAGAAGGTCTCAGGCAGCTGCTGTAGAGAAGAAGTCCAAGGACCCTCACTAGCCTCAAAGGAGCCAGTCCTACATAGGAGACACAGCTGACCCTACTCCCTGCCAGTGTTTACCAGCTAACAGAGGGTACTAATTGTGAGGTGGAAGATGGCTTCACTAATGGTGAGATGGATATCTGGAAGGCAGCTAGGAGGCCAGGTTGTTAATGCATAGTGGGAATTGATGTTCCTTTGACATGTCCTGAAGAAAATGCCATGAGAGCTGCAAGTTCCTGTGAGATGGCTGGAAATGCAAAGTCAAGTAGCACTTGAGTCAGAGCATGAGGTAAGGAGAGCACAGAGAATAGATGGTATCTGCAAGCACCCCTTCTACACCAGGAACAAAGAAGAGGGGTAAAGCTAACTCTGGGGAACGAGCTCCACTCCGCAGTGAGCAACTGTAAAACGGCACAATCATACGTGAGGACCTAGGGCTTACTTGGGCAGGCTTCTGAAAAACTGGTGCAAACACTATAAAGGAACATGGGAAATATATATGCTATAATGATAGATGGGAACAAAAAAAGATTTAACTATAAAGAGGTTCCAAATAAAGATGGAAGATTAAATAACCACATTGATTTCCATTCCATCCCAAAACCTCACTAAAACAACAGTAAAGAGATTTAAAAAAAAAAAAAAAAAAGCATAAACCCACAAGGACAAAGAGTGTGGGCGAGGAGTCAACAGCAACACAACTGGAAGCAGAAGAGTGAACTTGCTTGGGGGAGTGGTAACTGACTTAGCAGACCTGGGAAGGCCTGAGCCTGAGCCAGGCAGGGAGGAAGCCAGGGAATAAACATTCAGACTTCGACAGAGTTCATTGAAGAGATTGATCCCTGTGGTCTTAGCAGGAGACCTAGAGTTTTTGTTCTCTATAGATAATGCAAGGGGGTGTGTATGAAGCAGGGGTGGCAAATACTCCTGATACTACAGTTCCTCAGGGGCATTGGGGCAGATCTTGATATCTAAATGTTAAGAATCTTAACTCCAGGATTCTAGGCCTGTACTCTGTGAGTCACGAGGTCAGAGAAAGACAAGGAATCTAAGTCATTGAGAATAACCTTCAGCATCCTTAAGGACCTACCAGCCAGCAGCCCAGCACTGTCCAGTCCAGTTCAGTGAAGCTTAGAGGCTTGGCACAGTGAGAGCCTTTGGGACTTCCCTCCTTCTGCTGCTGCCTGTCGTCGTCATCCTCCTCCCCCCACCCTAGACAGGGTATCACTATGTAACTGTGGCTAACCTGGAACTTGCTATGTAGACCGTGCTGGTTTGGAACTCAGAGACATCCCCCTGCCTCGGCCTCGGCCTTACCCCTGTCACTATTCCCAGATACAGTATTTCACTTTCCCGCATGAAGAGACAACCACGTAGAAAGCATCTTCCGTAAAATGAATATAGCAAAGCGCGCGTACAAAGAGAAGGAGCCATCCTTGATGACCACTAGAGAGTTTTAAACAGTAGTGGGTGGGGGCCATGGGGATTTTAGAGATTAAAAACAGGATTGAAATAAATGGAGATTCATGATTCTGTTTTAAAGTAAAGTTGAATATTCCAAAACGATCAAAGAAAATTAGAGGATCAATCTGAGACGCCACCTACCGGAACCTGCTCTGTAACAGTTCCAGAAACCAGAGCAGAGGAAATGGGAAGAAATGCTGAGTTAAACCATGCATTCTTAAAGGATGTGACTTTGCAGGTGCAGAAAGCTCACTGCAATGCCTGTGGTGGGGATGTGCCATCCCTAACATACAAACCCTGATAGAGTCTCACAATACAGGAGACAAGGAAAGACCCAGAGGCTTTATGAAGGCCAAAGGAAGCTACACACACAGTAGACCAGAAGGTAAAGCGAGTTCAGACTCTTTCACTCCAGCCTCAGAAGTGTGACAGTGCAGGGACAACTCCTCCCTGTCTAGAAGGATAGGATCCTATCAGATATACACTGATAGGCTATCCGTAAACTGTGGAAGTCAGGCTCTTCAGGTGTGTGCAGTCTTGGAAACAAAGCAGCACTTACAAAGCCCTTTTTGGGGAAGTCTCATGAGACCTTGTTGTTGGCTCTGTAATCATAGAAGCCGAGGCATGAAGCTTGTAAGCTGAAAGCCAGCCTGGGTACTCAGAAAAGAAAGAGAGATGAGAAAGGAAGCAGGAAGGGGGCAGGGAGGGAAAAGATAATGAAGACACTGGAAGAAAAATAAAAAAAAAAGGAGAATAATAAGAAAGAATAAGAAGAGGAAGAAAGAGAGAGAGCTCATCGCCCAGATAGGTGGGCACTCCTGAGACTGCAGGGCAGGAGAGAATGCCAGTACTGCACACTCTTGCCCACATCCCTGGCCCAAGAGGAAACTGTATAGGGCCTCTGGGAACAGTAAGATAGGGGCACTCAAGCTGCAGGAACGCTCTGGTCCAGACTGCTCCCAGATCTGAAGGGACCCGGTCAAACAGCTCCCTGCACCCAAATCCCGTGGGAGGAAGAGCTAGACCTTCAGAGGGGCAGACACGCCTGGGAAGCCAGAGGAGACTAGTCTCTGCCCACATTTCTGACTCTAGAAGAAAACACCTAGTGCCATCTGGGCCCCCTGTGCACAGGGACCCTGGAGAAGGCGGGGCAGGCCCTCCTGGTTGCGGCCCTCACGGAGAGCTGAAACCTAGTGCCCAGGAGCGACTTCGAGCCCGAGACTGGATGTAAGACTAACTTTCCTGCTCCAAGTGACCTGCCCAGTGGACTCAGGACACAGGTCCACAGGAACAGCTGAAGACCAGTAGACAGGAACAACTACACACCTGAAGGCAGAACACTCTGTTCCCATAACTGGCTGAAAGAAAACAGGAAAAGAGGTCTACAGCACTCCTGACACACAGGCCTATAGGATAATCTAGCCACTGTCAGAAATAGCAGAACAAGGTAACACCAGAGACAACCTGATGGCAAGAGTTAAGCGCAGGAACCCAAGCAACAGAAAACAAGACTACATGGCATCATCAGAGCCCAATTCTCCCACCAAAGCAAACACTAAATATCCAAACACACCAGAAAAGCAAGATCTAGATTTAAAATCACAATTGATCATGATGATGGAGGACTTCAAGAAAGACATAAAGAACTCCCTTAGAGAAATGCAGGAAAACACAAATAAACAAGCAGAAGCCTATAGAGAGGAAACACAAAAATCCCTGAAAGAATTACAGGAAAACACAATCAAGCAGGTAAAGGAATTAAAAATGGAAATAGAAGCAATAAAGAAAGCACAAAGGGAGACAACCTTGAATATAGAAAACCAAAGGAAGAGACAAGGAGCCGTAGATGCAAGCATCACCAACAGAATACAAGAAATAGAAGAGAGAATCTCAGGAGCAGAAGATTCTATAGAAATCATCGACACAACTGTCAAAGATAATGTAAAATGTAAAAAGTTACTGGCCCAAAACATACAGGAAACCAGGACACAATGAGAAGATCAAA
This sequence comes from Rattus rattus, assembly GCF_011064425.1. Lineage (NCBI taxonomy): Eukaryota > Metazoa > Chordata > Mammalia > Rodentia > Muridae > Rattus > Rattus rattus. Next base: position 159,119,229 of record NC_046157.1, read on the forward strand.
CCTAAGGATAACAGGTATAGAAGAGAGTGAAGACTCCCAACTCAAAGGACCAATAAATATGTTCAACAAAATCATAGAAGAAAACTTCCCTAACCTAAAGAAAGAGATGCCCATAAACATACAAGAAGCCTACAGAACTCCAAATAGATTGGACCAGAAAAGAAACTTTTCCTGTCACATAATAGTCAAAACACCAAAGGCACAAAACAAAGAAAGAATATTAAAAGCAGTAAGGGAAAAATGTCAAGTAACATATAAAGGCAGACCTATGAGAATTATGCCAGACTTCTCACCAGAGACTATGAAAGCCAGAAGATCCTGGACAGATGTCATACAGACCCTAAGAGAACACAAATGCCAGCCCAGGTTACTGTATCCAGCAAAACTGTCAATTAACATAGATGGAGAAACCAAGATATTCCATGACAAAACCAAATTTACACAATATCTTTCTACAAATCCAGCCCTACAGAGGATAATAAATGGTAAAGCCCAACACAAGGAGGCAAGCTACACCCTAGAAAAAGCAAGAAAATAATCGTCTTGCAACAAAACAGAGAGAAGGCAAGCACACAAACATAATCTCACCTCCAAACACGAATATAACAGGAAGCAAGAATCACTGTTCCTTAATATCTCTCCTAATATCGCTCAACATCAATGCACTCAATTCCCCAATAAAAAGACACAGATTAACAAACTGGATGCGCAATGAGGACCCAGCATTCTGCTGCCTACAGGAAAAACACCTCAGAGATGAAGACAGACACTACCTCAAAGTAAGAGGCTGGAAAACAACTTTCCAAGCAAATGGTCTAAAGAAGCAAGCTGGAGTAGCCATTCTAATATCGAATAAAATCAATTTTCAAACAAAAGTCATCAAAAAAGATAAGGAAGGACACTTCATATTCATCAAAGGAAAAATCCACCAAGATGAACTCTCAATCCTAAATATCTTTGCTCCAAATACAAGAGCACCTACATACATAAAAGAAACCTTACTAAAGCTCAAAGCACACATTGCACCTCACATAATAATAGTAGGAGATTTCAATATCCCACTCTTATCAATGGACAGATCATGGAAACAGAAATTAAACAGAGACATAGACAGACTTAGAGAAGTCATGAACCAAATGGACTTAACAGATATTTTTAGAACATTCTATTCTAGAACAAAAGGATATACATTCTTCTCAGCACCTCATGGTACTTTCTCCAAAATTGACAATATATTCGGGCACAAAACAGGCCTCAACACATACAGAAAGATAGAAATAATCCCATGCGTCCTATCAGACCACCACAGGCAAAAGCTGGTCTTCAATAACAATAAGGAAAGAATGCCCACATATACATGGAAGATGAACAATGGTCTACTCAATGATAACCTGGTCAAGGAAGAAATAAAGAAAGAAATTAAAGACTTTTAGAATTTAATGAAAATGAAGGTGCAACATACCCGAACTTACGGGACACAGTGAAAGCTGTGCTAAGAGGAAAACTCATAGTTCTGAGTGCCTACAGAAAGAAACAGGAGAGAGCATATATCTGCAGCTTGACCTAAAAAAGCACACCTAAAAGCTCTAGAACAAAAAGAAGTAAATACACCCAGGAGGAGTAGAAGGGAGGAAATAATCACACTCAGAGCTGAAATCAACCAAGTGGAAACAAAAAGGACCATAGAAAGAATCAACAGAAGCAAAAGTTGGTTCTTTGAGAAAATCAACAAGATAGATAAACCCTTAGCCAGACTAACGAGAGGACACAGAGAGTGTGTCCAAATTAACAAAATCAGAAATGAAAAGGGAGACATAACAACAGAATCAGCGGAAATTCAAAAAATCATCAGATCCTACTACAAAGCCTATATTCAACAAAACTTGAAAATCTGGAGGAAATGGACAATTTCCTAGACAGATACCAGGTACCGAACTTAAATAAGGAATAGATAAACAGTTTAAACAACCCCATAACTCCTAAAGAAATAGAAGCAGTCATTAAAGGTCTCCCAAACAAAAGAGCCCAGGTCCAAATGAGTTCAGTGCAGAATTCTATCAGACCTTATAGAAGACCTCATACCAATACTCTCCCAACTATTCCACAAAATTGAAACAGATGGAGCGCTACCGAATTCATTCTATGACGCCACAATTACTCTTATACCTAAACCACACAAAGACCCAACAAAGAAAGAGAACTTCAGACCAATTTCCCTTATGAATATTGACACAAAAATACTCAATAAAATTCTTGCAAACCGAATCCAAGAGCACATCAAAACAATCATCCATTATGATCAAGTAGGCTTCATCCCAGGTATGCAGGGATGGTTTAATATATGGAAAACCATCAATGTAATCCACTATATAAATAAACTGAAAGATAAAAACCACATGATCATTTTATTAGATGCTGAAAAAGCATTTGACAAAATTCAACACCCCTTCATGATAAAAGTCCTGAAAAGAACAGGAATTCAAGGCCCATACCTAAACATAGTAAAAGCCATATACAGCAAACCAGTAGCTAATATTAAACTAAATGGAGAGAAACTTGAATCAATCCCACTAAAATCAGGGACTAGACAAGGCTGCCCACTCTCTCCCTTCTTATTCAATATAGTTCTTGAAGTCCTAGCCAGAGTAATCAGACAACAAAAGGAGATCAAGGGGATACAGATTGGAAAAGAAGTCAAAGTATCACTATTTGCAGATGATATGATAGTATATTTAAGTGATCCCAAAAGTTCCCCCAGAGAAATAACCTGATAACCACCTTCAGCAATGTGGCTGGGTATAAAATTAACTCAAATAAATCAGTAGCCTTCCTCTACACAAAAGAGAAACAAGCCGAGAAAGAAATTAGGGAAACGACACCCTTCATAATAGTCCCAAATAATATAAAACACCTCAGTGTGACTTTAACCAAGCAAGTGAAGGATCTGTACAATAAGAACTTCAAGACTCTGAAGAAAGAAATTGAAGAAGATCTCAGAAGATGGAAAGATCACCCATGCTCATGGATTGGCAGGATTAATATAGTAAAAATGGCCAGTTTACCAAAAGCAATCTACAGATTCAATGCAGTCCCCATCAAAATACCAATCCATTTCTTCAAAGAGTTAGACAGAACAATTTGCAAATTTATCTGGAATAACAAAAAACCCAGGATAGCTAAAACTATCCTCAACAATAAAAAGACTTCCAGGGGAATTATTATCCCTGAACTCAAGCAGTATTACAGAGCAATAGTGATAAAAAAAACTGCATGGTATTGGTACAGAGACAGAAAAATAGACCAGTGGAATAGAATTGAAGACCCAGAAATGAACCCACACACCTATGGTCACTTGATTTTTGACAAAGGAGCCAAAACCATCCAATGGAAAAAAGATAGCATTTTCAGCAAATGGTGCTGGTTCAACTGGAGGTCAGCATGTAGAAGAATGCAGATCAATCCATGCTTACCACCCTGTACAAAGCTTAAGTCCAAGTGGATCAAGGACCTCCACATCAAACCAGATACACTCAAACTAATAGAAGAAAACTTGGGGAAGAATCTCGGACACATGGGCACTGGAGAAAATTTCCTGAACAAAACACCAATGGCTTATGCTCTAAGATCAAGAATCGACAAATGGGATCTCATAAAACTATAAAGCTTCTGTAAGGCAAAGGACACTGTGGTTAGGACAAAACTGCAACCAGCAGATTGGGAAAAGATCTTTACCAATCCTACAACAGATAGAGGGCTCATATCCAAAATATACAAAGAACTCATGAAGTTAGACCTCAGGGAGACAAATAACCCTATTAAAAATGGAGTTCAGAGCTAAACAAAAAATTCACAGCTGAGGAATGCTGAATGGCTGAGAAGCACTTAAAGAAATGTTCAACATCTTTAGTCATAAGGGGAATGCAAGTCAAAACAACCCTGAGATTCCACCTTACACCAGTCAGAATGGCTAAGATCAAAAACTCCAGCAACAGCAGATGCTGGCAAGGATGTGGAGAAAGAGGAACACTCCTCCATTGTTGGTGGGATTGCAGAATGGTACAACCATTCTGGAAATTAGTCTGGAGGGTCCTCAGAAAATTGGACATTATACTACCTGAGGACCTAGCTATACCTCTCTTGGGCATATACCCAAAAGGTGTCCCAACATATAACAAAGACACATGCTCCACTGTGTTCAAAGCAGCCTTATTTATAATAGCCAGAAGCTGGAAAGAACCCAGATGCCCTTCAACAGAGGAATAGATACAGAAAATGTGGTAGGTACATCTACACAATGGAATATTATTCAGCTATCAAAAACAATGACTTTATGAAATTCATAGGCAAATGGATGGAACTGGAAAATATCACCCTGAGTGAGGTAACCCAATCACAGAAAAACACACATGGTATGCACTCATTGATAAGTGGCTATTAGCCCAAATGCTGTAATTACCCTAAATACACAGAACACATGAAACTCAAGGATGACCAAAATGCGGATGCTTCACTCCTTCTTTAAAAGGGGAACAAGAATACCCTTGGGAGGGGATAAGGAGGCAAAGTTTAGAACAGAGGCTGAAGGAACACTCATTCAGAGCCTGCCCCACTTGTGGCCCATACATATACAGCCACCAAACTTGATAAGATGGATGAAGCAAAGAAGTGCGGGCTGACAGGAACCAGATGTAGATCTCTCCTGAGAGACACAGCCAGAATATGTCAAATACATAGTCGAATGCCAGCAGCAAACCACTGAACTGAGAATGGGACCCCCGTTAAAGGAATCAGAGAAAGGACTGAAAGAGCTTGAAGGGTCTTGAGACCCCATATAAACAACAATGCCAACCAACCAGAGCTTCCAGGGACTAAACCACTACCCAAAGACTATACATGGACTGACCCTGGGATCCAACTGCCTAGGTAGCAATGAATAGCCTAGTAAGGGCACCAGTGGAAGGGGAAGCCCTTGGTCCTGCCAAGGCTGGCCCCCAGTGAATTGGATTCTTGGGGGAGGGCAGTAATGGAGGAAGAATGGGGAGGGGAATACCTGTATAGAAGGGGAATAGGAGGGGTCAGGGGGATGTTTGCCTGGAAAACAGGAAAGGAACAACATTTGAAATGTAAATAAGAAATACTCAATTTAATAAAGATGAAAGGAAAAAAAAGAAAAGAAAAAAAAAAAAAAGAAGAGGAAGAAAGCTGCTGGGTTAGGGGCAGGGCTCCATAGCTAAAAATACTTGTCACACAGACATGAGGGCCTGAACTCAAATCCTCAGAAACCATGTAAAGCCAGGCATAATGGTGGGTGTTTGCTACCCCAGTGCCCTACTTTGAAATGCAGGACAGGCAGGGCAGAGCAATGAGAATCCCTGGAAGCTCTGGGCCAGATGCCTTACAGGGCAGGCACAGCAACAGACAACAGAAAACCCTTTCTCGATCTATACTAGAAGGTGGGGACTGAGTCCAGAGATCGTCCTCTGTCCTCTGTATGTGCACTGTGACAGGAAGGCCCACATACCCTCAAATATATGCACATGCACACATGCATGTGCACATGACATGAGGTCATTAAAGTGGGCCAATGCACCCGTGAAGGTCATGCCCATAAAGAAGGAAAAGGCACAGCAGAGAGAGAGCTTGCTGTCTCTCCTCTGGCATGTGGAAGACGCTGCTGAGCAGCTGCTGTGTTGGAGCTGTGGAAACAGTCCTCACCAGGACTGGACTGGCTGGCACTTGATCTGGAACTTTTAGCCTTCAGAACTGTGGGAAATAAATTTCTATGGCTTAAGCCACTTGGTTTGTGGTATTTTGTTATAGCAGCCCGGACAGACTAACACAGTATCAGATGGACTTTGTTAATCAGGTTACATAAAAATCTACTGAGAATAGAACGTTTATCCAGGCATGACTTTTTAACATATACTGGCTATTTAGAAAGTACTGACTTAATATGCTGATCTCTAACTGTGAGAACATTTCAATATATAGCATTTTAAAAACCACATTGTTAGTGTCATTGCTCTTCTTACTAGCCCAACCTTTTCAGTATTAGGAAACCCACAAGCTCGTGTATCAGATGCAAGGTTTCTAGGATTCTGATTTTGAGAAAGTTCAACTTGTATCATGAGTGATAAGCAATGTCCATTGTTTCCTTGAAGTACTAAATACTCAAGTCTAAATAACCCTGGTTATCTATCAGTTCAGCTCACAGCTAGCTGTGTGCATGCTTTTCCTCCAAAGGTCATCCTCCTGTCTCATGAAGAATAAGTGACCAAGATAAGTACTTAGGGTTGAGACCTAGAAAAGTGGTGGATTTTCTTGTCCCTGAGAATATTTAGCTCTCTTTTCCCTGCCAGTGTGTGGTAGTGGGCAGTAGTGTGACCACTGTGTCCTATGCAGGTGACATATTTTACCCACCAGGGCTTCTAGACTACAGCTATGAATGGCAGTATACAGAGCAGGCTGGATCACACCCTGGATTATGGCTAAGAACAGTTTGGACCACATAGGGCCCTGAATGAGGCTCAAGGACCCCCAAGAGTCCATGAGCCCTATTAGGGAAATAAATCAAGCAAACCAAAACAAGACAGATATGAGTCTGATGAATGTAAAGGCTGTACAGGGAAGGCAGCAACACTTCCTCTTTATATCACCACAGAAGTGTCTTGATACGGGAGTCTGAATAGTTCTGAGACCATTGCAGCCTGGGCCACTCATGAGTGTGAGGTCAGTCAAGGCTACACAGCAAGACCCTGCCTCATAAAAAATAGTAAAATAAAACGGAAAAATAGTGTTAGAATGATATGTGCTTTAATTAGAAAAAATGCAACTGTGTGTGGTATAAGGAAAACATCACAATAAGCCCCCATCTCTGTGTCCCAGACTCAGTATTGTCAAGAGCTCGTTCTCTGCTAAGACCATAGTATTTTAAAACAAACCACAGACGTGTCATTTCACTCATGTGTGTTTTGATATGTGACTAAAATTCTGGGCATTTTCTTATATAACCACAATGTCCTCAGCATACCTAACAGTGAGGGCTGGTGTCAGGATGCCATCCAAAACCTAGGCCATAATGCATTTCCTTGGTTCTCTCCAATTGATTGGTCCAAATTGGGATCAAATAAAGCTACACACATTACATTTGGTTTTTATAGCTCTTAATTATCTGGTAAAAAGTTCCTTTTCAAGCTCTAAGAGGCAAACATTATCTGAACTATGAGTGCAGGGTGCCAGCAGCCATAATCTGGTGGATGTGGGAGCAGGCTTAGGGGGTGGTGAATGGAAAAAGACCAGAAGGAAATAACACAAAATGCCAGCAGTGGCTGTATTCTGGATGTTTTACTGTGAGTAATTTTTTCTATCTTCTAATGTTTTATAAAAATATGAATAACTTTTATATTTTAATACTTTTTAAAATAACTAAAAAAATGATTAAATAGAAAATAAAAGCCCCTAGAAGCATCCTACTTCAAGTCAATAGAAAAGAACACTGTGTCTGGATTATGCTGCCAGGGGCAGGCCTGAGAAATTAAAGCTGCCTGGTCTAATGTGCTTCTAGAATGTGGGGGCAAAAGAAACACTAGGAAAATGTGAACTCCGACATTCACTGGCCTTTGGAATTTCTTTTGGAAGCAGTATATGGAACCCAGGCCTTCTTCTCAATGAGGGCTAGAAGACAGGTGTAAAAGGCACAGGTCTGCAAGGGTGCAAGGCCTCCCTCCAGACCACACCAGATAGGAAATATGAGGGTTGGAACTGCAGACAGGGTTGTGGGGCAAGGCCCACTAACCACATTCTGTGGTTACCCAGACCCAGTGACCACATGAAAGATGGATCAGTTGGTAAGCCTGGGGATGTGGTGACATCTCCCTCACAGTCAAGATGCCCATAACGAAAGGTTCAATACCACACACTAGATCCAAGGGCTCATCATCCAGGATACTAGACTGGAAAGCCTGAACTAAGCCTGAGACCAGGTAGGAGGTCAGGGTGCCATGGAAGGTCCTGTGACTAAAGAGCTCCGGTGACTAAAGAGGAGCAAATCCAAAGCCTGTGTGGCTGAAGCCCCAGGCCGAGTTTGCAGGCTGGGGGGCTTCTCTTGGTGTTGGGGCCTAAGGTTGGAAGGGGCGGTACTGAAGTGGACAAAGCTTTGCCATCTTCCCTAGGCTGCTACAATTCCTGCTTTCTAAGGCAGGCATGTCTGCTACGAGAAGGCTGTCCTAACATATTTGTGTTTGTTGTTGTTTTCTTAATATGGGTATTTTCAGCACCTGCAAGAAAATCTGTGCATTCCTTAAGCCGGTGCTAGTAACAACTCCTCTTTCAAGCAGCACTTCTCTCTCCTTTTCCCCATCCTTCCCTGCTCTTCATCAGTAAAAATGTCCCCATTGCAATCTGAAAATAAGTTCTTGTTTTCTGGATGTATTAATGGCCACCCCTTCAGACCTTAGATTTCTAGCCCTCTTCGCATCTGCACAATTGAGCAAGTCGTAGCTGTTCAGCTGTGCCTCTCTTCGGTCCTCTTTCCCTTAGTACAGTGATTACCTTAATTCCAGTCCACATTGTCTTGTTCTGGGGCCTTCTAGTCTGTCTCCCCATTAGAAGCTGAATCTCATTCCTTTATATAAGTTCTTAATCTTCTCTGGCCACGTGTCCTATTTAACCCCAAAAGTGCAATATTTGAAGTATGACTTACAGAGACCAGCTCTCTCCCTGCATAACCATCTGTCACCACCATGCCCAGGCTCTCACCTTCTGTCCTTGCTGTTGAGGGGTTCTTGGAGCTTAACAGAGAGCTGTTGCACTGATACTCCATACTGATACTCTGTCCCTTCCTTGAAGACCCTTCCTCTCACTCTGCCAGCAGGAAGCCTGCTTATCCCTTGTGGTCCAGCTAAACTGCTGTTTCTTCCAGGATCAAGTCCAGAGCCTCACACTGGAATCCAAGCCTTGTGACATTCTTAGCGGTGACTTCTTATCGTTCACTTAGTAACATTGAGTGGTGTTTGTAGCACTCAGATACCATACAAAGTATTGAAAATCTCAGACTGCATCCCCACCCAGACAGAAGTGCTTCTTTCTGCTAAGAGAGAGATTGTCCATTCTCTCTTCTCCTAGGCTGCATGTTTTACCTTTCCTACAATGAAGGCATATTGCAACTTAAAAGCAATAGTCATTTTGAGATGTTTTCACCTGTTTTTGCATAAGTAGATGAGATACTGGAGTGCATTCGTAGGCTGTGAAAGGCAGACAAGGTGAGGACAGAGTCACAGTTTGGGGACCTAGTTAAGAAGGACTCAACCTATGTGACTAGAATAAAGGGAGGGGCCTGGGAATGGGGCTCAGTAGACCATGGGAAGGTGATTGGATGGGCTCCCTGTCAGGTTTCCCAATGGTAAATGTCACTGGCCCAGTTCTGCTCTATTCTATTCTCCTGCCAGACTCTTACACCCAGACCAGAATTTTACTTCTCCCCCATAGTTCAGTACCCTCTACTCAGACAGTGCTCAGAAATTACTTTGCCCTGATTTTGCACTGTTCCATTTATCCCGGTTGCCTAGTAAGAAGGGGGTCCCGATAAGCATGTACATCCTCAGCAGCACTCCTGTCCTGTGAATGTGCATGCTGGGAGTCGCAGAGCATCTCCTATAGCCCTACCCCCTTCCTCACAAGCATGCTCTTCATTTCTTTAATGGCCATGTGGACTGTCCTGCCATTGGCCTGCCAGAGACCACCACTGAAAAGCTTGAGAAAGCAACTGCTGTATTCTTCCTGGGTCACTGTGGTCCAAAGCACACTTATGGAGCAAGGCTCCCACAGTGCCATGTAGGTTAAGGTTTCTGCTAAAAGCAGTGCTGGGTGTTGTGTTTCAGACCCAGGCACCCTACTAAATACCTTTCCTGAGACACTCCAGGAGGACAATAGCTTCAAAGCCTAGTTCTGAGAATCAGAACTCTTTCCCAGAATCTCTCCACTTAGTCATTGCCAGGGCAGAACCTAGCTGTTTTATTTCAGACCTGTCGGTGGGACCTTCACAGCAAGGGAAGGACGGAAGGAGCTGCTGTTCTATAACCCTTGAGTCCCAATTTCCCACTGAAGACACTGGCCAGCTACATGGCTTACTTACTGTCACATGAGGAGCAACAGAACTCAGTTGTGAAGCTTGAGGGGGAAAACCAGGATTCTTGATGAAACATTTTCAAGATATGAAATGAGGTGTTTGTTTCAGTAAAGAGCAGAACAGGTTGCAGTACTGATTGTCTTTGCAAGGACAAGGGACTTTGTGAGCTGGCTTACAATGGACCTGTTCAAAGGAAGGCTGGGGTACTGGGTTCACATGTCAGAAGATGTCTGGGATGTTTCCTGGGTCCAAACCCTCCCTTCCCCCAGCGCTGCTTCCCACGTTCTCCTTTCTCCCTCCCCTCCTCCAGCTTCCTTCTTGTACAGTGATGAGTCCCAAAGATGAGCCTTTAAAGCCACCTTCTGCCAATCTTCGAGAGGGCGAGACACTGAAAATCACACCTGCTTGAGCATCTTCACTCCGGTCACGGGAGCAGAATCCCTGACTCCTGGCCACAGCAGAGCCTCCAGGCTCAGCTAGAGTTCTGGCTCCCTCTAACCCAGGGGTTCTCAACCTTCCTGATGCTGCATAATACATACAGTTCCTCATGTTGTAATGACCCCCAACCATAAAATTACTTCATAGCTACTGTAACTTTGGTACTGTTAGGAACCCTAACGTCAACATCTGATATGCAGGATGTCTGATATGCAACCCCCAAAGGGGTCGCAAGCCACAGGTTGAGAACCCCTGATCTAGTTACTGCATCTGGCAAAGATTTGGTTTCCTCTGCTACCTTGCCTTTAGTTTAGAAGCCCACACAGCTGTCATCAGATCAGGATGGGAAAGGACCTAATGATCTCTCTTGAGACTGGAGTGCTAAGATTGTGTAGTTAATTCCAGCTTCTTTTCTATGCAGACTCTACTCTGTACACCCATGTAGGCTGGCAGACTTGGAACCAGACAGCCTGTGCTGCTGGGCTTCTAAGGCACTCGTCCCGTCCCAGTCACTGGTGGTCTTCACACAGCAAGAGCAAACCTGTAGGATGAATGGGCTGCTGGGATGGCAGCCTTGCTACAATTTCATTCTACCCTGCAGCCTTTCTCTTGTTATAAGAAGAAACCTGGGTCTCATTCTGTCACCCCAGGCCTCAATTGAGAGAGAGCCTAGTGAAGGAGGACCTCCAACCCCACCCCCTGCTCACCCTGAAGCCACCCCACAATTTTTTGGCTAGTTGGTCACAGGTCATTCTATAAGGAGACAGCTTCCCTTCCATCAAGCAGCCTCCTGCCCTTTGCTGTCCCCACCTCTCCACCTTCTGTCCAGGTCATTGCCAGGTACTTTGTCCTTGACACCTTTGACTGTGCTTTTGGCCAGGATGGCTGGGGTGGCCATGCTGGCTGGGGTGGCCAAGTTGACCAGGCTGCCTGGCCTCTGTAGCTTTAAGAAGAAGCAGCAATCTGCTGCCACCAGACACCACCACCGCTCCAGACAGCCTGCTTCTGTTCCAATCAGTAGAGTGTTGATTTCTGCCTTCCAGGCTTTTGAACTAAAAGTTCTCTATGAGGAAGCTCAGAGGTGCAGAAGTCATTTCACATCTAGTTATTTAAAATTTTAAATTAGCTCTATTAGTAATTTTTTGAACCAAAAATGTCTCAATGAGTTTATATTTTTCAGGGAATATTTTTTAAAAACAACATATTTATGGTATAGGGCAGGATATCCAAAGGTTTCTCCATGCCTTTCTATCTATAAATTGTAGAAATGAATATGTATTTGAGGTACATTTGGTTCTCATGATCTATTTTATGACCTTCAGCTAAAAATAAACAAGTGTGTGTGTGTGTGTGTGTGTGTGTGTGTGTGTGTGTGTGTGTGTGTGTATTCACTAGATTTTTTTTTAGTCTGAATCTTTAGGTATGGACCTAAGAGTTTGCATTATTCTTGAGTATTTCCCACCTGATTGTCCAGCTGTAAAATTGACTGTCAAAAGCTTCTTCCCCTGTTGTGTCACAGCGATGCTCAAAGGCTATGTGCCTGAGGCTGGGACCAGCAGCACTGGACTGTTTTGGGTCTCGTAGGTATCAGGATGTAGGTCAGGAAGTGGGTACCTCCTTAGACGTGTTTCTCATCCCTGTGCCTTCAGTATGTTGAGAAACTGCTTAAGCTGACATTCTGAACAGTGGCACCCACAGTATGTACTAGATGAAGGGAGTGGCCTGAATCCTGTGTTTATGCAGAGGAGACAGGACACAACCTCCTCAGGGGTTTTGTCCATGTGTTTCCTCCTCCTTTTTTTCCCCCTACCTTTTCCATGAAAAGCCCTTTGTCTTCTGCCACTGGCCCTGGTTATGGAGAGGGTGTTGATGTGAGCACAGTTTTCAGATTGGAAATTAACGAGGTGTTCCATCGAGAGAAGTCTGACTTCTAAACTCTGACTGGCTGGCTGGCTGCTCCCAGGTCTCCTCCATGTGGGTCTTTGCTGCTTTCCCTGTGGGCAGCTGCCCCTGGCTGGCATCCTTCTATTGGCATTCCCCTGAGGTACTTTTGAGACTGCTTTTCCCAGGCTAGAAACTATTCTAGTACATGTCAGCCGTGCCTCCCACAAGTCCTAAGCCAAGGTAAAGCCAGACAACCTTGGCTGAGAAAGGAAGTTCGAAAAGGCTCTCCTTTGTATGTTTGTGAAAAAGGCTGGCATAGAATGTCAGGGATGTAGGATTGAAAAAGAGGAAGGGAAATCAGGTAAAGGCACAATGGGAACCAGCAGTGATGTAGAAAGTTTGGTAGTATCCCTGTGGGCATTGGAGAAAGGCTATCTGTCTTGACAAGAAGGAGACAAAGAAGCAGAGGTACCCTTTAGGTAGGAACAGGTGCTTCTAATAAGATAGTGTACTGTGGGCAAGCAAGTCCACAAGCTTTGTGAGGAATAGTAGGTACCCTACGGTTACACGTGGCTGCCTGTCAGGACTCAACAACCAGAGGGACTAAGGAAGCAACCGATGTGTAGAGCCAGTACACATGGCATGCAGGCAGAAGGGCATCCAAGAGCTTTGTATAGCTTGCTGTAAAGTTATGTGCATAAAACTAAAGTGCTCTGTGCATTCATGAGCTTCTACAGCAGTTCATCTTCCTCTAGCTCTGTACAGCAGAAATCCTTCATGGTATGGTAGGTAGTTACCTTCACTTGAATGTCATGCACTAGGGAGGAGGATGTGGATTGCAGGAGGCCGATGGCAAGACCTGGGTATGGGAGGGAGTCCATGAGCTAGCTCATTGTGGAGTGTAGGAATGAAAAGGGTGGCATACAGTGTAAGCTGCCATCATCTGTCAGCAGGCTGAAAACAGGCTACCTAACACACACGTACACAGGACCAGGCTGAGGGAAAGAAAATTAAGAAAAAGAAAGAAGCTGCATCTTGAAGGGAAACTTTGAGACCACAAAAATGAAGAGATCACAGCCATGCCCTTATGAAGGAGGCTGAGACTCCATTCAGGAACTGTGGGTATGATCGGGGCTCAAGCCTGGTCACCTGGATGGCTTCTTGTCCAGGTCGTTAGCTGCGTCTGTCTCCTGGCTGCTTGCAGCCCCTGGAACTGGTTCTGTAGCTGTCCTTGCCTATAGCATACAAGGCCTTGTGAGTGCCAGATGTGAGGCCTGGTTGCTATAGAAGACAGGAATTCATTGAGTCTCTTGCTATTTGCAATAGGGATCATTCCTGGAATAACCTGAAAAGTATAGTTTTAGAAATTTTGAAGAAAAAGTAGACTCTAATATTACAGATTCTAGACTCCTTATAAAGATCTTTGCATCGAGTGAATAAAAATGTGAACAGTAACTTCTGTTCTCCAAGTGCCCATGTTGTCATTTTTAAAAAGCCACAGTCCTTCCTTTCAGGAAGGTGATAGATCACAAGGGTCACTGCGTACACCTAGGATGGAAGCTGTGCTAGGTAGATTCAGTGTGTGGAGAGCTGCTGGGCTCCTCTCTTTCCTTCTCTTTCTCTAAGCCATCAGCCAGCCATCAGAGTCCCATCTTGTGTCTCAGGCGGCTATCCTGTCTTCTCTTTCCTCTTTGTGACACTGATGGCCATTCATCCTGATAACTGGAACACTTCCCATGGCCATTCAGTGAAGTCTCCACGGTGGCCTTGCTTTGTGCTGGGGAAGACCTCAGCTGTCTATCGAATCCTGCCAGGGCCTGGTAGTCTAAACTGCCAGAGGGCAGCAACCTCTGTCTTCTTCATCCATGTGGCACCAGTCAGAGCACAGTGCATGTGCATGTGTGTAAGTCAGTACAATCCTTCTGTCTTTACAGATCCTTGAGGAGTGGTTTGGCCGCACTATCATCCGTTCTTGCACCAAATTGAGCTACGACCATGCGCAGAGCATGATCGAAAATCCGACTGAAAAGATCCCCAAGGAAGAGCTTCCCCCTATTTCTCCAGAGCACAGCATCGAGGAGGTGCACCAGGCAGTCCTGAACCTGCACAGCATTGCAAAGCAACTCCGCCGCCAGCGCTTTGTAGATGGTGCACTCCGTTTAGATCAGGTCGGTGAGTCTCTTGTTTTATATAGTCTTGAGTTTGGCTTGGGCCCAAAACCCAAGAGTGAGAGACAGCTTGGTGGCCTCTTCCTCTCTACCTATTTCCCCTGCCAATTTGCCACACCATGGTACTATGAGTCAGGGTAAGATGGTTTCTGTGTAGGGAGTTCTGTGGCTTCCAGCTGCTCTTACCTGGAAAGCCTGTGTCAGGAATTCTCACTTGTAGAGGACATTGCTGTGTCACGTCCCTGAGACAAAGAAGGGAGGAAAGACTTGAGTGAGAGGCTCATGGTTTCAGAGGCACTGGAACTTGGCTCCATTGTTTCTGTCCCACAGAGATGGGAGGGGAGGGGGAGACATGTGAGAAGCATGCGGCTCAGTGGAGCTGCTTGTCTCCTGGCAGCCAGTAAGCAGAGAGAGCTAGAAAGACAGAGGCATGTAAGGGGTCAGAGACAAGATAGACTTTCCAGGGCACATCCAATGATATGGATAAATCCAACAGCTGGTTCTCCGAGAATATAAGCAAGGCCAACAGACCCTTGGTCCAACTAGTCAAGAGAGAGAGAAAGGACCAGATTAACAGATCAGAAATGAACAGGGAAACAAACAACAGAGTTTCATAAGGGCATACTTTAAAAAAACTGTACTCTATTAAGTTGGAAAAATCTAAAAGAAACGGATGAGTTTCTAGATTCAGCCAAACCACCAAAAAAATTAAACCAAGAAGTGAACAACCTAAACAGACCCATAACAAATGAGGAGGCTGAAATAGTTAAAACAAAAACGAAAACAAACAGAAACCCTTCCAGCTAAAAAGAAAAGTCCTGGGCCAGATGGATTCACAGCAAAATTTTACCAGATTTTCAAAGAAGATCTGCACCCAGTCATACTTAAACTATTCCAGAGGTAGAAATAGAGGGAGCACTCCAAGATCTCCTGTGTGAAGCCTGTGGGTCTCTTTGTGTCACCAGTTCTGTCCTCTCAGAGAGATTTCTTCCTCTGCTCCTTGCTTCATGCTTGGTGTCCTGAGGCTGCAGCCCGCCTTCCTGTCCTCTCTACCAACAGTTCCTCCCTGATTCCAAGTGGCTTAGTTGAAGCTAATGATGCCCGCCCCTGTCTCTGACCTCTCTCTCCCTCCCTCAAGTCTAGCCCCTCACTCGATTCTAGCCTCTCTATCTGCCTTGTCTGCCTGCCTGCCCTTCAGCGGCTCAGCAGTGCTCACTCACCCTTCCTACTGCATAGAGTGGTGCTTGGAGCCCGCAGCATGGCACACAGGCTCCTTGCATCCTCTTCTCCCTCTGATACACTGGGGCATTTCGTGTGTGCACCCAACCTGAGTGCACCAGTTTCACAGGTCGTTGTAATTATGCTTATATGAAATATTAGACAGACAGATCAAATGCAACTCTAAAGAAAGCTGATTATCTGTACACGCATACATGTTTTAGAAAGACAGGTCTTCAGAATTTCTCTTCTTTAGTTAAGACAGCTGTGTAGGAGCTGGTAAAGGAGACATCCAGACTGAAGTCACTTTACCAACGAAGCTTAGGGAAGTCCAGAAAATGAATTGGTTTTAGTTTTTTCAAAGACTAGGGATCTGTGATATTGGCACCTATAATCTCAGCACTCAGAAAGCCAAACCAGGAAGACTGAAAGTTCAAGGCCATATAAAGTATATGTCAAGAGCCTGTGGCAGAGAAGAGGAAGAGGAGGAAGGGGAGGAGGTGAGGGAGAGAGAAAGGCAATGAAAAAAATCAATTTAGTTTTCTCTTGCTCTTTAGCTCAGGTTGGACTTGAACTCATGACTAACCTCCTGCCTCAGTTTCCCAAATGGTGGGATTACAGGTGTGAGCCACCATACCAGGTACTGACTTGTGTTTTTAAAAGTCTTACTTTTTTCATAAATGATGAAGAAATGTACATTAAGTTATTAATGTAATTAAATTATAATACAAAATGTTAAGTTGTATATTATGTGTGCCTCTTCTGCATGATTCTCTTATTTACTTGACTTTTACAATGACAAACCAGCTGCTACCCAAGCCCATCAAATGAGGAGGTTTCTGAAGTACCATTTCCAGATGTTTCCCCATAAAGATTATAACAAATTCAACTGGATTGATCATCTGTGAAGTTGAGGTTGTAGGGAGGGGAGAGAAACAGAGGCAACTTAGCTCCCTCTCATTGGAAGTTGTGGTCATCAGGGTAATGACCATAGGTTGTTGATGGAAGATGAGCTGTTTGCATGTCTGATACTCAGGATTATAGTACTGAAAAGACAAAGATATCTGTGTCCCAGTGGCCCTCTTAACTCATAGATGAGAAAACTGAGATCCCCACAGGTAGATGGGTTGCTTATTGCCAGGCATCCAAGTAGCTCTTTAGTTGATTTGATTTTCATCCATTTATTACACCATGCTGACATAAGAGAAAAAACAGTTTGCCTTTAAAGTGAGAGGGGAAAACACCCTCAAAACCTAATTAAGTTCCAGTTAATTAAGGTTTGAAAGTAATGAATTTGTATCCTTGGAGTTGATTCCTTAGTTCCCCAGAAAAAAAGTCTGTAGACCCCCACATTAGATGGAGACATCAATCTTTGCAGCCAAGGACACTGGTGAGACCATTTATAAATCAGCTAAATGGCTTATTCAGAAGCCCCGCATTTGTTCTCCAGTCCCTGTTGCCTTCTTTGCCCTCACAAGTCCATTTTTCCTTGGTGCCTTTTCAGTGGCCTGCTGTTTGGCATTGTTCTCTGAAGGTTTGTCTGCCATAGTTCACTATGTCCATGTTTTGGGTGGCAGTCCTTAAAACAGCACATCCTTTATGTCAGCAGCAATTAGAGATCGGTCTTCAGCCAATCCAGAGGCTTTGCCTTTCCGAGAAATCAGTGTTTGATGACCCTGAGAGTAAGCAAGGATGAAGGACGAAGCACTAATACGGTGCCTGTTTGCAGAGCCAGAGACACATGCTTGATAAGTGCAGAGTGCCAGAGCAACTTGACCTTGGGGTGTTTGCAGTAGCAACTCAGGCCTCAGTGGCTGGCCTGATCTGAAGTAGTGAAGCTTCGGCTCAGGCCTCCGGGACACCAGCTGGCAGTCCTGTTCCCTGAGCCTGGCATACAGGCCTATGAAGGAAGCAGTCTCCAGTGCTGCTTGGAGGCTGAATAACTCTCTAAATGACGCTCACCTAGAGCTGATTTTAACAAAGTTCTCTTCCAAACAGTGATTCTCCTTTGCCCCAAAGTGACACAGGCCTCCAAGACGACCTAGTGATTCCAGTCTGCTGAGACTGGAATCTCTAAATCCGTGTTCTCTGCTGCCAGAGCAGTTCAAGGAACTTGGTACAGATGGCCACTTTATTTTAATTATTTGTTTGTAATATATATCTCTCCTGAATCTTAAAGGGGCCATAATGGGACCAAGACATCTTCTGTATGTGTGGGATAAAAGAACTAATTCACAGTGGTCTCTAATATCTACATCCTGAGTTTGATGCAAGAGGAGCCGAGCCGTCAGAGGCTCTGTTCCTGGCTAGCACAGGCCTGCCCTCAGCAGCTTCCATCAAGGGAGGAAGATGAATCTGCCTGGCTTGAGTGTATAAAAGACTGCATCCCTTTTGGGGGGTTCTGGCTCAGCTATTGGCTTCAGAAAGGATATAACGAGAAGGTAGTGGAGTGCCAAACGGTTCCTCAGTACTAAGACTAATACTGGCTGATGTCAGGAAACTCTACACCCCGCTTTCTGAAGCTCTCTGAACCTGTTTCTCTTCAGCCAGGTTAAGGCGTCTATGTGGAACAAACCAGAGGCTTGCAGAGATCAGACAAGGTCTCCCAGCAAGTGCAGAAAACCTGAGGAAAATTCATACAAAGTAAAGGAGGCTTCGCTAAGTTCTCAGCTCTGTCATTCGTGACACCTACCTGACATAGTTCTGAGGCCCACGTTCCATGCAGTTTCTTTGTAAAGGTAGCCTTTCTAGTGGAAGACACTTTTGAACACCCTGGGGCTCAAGCTGTGTGAATCTTTTATGTTTGATCCTAACCTAGCCCAGGCTTTCAATCAGTGTTGGCAGGCTTTCCCAGGAAAGGCCGAAGAGTAAACGACATGAGCTTCTGGTCCATATGGTCTGTCTCTGACTCAGCCCTGCCTGTTAATAAATAGGAGTAGTTGACATGCCGTAAAATGTGAAGGTCACTGAGACTTGGATTTGATATCATTTTCACAGGCCACAAAATATTATTCTTCATTTTATTATTGTTCAACTATTTAAAAATGTAAAAATCCTTCTTTGCTCCCTGGCCACACAAAGCAGGTTAAACTGTGACCCACACTCACTGACCCCTGCTTAACTGACCAGCAAGCTTTTCAGCCCTGTTACCCAGCAAGCTTTTAGCAGCTCATTACCATTTCCCCAGGAAGCCAGGCCAGGTAATGGAGAACAGTTGGGCTAAGTGAGTTCTCAGGATGGTTCCATACAATTAAGTAAATTATTCTTTTGATTAGTACTATGCTTAGGGCTCCAGTTGGAGGCTGGAAGTGAGAGTGACTGACCCCTCCCACCCCAGCACAGTTATTGTCCTTCCTAAGGTCCAGTCCCTTTAGCCAGTCGGAAGCCAAGGAGCAGCACTCTGTTTACTCCTCTACGGACCCTGAGGACGCTGGATAGCGTCTCTCCTCACACCTGTGCACAGTGCTAAGCACAGCAGTGTTCCTTCTCTCCACCATAGCTGTGTTCTCTATGGCTGCTGCTCAGTGTGGCTCGCCATGACATTGGATGCAGCTGTGGAGGACGGGCAAACCCTTCTGGCTTTCCTTTAGTTTTAGTGTCTGTGTCATCTTAAAGTACAAGATAGGTCATGGCCCAGGTTCTGAGTTTTTCCATTCAGAGCGTTCTTCACTCAGCATAGCTTCAGAGACCTGTGTGGAGAGCCTAGTGTGTGTGTGGGGTGGGGGTGTGCTGAGAATATAAATGAGGAATGAGAAGTTTCAGGTATGGGGAGGGAGGCAGTGACCCACTAGACAGAAAGAAGCACTAAGACAGACTCTACCCAGAGTGCAGGAACAGACGGTGTGCTTGCTGAACTTGAGACTGAGGAGTGACTCCTGCCCCAAACCAAGTGCTCATTCTTAGAACCCTGAAGAAATCCATGTGCCTGAAGCACACCAAGAGATTGCTGTCTTCTCTGATCGTCAGAAGACATCAGTTTTAACTTCTGTCTCTTTGTGCCTTTTACTTCCTGTTTGTAATGGTTCACAAGAGTCATTCGTGTTGGCCTGGTGTGAGTAATTATAAGGAAAACCAACATTTGGACAACCCCTCGGTTATCTCTCTCTCTCTCTCTCTCTCTCACACACACACACACACACACACACACACACACACACACACACACACACACACACACACACACACACACACACACACACACACACACACACACACACACACACACACACGCCCAAAGAGTAGCTGTGCAGCTCCTTAGTGACAGTGGTTCAGTGGGCTTCTGTTACTCCCAGGCTGTCCGTTTAAATGTTGGCAGCACATAGCTTCACTCCACATTTAGCAACTTGCTCACTTTTCTACTTTCCCATTTATTTTCATTTGTAGATCCAGCTCTCTGTGCCACTCAGACCTGGACTTTCACGGGTGGGAAGAGGGTAGGGAGCTTCAAGGATGGGGTCTGAGAACCTTTCCTTTGAGAGTGACAGATCAGTTTAGTTACAGAAAACAGCCATATTTATGCATCCCAAGGCACGGGCAGGAAACAACCTTAAAACATGACCTAGGGGGTTGGGGATTTAGCTCAGTGGTAGAGCGTCAAGGCCCTGGGTTCGGTCTCCAGCTCCGAAAAAAAAGAAAAAAGAAAAAAACATGACCTGGTTACATATAACTGATTACAGCCACGTGCATGACCTAATCAGTGTTTGTGCCTTGTTAACTGGTATATAAAAGCTGACACATCCTTCCTTGTCAGATGAGCTCCTCTGGGTGGCTTGTTAGTACCATCTGTCCCTCCCTACACTCATAGCATAAAGCTATTTCCTCAACTTCTAAAAGCTTCAGAGAATCCTGTTTACCTTGGAACTGTTGTGAATGCAGACTCACATATGACCAGTGGCTATTGCCGGATGCATGGGATGCCTCTTGAGTTCTCTCTCCAGTAGCAGGAACACTGCTCATAACTCCAGGAGGGAGCTGTAGGCGGTGGGAAACAGATGCCGTACCTGAAGACCACATAGCAAGTAAAGGAGAACGTATGGACTTGGCAAAGAAGGCCGAGGGCATCTCTAGCATGACGGGGACTGGGTGGGAGTGAAGGGCAAGGCCAACCTGGTCAAGAAACCTGTGCCCACTGAAAAGCAGCTCCTCATCCTCTGAGCCTGGAGCCTGAGGCTGGACACAAGTGACACACCGAGTGAGGGGAAAGTGTCTCCATCTACCCCTGAGACAGAAAAGTAGCCAGAGATGGAGCCACGGCCTCTGCCAGCTGGAATACTTGGGATGCTTGCCCACTCCTCCACCCCTGCTGTCACCTTGACTGTTGGGTGTCTTTCCCGGGCAGGTGTAGTGAGGCCTGAAACTGGAGCTGCTGCACTTGGTCAACAGGCCTGTGCTGAGCCTCAGCAGAACACTGGGTCTGCTTTCTAAGTAACTCTAGAAAGCAAGTTTGGCTCCTAGCCCACCTCTAGAAGCTTTTGCTTGCCTTCTGGTTCATTCTACATGCTGATATCTAGCCTCATTTCTTCCAGGCCAAAAAAAAAAAAAAAAAGCATTGCTTCATGCCTGCTGCTATATCCTCTGGCTTATCTCTCTCTGGACCTGCAGAATCTGAATACTGAAATCTACTTATTCCATGTGGGGCTGTCCCAGCCCGTCCTCTCTCTTAGGGTGTCCTGTCCCTTCGTGCCTATTTTTGTCACATTGTCCAGTTGTCTTGTCAGCTTCCATCTCTACCCCTGTCTTGTCCTCTAAGATTCAGTTCCTATGGGGCAAAGATCACATGGTATTAATCTTTGTATCCCCACTCCCTGAACAGTGCTGCTTTTTAACAAGCCATCTGTTCAGGGTCTCTAACAGTGCTGTGTGCACTGGTCTTTGTGAATAAGGTACTGCTAACTCCAGTGGGGAGAGTGGAAACCAAGGCTGTAGAGCAGAGATATGTTTGCATAAGACAGTCACCGTACAGTGTGAACCAGGGCTGCCTGGGTAAACTGGCTGGTACCTGGTTCTTTGCTAGGGCATCCAGCATGTAGACAAGATGTGGTGAGGACTTTCTGAGGTGGAGCTGCCTTGATGGGTGAGAGGAGTCAGAAAGGTTCAGTACCCTAGGGTCATTGACACTTGAGAAGTTCCCTCTCAGATTGGAATGTCTCTGCTGGGGGTGTCAGGAAGGACACTCCCAAAGTTCCACCAGAGAAGGGAGATGCTGGTCTGAAAAGGCAAAAGTACCAGACCCATACCTCCTCCCAGGTAGTTCTGGATGAGCTACCACCAGAGCTGCTCCTCTCAGTCCTGGAATGGGGCAGGGACAAGTTGGATAGGAATGGCAGCCTCCCATCTCTGCAGAATCCTGAGAGGACCCCCATTTTGCTCAGAATGAAAATGGCTACCACTAGATTAAGGCTTTCTGATGGTCTTTGGGGCTTTTAAGAAGAGAACTTAAAATAAAACCCAGGTGGCTTGAACAGAAGTTGCTGACCTTCCCAGGGTACACTGGAGGGAAGGAAGGGCTCTCATGCTGACCAGAAGAGACAAGAACTTCTGTGACTTGAACAGGGCATGGCTAGAACCTCCATTTCCTCAGAGATGAGATTATTTTGTCTTAGTGACCTTGACAGATGGAATGGAATTTGACCCTTCGGGGACCTTGCCTTTGGGTAATTGTACTCACAGTTAGGCAACCCTGGGACTCTTTATTCACAGGACACGCTGGACATCCTTCCCTGCCCCCATGGCACACTCACGTCAATTGAATGGGCGCCAGACAGCTACATAAGAAGCATGGAATGCTTTGACGTTGGTAAAACCTGCACTGGAGAGAGAGAACCCTTGCAGCTGATCCTTAGATTTCAACCATGACTGCTTCTTGGGACTGGCCCAGTTGATTTCAGTTTTATTCTTCAGTGCACTGGGGACTCTGTTTCCTAGGCCAAAGCTCTCTGTCCTGTGCATTCTACACCGAGTTCCTGCAAATGCTGCCTTGTTCTCAAGAACCTATGGGCATCACCGACCAATGGCAGAAATGTCTAGGGGACAACATATAGGTGTTTTATTTTTCCACGCAAAGATATACTTAAAAACTCGGGTTGGGGATTTAGCTCAGTGGTAGAGCGCTTGCCTAGGAAGCGCAAGACCCTGGGTTCGGTCCCCAGCTCCGAAAAAAAGAACCAAAAAAAAAAAAAAAAACCTCTCAGTTACCAAGCTATGGATATATAGCTTAGCTGTTATGTGCTTACCCAATGACATGAAGCCTTGGGTTCAATCCCCTGCACAACATAACTATGTAGTGACCACACACCTGGAATCCACTCAGAAGGTGGAATTAGGAGAATCAGAAGTTCAAAGCCAATTTCAAATACACAGAGAATTTGAGTCCAGCTTGGAATACATGAAACCCTGTCTGGGAAAGAAAAAAATGCACTGTTACTGTACAGATAAAATATTCTATCCCCAAGACAAAGGAAATAGACAATGTGATAATATGAAGTAAGTTATTAGTTATTTATTTAGTTATTTGGGGAAGTGTGAAAATAGACATCACAAATGAAAATCAAAGGACAGCTTGCAGGAGTCTGCTCTCTCCTTATACCTATGGGTCCCAGGATGGAACTCAAGTTGTCAGACTTAACCGCAGGCAAGGTTATGTACTGAGCCATCTCTCCAGCCATGAAGCAGTTACTTTCAATTAACTCGACTGAGCTTGTTGGAAGCATGCTTTATTGTTGATTTTCTTACTTTGTTTACCTCAGAGTAGCTTACGAGAATTACTAGAATCACACATTAGATCCAAATGCTTTCTGCCTTTTGATGAGGAACAAGAGTGTGAGGAAGGGAGGCAGGTACTTTTGCATCACATTCCAAGCCACTCAATTCTGAGCTGCAAATTACTCATTGTACAAACTGATCCAAGTACAGAACCCTTCCTGGTGTCGCTACAGTTGGACTGGTTACAGTTTTTACTACTATACATGACATTGTAATTGTCATTTACACATAAAGTTTACACATAAAGTTTAAAAGTCACTTAAAAATACAAACATCTTAAAATTACAAGGTTAAAGAAAATTGACTTTTTCTGTGTCAATTCTTAAAATTAATGTTGATTATTTTATTATAAAATTAATATATGTTCACATTATAAACATTTTTAAATGAACAAGGAAAAAGTAGCCATTGGCTACACATCACCTAATTAATAATAATACTTACTATGTTCATGTTAGAGCCTTTGGCTTGCTGGGTATTTCCCAGAAAGCTTAGACTAATTGAAGTTTTTACCTCATCAGAGAACAGTACTGTGCTGTTACTCCTCTCCACAAATTCAGTTCGTGGCTTTGCTTTAATCTTTGTTAATGTAAGTAACTTGGAAGTGGTATTCCATTGTTTGGGTTGCCTTTTTTCCTTCTGTGTCTCTATCAGCTTTTAGGCCTGTCTTTGCCAGGCCTGTGGAAAGCAGGTTCTATATTTCACCCCTGAGACCTCCAGCACAGACTCCTGCTCTGATCAACTATAACCACTTTTCCCCTATGAAGGTGAAATTACATACAATAAAATCCACCATCTTTAGTGTACAGCTCCCCAAGCTCCACATATAATCATATGACCACTGCCATGGTCAAAATCCAAAATAGCTGCTCACCCACAAACCCCATGTGTGCCCTCAGTAGGCACTGTCTCAGCCCCTAGGAAGCCGCACATGAGCACATGCATACATGGGCACAGGGCAATTGAAGGTATCATCCTTTCGGGTGACCTCTACCTTGTTTGTTGAAATAGGACCTCTCACTGGGACCCAGAGTCACCAATTTGGCTAGAATATCTGACCAGTGAGCTCCAAGTATCCCGTCTCCACCTCCCCAGCACTGAGATTACAAGCATGTGCCACCACGTCTAGCTTTTACTGTAGGTTCTGGAGACCAAATTTGTGTTCTCATACTTGCATGGAAACACGTTCCAACCAAGGTATCTCCCTAGCCTACTTTTTACCCATTGCTTAGTTGGGTTTTTTGGTTTCCTAGTACTGTTTCGAGGACTTTTTAGATATTTTAAATAGAACCTCTGCCAGGTTGTATGACACTGCAGGTAATCCAGCTCATTCTTTCATTCCTTATCTTATTCTGTCTGGCTCTTTTTTATGCCTTTTATTTTTCATCTTTTGAAAAGTTTTTAATTTTGAAGCAGTCTAGTTTATCAATTGTGTCCTTATGTTATCGTATCTAAGATTTCTGTTTTGCTTCATTTTGGTTATTGTTATTAATTTAATGTATGAGTCCTCTATCTGCATATACACCTGCATACCAGAAGAGGGCATCAGAACTCATTACAGATGGTTGTAAGCTGCCATGCAATTGCTGGGAATTGAATGAGGGACCACTAGAAGAGCAGACAGTGCTCTTAACTGCTGAGCCATCTCTTTAGCCCTGATCATTTTTTCTTTTAAACAGTCTTACTATGTAGCTCGGACTGGCCCTAAACTCAAGATCCTCCTGCCTCAACTTCCCAAGTGCTGGGGTTACAGCCTTGTTCCTCTAACTCCTAGCATGAGAAATCTTTAACTGACCTAGAATCACAGATTTTCTTCTAGAAGTTTTATAGCTTCAGAATTTATTTCTACTTTCTGTCTTCCTTTATAAACACATTTCCAGGCCGAGAAGTTTGTTTTAGAAAATAGTTCCAACAGCAGAACTGGACACACCTGAGCAGATTTAGGGTAGAGTCAGACCTGGGAGCCTTGCCAAGCACAGTACTCTCCAGGAGCCATCTGCAAAGAAGTTACCTCAGGAGTGGTTTGTAAGCAGATCTTCTCTGGTTTAAGACTTGGCACAAAGCTGAAGAGTGTATCTTTTGAATCCGGGAGCAAAATGATAAGAGAAAAAGAAAAACCTTTCAGCTCTCTAGACAAATCCTCTTGACTATCACAGAGCTGATGGTGAGCAGAGCCAGGCAAGACTTTGTCGATTACATGCAAACTCCCATGTCAGTGACTCACTCAATCATGCTTTAATCTCATAACTCAGTGGCTTTAAAAATTACAGTCAACAAGGCAGCTTGCGGGTTACAACTGCCATTGGAACTAGGTTTTCTCTGAACAGCTGGAGTGTGCTGTGTGGGAAGAAAGCCTGCTATGGGTGAGAGGCCAACGACTGCTTGGCTGGGAAGGATGTGCAACTAACATTTGATAAAAATCTGTGAAATGACCACCCTTGGCCAATCTAAGTAGAGGCCTGACATCTTCATCCATGGGAAAGTGCGCTGCAGCAAAAGCATTCAGAAGGCACTGGTAAGACAGTGTCCATCACTGTTCATCAGACAAGACAGCCCTGACTTCAGGAAGCGTCAGGTGTCAGAGTATTAGTATGCTGGAATATTAACAGGGCAGGCAGAAGATTCCAGTTCTAGTCAAGAAGGGCCAGTGAGAGAGAACAGTTTGGGAATGGCTTCTCTGAACAGATCCAGACAGATCAGTGTGGTCATTTGCTATATTCTAAAATGTGCAGGCCTCTGCCATAGCTGTGCCACAGGGGATATATAAACAGGCTATTCTTTGAGGACCTTATTGGGCTGTCCCCAGACATAGACATTCTCTTGATTTCAATGTGAAAGCTCCTACCCACAGGAGGGATGGAGTGGGACTTTAGTTTCAGAGCCCCATCTATAGCAGCTTTGTTGAGACCTAACTGGAAAGGCTCAAGATACAACATCACATAAGGCACTTAGAAAGCTGTAGTGGTCATCAGACATCAGACCAGAGCTGACAGGAAGAAACAGGTGAGAGAACCTGGAGAAAGGTCATTGGGATGCTCATGAGTTTCTGCCTGCACAGCATGGGCATATGGTATTACCAGGAGAAGCCATCTGCCCATAGAGGACAAGCAGACATCAGTTGGGTGATAGGGACGTGAAAACTTTCTGGCCCATCTTTGTTCTGTTTCTGTTCCAGTGCTAGATGTGTGAGGTCGTCATCCTTAAAGCTCTAGACTTCCCTCCCCTGCTAGCCTAGCAAGACTATGAAGCAACACAGAATCTAGATGAGTCCTGTGTGAGCTGCCCAGGTGCTTAGGAGTAGAGTGGGGCAGAACACTTTACAAGAGTACCCCTCCCCCTGCAATGAGCCCCTTGTTCACTGTGGGGCTGGGAACATCACCCAGCAGGCCCTATTGGTCCTGGCCTGCTCCCCTCCCTCCTTACCTCCTTCTCACTCACTCTTCCCAGCTCAATCTTTCTCGCTTGTTAGAGGAAAAAAAAAGAGAATTCAATCCCAGTCCTTTTGAAACCCAATGTGTCAGTGATCGATGAGGCTGTATTCTCTAACTTCAAAGGAGAAAAACTAAGTAGAGTGAATACTGGCCAGGGGAGTTGAAAAGTCCCAGGGAGCAGGAGACACAGGGGTGACCCTGCCATCATGAGGAGCACCCCCCATCCCACCCCTGCTGGTGCCATGCAGAAGCACAGACAATGCCACTTTCAGTAAATCATGACAGATCCTGAATGCCCAGTTTTGTCCTGTTTTCAATGGGCCGTAGGCATATTGCTTAAGATATAGCCAGCCATTTGTGCTGGGTTCCCAGCTACTCAAAGGCTCGACATTGAGTGCTCTCTCAATTGTATAATGGAGTCTTTGCATATGTGATCTGGGGGGAGGTTTTTTTCCTCCAGATTTCCATAGCTAATCATAGTAGAAATGACCTCAAGTGTAGTGCAGACCATTGTCTCTCTTCACCCCTGCAGCCTTTGAGTAGTGCTGAGCTTTAGGGCTATCCAGGCAGCACCTAATTCAATCACTCATCTGACCCTGCCTCGTTGGCCACTTCTCTGAGCTCAGTAGCTCCCTGGGGTCTCCTACTCCACAAGCCTGGCTGCTCAAGAGCCTTTGTACTGAGTGGGAGTGCTCAGCCCTTCCTCCAGTCCGTCCAGATTCCCACCCCACTCTGAATTTGAGTCCAGAGAATCCAGTGCTGCAGGGCCACTTCTTCTCATGAGGCTGCACTTGTGGAGATGCCTGTGTCCCTGTAGAGGTTCCATGCTAGAGTCTTAGGAACACCGGGAAAGAAAAACCTGGGTTGTTTAAGGGCTGGCGTGGTCATTTACTTAACCATCTGTAACCAGCAAGAGCCTTGTTTTCAGTAAAGCTCGAAGCTTCCTTGACTCTTTAGCAATCATCACAAACAGCTAGAATTTATAGAAAGCTTCCCACTTGCCAAGTGCTTCCACATGCTACTTCCCTTCACCCTCAAGCCCCATACCCATTTTTACAGATGAGGAAAGCAAGACTCGAGGTGAGGAATTGTCAAAGAGCACAAACTGGCCAGGATTACAGAACCATCTTCTGCCACTGTTGCCTTTCTCTTGTTGGTTATGGATCCTATGGTTTTATACTCTACACATTTTAAAAATGGATGAAGTTCTCAATTTAGGGCAACTTTGAAAGGCTAAAGTGCTGTGTGTGAGTATATTTGTAAAATATTGTTGAAATGACAGGATTCCAGAGGAGGAGACTACGTGCATAGTTGCTGGATGTCAGAGCTAACAGAGCCAAGAGGGAATCCATGTTCTGGGACCATCTGGTCTGTCTCCATGGCAGTAGCAACTATGGGGATCCAACCATGTGTGCAGAGTGGCCCATATCTGGAAACATTGTGACATTTCCTGAGCTATAAGCATGATGTAACCTTTGGTGGAAATTTAGTGATGAGGACATGAAAACTTTCTGGTTTGTGGTTGTTTGTTTCTATTAACTCTCTTAAGTACCTCATTGTGTGGGAAATGACCAGGTCTCAGATCAAGAGCCACATTCTGCCAAAGTAGTTCACACCATGCAGCTTTCAGGGCCGAGGAAGGAAACAGAATCTAGCAGAGAGACCAGATTTTAATGTCAGTCAGATGTGACCTGAAACTCTATTTCCCTTTTTATGGGAAAGTGCTAAAATAAGGGTTGGCCCTTCATACCCCAACCTCAGGGCTGTAGGTTAGGACCCAGAGCAAACTCTTAAATGCTGCAAACTTCTCAGTTCCTAGCTGTCAGGTAGCTGTGAACTATGCCCACCTCTAGAAGCCAGTAAGAAAATCCACTACACTTGATGACCTGAAGTTGGTGTCTGGGACTTACAGAGTAAAGAGAGAGAGTGGACTTCAGCAAATTGTCCTTTGACATCTACATATGTATGTACCTGAAAACACACACACACACACACACACATACACACACACACACACACACACACACACACACAGAGCCCACAAATAAAAAAATTTTCACGTAAACAAAAAAGTTAAAACTTTTTTTTAATAAAAGGAAGGATCTAGCCCGAACACAAAACTTTTTAAGTTACAGTTGAGCTGCCTAAAATGAGTGCTGGAAACTAAACTTGGGTCCTCTAGATGAACAGCAAATTCTCTTAACCTCTGAGCCATCTCTCCAGTCCTAGCTTTACCACACTCATCACAGAAAGATATGTTGAGCTCATTCTGGATGACTTATGTTGCCAGCATGAGTATCTGTCTAGCCCCAGGCCTAATCTCCATGATGTAGTCAGACCTACCCAACAGATAGCGAGGCAGCAGTAGGTATTCTTTTTTATTTTGTCTGGATTGGTCATTTATCTCTTTACTGTTACTCACTACCTTGCTGAAGATTTGGGCTGGCACTGATGAGAAACTGATAGGTATAACCCAGGTGGTCTCTACCTGTATTTGTTTCTTTTCTACTGCTATGACAAACACTATGACCAAGACAACTTAAAAAAGAAAGCATTTCATTGGGCTTATGGTTTCAGAGGGCTCGAGTCCCTGACAATGAAGCAAAGGCATAGATAGCATTAGGAGGAGGTGAGAGTTCACATCCTGATTCATAAGCATGAGGCAGAGAGCACACTGGGAATAGCACCAGTCTTTTGAAACCTGAAAGCCTGCCTCCAGTGACATACCCCTTCTAACAGGCCACACCTCAATCCTTCACAAACCATTCCACCAACCATACAAAATATATGAGCCCTGTGGTGCTCTCATTCAAATCACTACATTACCTGAGACCACTAAAGGGCTTCGTATTTCCTATCACCTGGAATCCTCCCATCATGTCTTTCATAACTTAGAGTAGGCCTATTCTATGTAGGCTCCTCTTCAAGATCCATCTCTGAGCTCCTACAATGCAGAGTCATGTGACTAAGCCTCTTTGCCAACCTTTTCTCTGAACTGCTCATTCTGCCTCCACAGTGACCAGTGCTGCAGACAATGTATACTTAGGTCCATGCCCTAAGCAATCTATATTAGACACAGAAGTCCTCAGCCCATTTCTTCAGAGAAGAGTAGTAGCTCCCATGTTAATCTTGGTGGTGGTGGTGGTGGTGGTGGTGGTGGTGGTAGTGGTGGTGGTTTTTTTCCTTGATTCCTGTCAGTCAGTATGTTGACCAGCTGACTAACATTTCTTATTTCAGCCTTTTGTGTCCTCTGGGGGTGAGATCCTCTTGACTTCAGATCTGGTCTCTTTACTGGTTCTGAGTACAACTGAGCCATGCTAGCTGGAAGGCAGACATTGAATGGGAAAGTAGAACTAGCATGTGTCTCACTCCCACACAGATGGACATACCTAACTACTCTAGTCTCCACATTGTGCCTTCCTCTGACAGAATATGTAAGGGTGCCCTTCTCTCAGCACAGCCTCAGTCAGCCCATGACTCTGGCTGGGCCAGTGTGTTTAGGCTGCATGTCTTAAATACAAAGGCATGGAAGCAGGCCTCTTTGCCTGTAATTCTCAACAAGATTCACATCTGAATGCCATTTGCTGTTCTTTGCTTGAACCTAGAGAACAAGTTGTAGCATGGGGCTTTTACATGGGAGAAGATAGCGAGTGGGAAATGCAGACTTTAGAGCCAGGTAGGTTTGCGTCTATATACCAGTTGGCCAGGTACTGATGTGCCTTACTCTCATCAAGTTGCTATATCTACTCTAGCATCCACCCTGAACTCCTTTAACTAGTGGCAATGGTAACCAGGCATGAGACCCTGTTGGCAATATTACAGTTGCACAAGGAGCCTGTGAGTCCTACTTCTGCTTTCAGGGCTCTACCTGGTCTTGTTTAACATTTTTTGGTTTGGTTTGGTTTGGTTTGGTTTGGTTTGGTTTGGTTTGGTTTGGTTTGGTTTGATTTGTAGTATATAATCTTTGTGGAGCTTACCCAAGGTTGGGTAAGACCAAAGTTGGGACTTGTATATCAGAGTTAGGCTGGTTAGGACAGGATAATAGTTAAACAGATACACAGTGGAAATGCCTTCCAACTTGAGGATAAATGGGAAGGGTTGAACAGAACGGTGTACTTGAATTTGGACTGCCTAAGCCAGCCCTGGCCATGCTCTAGAAGGTTGTTGTGGCTGCCTCCCTGCCTAGTCACCAATGAATAAACAAGTTGTTGCTGGAGCCAAGATGCTGGCTGTGCTACTACCATTGCAAGGCACATCTGCCATCCCAGCAGGGCTGTCTTAGGTTGTTTGGTTTGGTATTTGAGGAAGGGGTGAGAGTTTATTTGGCTACTTGTTTATTTAGTTAATTTATTGGTATTTTTGTTGTTTGTTTGGTTGGCTGTTTGTCTGGTGGTGGTGGTGGTGGTGGTGGTGGTGGTGGTGGTGGTGGTGGTGGTGTTTGAAACAAGGTTTTACTGTGTGGCCCAGGCTGGCCTCAAACTCTCTCGCTTCAGCCTCCAGAGTGCCCGAGTTAAGAGGCATATACTACCATCACTAGTGGAAGCCTTGCTTATGAAGAGTGTAGCTCCATTAGAGGTATGTAATGCTGCCATAGACTGAAGCATCCCTAGAGACCAGTCACCAAGGGAGAAGACTGGGGCTACCATGTTACAGAGGAGCTGTGCCAGCCCGGCCACCTGTGCAGTAGGTATACTGCAAGACTCCACTGCAGTCAGAGGTTTAGGTCTGCTGATCTGTCTCCCAGGGAGGCCTGCAGAGAAAAAAGATGGTTTCCCTAACACTGCTCGAGTTAAAACAGAACATGGTGACACTTGCCTTTCATACCAATACTTGGAAAGCTGAGGCAGGTGAATCTCTGTGAGTTCAAAGCTAGCCTAGTCTACATAGCCTGCCAGGGCTGCATAGTGAGACCCTGTCTAAAAAAGAAAAATGAAACTGAACCCTGCAGTTGTAGAAACTGCTCAGATTTCAGTGAGTTCTTTTGGACTAACTGAAGGAGCTTGTTCCAGCGCCTCATTTTTCTCATGTGGAGCTAGCACATTAGCAAGACTATCCCCAGACCTTGCCACTACAGGGTCACTATTGTGAATAGATCCTAACTGTTGGCTTGTGGTTTTCCTCATTTAATTTTGACAACAACCTCAGAAGTTCTGTCATTATCTCCTACAATTCTTCAGAGTCAGAAAATGAGGTACAAAGAGGTCAAAGAAGGAAGGCTGCCTAACTATTAGGAATACAAAACTGGGGGACCTTTTCTTCTAGTCTAACTCACCTTCTCAAGTTGTAAAGGTGGGGCACAGCAAAGGAGACAGAAGCTCTTAGAATGCTACAAAGAAAAAGACTGGGGGTAAGATCTAGACTAGAACAGTTAGACTTGGTCTATCTCCTGAATTCTAGCTTTGGAGCCCCCACAGAAGCTGTGTGGTATACACTACAGTTAGAGGGCGCACAAGTGTCTGCTTAACAAAGATTGTGAACTTATTTTATTAACATTCAATAGTGTATATAGTTTCTTTTTCAATTTCATCCTTTTTTTTATTTTATGTGCATGTATGTGTGAGTGTATACACATTCCACAGCACACATGTGGGGAGATCAAAGAGTAGTTTATGGGAGTCAGTTCTCTCCGTCTACCATGTAGGTCTCTGGGATCAAAGTCAGGTCATCAGGCAGCAGCAGGAACCTTCTCACTGATCTCCATATGCACTTGATTCTAAAGAACAAGGGCTTCTTATCCAAGGCCTCTCTCATCACAGTTATCGAGGCCGAGGATCTTCCTTCCTTCCTGGAGCCTGGCTCTTGCTGTTACCCCCCCTCCCCGAACCTCTGAATTCTGTTTAATATTTACATCTCTTCTAAGATGTAAAGTACTTGTGATGTCTTTACATTTCACAACATCCATGTGTTCCCTGGTTCTCACCACAGGTAGGGCAGCATCTCTTAGATAATGTTGTTCTATATGCAAGAGAGCTCAGACACAAATAACAACCTGGATAGGAATAGCAGTTTTGGGTAGCCGTCACCTCCTGGACAGTCATTGCATAGTTCTGGGCAATCTAGTCAGCAGTTGTGTGCTCAGGAGGCACTGTAGAGCTGAATGGTAGTGAGCGTCTCTCATGCCAGGAAGTGCGCCAACCTCACTGGAGCAAGCAGCAGGCAAAAGAGAAGGGACAGGTGGCTTGCCCCAAGACCCAAAGGGGCCTGAGATGGCAGCTGTCATTTTGAATAGTCGTGCAGGTACTTAGGCTCTGGAAGGGAGGAAACCAGTTAGCTTAGTATCAAATCATGAACCCTGACAACTGCTCTTTCTTACATAAGACATCCTTACATAAGGATGCAGAGAGAGCATCCTCATTAAAACACCTCAAGGGCTACATACTGATTCTTCTAGAAGCACTGAGCTTCTTCTTTCCCAACAGATACAGCAGGACTGGTTATAGATACTTTCCTTCAATAGGCTAAAAAAGAGTCCACATTCCTCCAGGAGACAAACATCAGGACAGCCACAGAGGAACTGGGCTCCATGGTATAGGTGGGGCATCTAAGGTCCCAGAGCCCCCACCTCTATCCAGACTCAGGGAGAGAACGGGAAGCCAAAGCTGCTGGCTCTCAGTTTGGTTTACATAACTTCTGACTCCCCAAGTCCCTGGAAACTGAGGCCAAGTCCCTGGAAGATCACTCTGTTCTCTCCTGTTTTTTCAAGAAGAGAGCCAGCCTGATCACTGGCTCTGAAGACTGTGTGAGAGTGTCCCGTTTCCTTCTTCCACGAACTGAGTGTCTGCCGTCATAGCCGTGGTTTAGGCAGGTTCCGTTTGAACTCTCATAACTCTACATATGTTTGTCTTGTATTGTAAAGAACTTTACATATCTTATGTGCACCCTCCTCTGTTTCCAAAAGAAATTTGAAGACTTGCAGCAAAGGAAATAAGCAATGATGTGAACACATCATTACACAGGAAGTAAGAGACCAGGAAGGGAAACAAGCAGAAAGTGAGACCCCATGTTTGTGTGCAGAGTAGGCACCAGACTCTTTACTGCAGTATCCAACAGCAGAAGCAACCCTACCTCAGAGAGTTGAGGGGGAGGGTAATAAGACATATTTTTTAAAATGACAAACTTCATTGAAAGTTGAAAGATGTCTTTCCTAGTACTAAGAGTAGTTTCTCATGTGAGGTTTTCTGTCAGGGACATTGCTTACACTTGCAGCAATGAAAAAGGACTTTTATAGGCTCTGTCTTAAGGTAAACTCATGAAAATGGAGGATGACTAAAACAACTCAAGGAAGGCCAAGTGTCTGGGCAGCACCAGCTCTTCTGGAGCCTCAGAGTGTCCAAGGTAAAGTTAGAACATACGGTTCAATTAGTGCACTAAGCGCAAACACGCACCAAGTTCTGGGCTCATTCTGACACAGACTGACCAGGGCTTATGCTTGTAATCGCAGCACTCAAGGGGCGGAAGCAGAAGGATCAGAAAAGCACAGGATAGACCAACCTCAGCTCCATAGACAGTTTAAGGCTATCCTGGGCTACCTGAGACCCTGTCTATAAACAAATGACTAAACAAATAAGCAACACACTTAATTTTTTTATAGCAACCACTTTGAAGTCAGAGATCTGATAGGGTCTCTACTGTTCACAGCAGAGTAGCTAGGCAGATAAAGGGCAGGCCAAGACACCGGTACAGTATCATTGCCGTGGATTCAGAGGAACCATGTGCCACCTCCACAGTAAGCATCGGTACCTGCCCATGCGGGTAGCTCTGACAGCATCTGTGCCCAAACAATGGCTGGTCTGTGGCCCCAGATGCAAGAGGAAATAGTTGTGTCTGTAATTGAGTAGAGTGGTCAGGTGGCTACAGCCTCCTCATCTGGGTACATGTAGCATATGCAGGCTTGCTCATCAGGCCTTGTATCTACTGTTTTCACCTTAACTGAGAATGGGAGAGGCACACAGAGCCTAGTGACTAGATGGAAGCTGTCTAGAAGCCTCTGGGACCCCCGGGGACTGTTAACCTGCTAAAGAAGAACCTAGGAAGGAAACTAAGCTCTTCTGCATGGGTCTCACCAGTGAGGGAGACAGAAGGCCACACGGGACAATGTAGAGTCCTGCTGAACTGCTCTTACTGTGGTGAATAAAGAGGTGGCCCTCAGAAAAGGAGGCAACTAGCCAGGAGGGTAGGACTACTACTACTGTTTTGCTGGCTGGTTCCTCTCAAGTGAGTAGCCTTCCCTGGGGACAGACCTTAGCTCTAAGACAGACGTGGCTTCTCTGAGCAAGTCAAACCTCAACATCGAAGAATCCCTGTCTTGTCGGTTTTAGCTTTAACAAGAATAGAACAAGCTTCTGGAACAGGACACAGTGGAGTCAGGAGAAGCGGCCTTAAGTGAAGATACAGCTGTGGGGTTTCCAGACGCGCACTGCAGGGAGGCGTCATCCAGGGGGAGCGGCCAGCCTCGCTGTAGACTTCCAACACTAACGAATCGGGAACTCCATGCTGAACAGGATTTAGTTAGAGGGTCCCTGCGCCAGCAGATGGGTGTATTTTTCTTGAAAGACCAAGGTGCCAGAACTCTTCATGATTACGTTACTGGAGCGAGGTTCTTTTTTTGTGGTTTGTGAAGTTGAGCGTCAGGACTGCAGGATTCTCTCGCTCTTTCTTACTCTTATTTTTTCCAGGTCAGAACCAGAGCTTGGAGCAGGGAGAAAAATCCTGCTGAATGAGCAAGTTCTTTCTTAAAAAGCTCTTCAAGTCCAAAAAGACTTCAGTGGACTTAGGAGAAAGAAATTTAATACATTGCCATAGAATCGCTGTTAACCAAGTTAAAGCAAAGCCCACAGCATCTTTGTCTTATAAAAGAAAGCAAAGAGGAGATGGAAAAAAGAAATAATGCTTAGGAAATCCAAACCAAACAATGAGGACTAACGAAGGAAAACTAAAGATCACTTCAAAGAATGTGAAGATTCCCTCCTAATAAGATTTTTCAATTTCCAAACCTAAGCTTCAGATGGGAGGAAGGTTCCTTTCAAGTATGCTGTAAGTGGCATTCCCCAAATGTTGGCCCTGTGTAGGATTGGCTACTTTCCATATACGGAGCAGTCAGATACCCTGAGAGACCCAGGAACTGTGGGGAGCTTCAACCACGGGAAGCCGAGAGGCTTCCCAGACTGCTCCTTGACCTGAGCTTGAACCTGAGTCCTAACAGCTAGCAAACTGAAACAAGCTCGGCCCCCAGGGAAGAAGGTGGGCTGACCTGGAGCAGTCCTAGCCACGCTCAACTTTCACCACTGGCCTGTCTTTACATCCTTGTGAGGGAGCCCTGAGCTGGGCTTCCAAATCGCCTGCTCAGACCATCCCTCTAACTTGCCAGCACCTTCCCGGCCCACGCAGAGGCACTGGTGCCCATGGGAAGTCATTTTGCATCTGTTGCAGACAAGACAGGGAATTCTTTTATTTTTTTTTTTAAATAATTACTTATCGTTGTTAGTGTGTATGTATGCACACACACACATGCACAAACTTACCAATGCAAAGGGAACAACTTGTGGGAGTCAGTTCTTTCCTTTCACCTGGTGGATTCCCAGGACTGAACTCAGATCACCAGGCTGCAAGCAAGCCCCTCACCGACACAGCCTTCTCACCACCTGTATAGTTTCTCAACTTTTGCCCAAACTCAGTCTAGTAGTTTTTAAAAGCACCAGAAGCTCTGAGCTTCCTTACTCAATGGGGTTTAAGAACCAGCTGCCTGGGCATAATCTTCTCCAGGGTGGGCCATTTGGGCAGGCCAGCTGTGTACCTGAGCTGTGCAAGACTGGCTTGCTCATTGGCCCAAGGGACGCCTGGCATGCACACTGACCACCCCTTCCAGTTTCATTCACCCTTTGTTGCTTATTCGTATGAATGCCCTTGGACCCACTGACTTTACTGGGCTGAGATCCAGGGTAAGGCCACGTGCCTTTTACTCATCATAGAAAACAACTATATGGCCGCCTAGCCTCCTGCTTAGCTTGGACATTCATTCTTTTCCTAAGGTTTTGCTCCCAATGTGGTGGAATCTGAGACCCAAAAGGAAGCCCTTTATGTCCTCAGCCAACTAGTCTTGTGGTTCCTGGGAGGGGACACTGCTGGTCTCCCTTGCCACTACACTTAAAACCCAAGAGGTTCAGTAACCCCAGCAGAGCTTACACCCCACCTTTCCAAAATCCGTGGAAAGTTTCTTATCCTCTTTCAAGGGTCTAGCCTTTAACTCAGCCTTAGTCCTGTGGCCAGATACCTTGTTCACCCTCATTAGGCTTGGACAGCAGAGGGTCCCACAGCCTGCTCTCCTGTGTGGTCTCAGCCTAAGTTTCTAGAAATAAAAAACTTTAATATTCATATTCTCTCTCTCTCTCTCTCTCTCTCTCTCTCTCTCTCTCTCCCCTCTTCCTTCCTTTTCTCCTTCTTTCCTCCTTCCTTTTCTCCCTCCCAACTTCTTTCCTCCTTGCTTCCTGTCTTCTTTTATTTCTTCTTGTGAGTCAGAGTCTCTTCACATACACCAGGCTGGCCTCAGATTCACAGAGACCTGCCTGTCTCTGCTTCCCGGGTGCTGGGATTAAAGGTATGCACCATCACACTTAGCAGCTCTTCTGTTTTCTGTCTAAAGAAGACCTGTTTGTCCTTTGTCAATCTGAGAGCCTTGCCTCTCCCTAAATCCCTTTGAAAACTTTATCCTTGTGGCAGTGGCCTAGAGCACAGCCTTGTGAATGCCTGGAGACCTCCACCTCCTCCACCTCACTCAGTATCAGGGATGTTATGCAGCTAGAAAGTGTCCACCGAGGAAGCCCCTCCCTTTGAGAGGACTGACTAGCAATCAGTGCTTCTGTTCCCTATAGCAGATGTGGCCAAAGTGGCTACTGTTCCTGCAGGCTGACTTCCCACTGAGGGAGGCCCTGCAGGGCTTCATTATGTGCCCCAGGCTGGCACAGAGGGCAGCAAGTAGGACTCTGTTCTGGCTAGGATTGTACTAGGAGGTGTCTGGGAAATACTATTGCTCTTCGGGGCGCTGACGAGAGGAGCACTCCCTTGCTTCCCTGGGGATTTGGGCCCCTAATTTCAGTAGAGCTGGTCTTTGTTGAGTGTCTCTGCCTGCATGTCCTCTGTTATAGATGTTTTGGTCTACTTGCTTTCTAGCTGGAGGTACTGATACAGTGCACTGGCCTTTATACTCATTGTACACACTCCCCTAGCTTGTGGGCCTCAGCTGGGTCACACATCCCTTCCTGAGCCTGTTCCTAGGACAGCACACTGCCCGCATGGATGTCTACTCAACAGCTGAAAGGATGGGCCCCCCTTAGATCCCTCCATCCCTGTCAGGTCCAGTCTGCCTCTAGAGATTGGGTCTGCTTTTCCCTGCAGCCCTAGATGGCACATCATTAGAAAGAACTGTCATTAGAAAGTACTGCCTCTGTGTCCGCTACAGGGATCAGTGTGTTCATTCATTCATATTGAACTTTGTACTTGTAGGCAACTACATGCCTGTAGACATGCCTAATGGTGTGGCTTCTCTGAGAAACAGCATATCACCATCCTGGGTGGATTTTAGAACTTCTTAGAGGATCGTGCCAACTTTGTCCCATCCCTACCTCTCTACTCCTTGGCTTTTCTTTGATATACTAATTATCTGTCCATCCTAAAGTCACACACAGTCTGCTGTCTGACCACAGCTCCTGACCCTCCCTCTAGTCCATAAATACCTAGGAAGCCAGTACAGCCAGGTGCTTACTATGAAGACTTCAGTCCTGCTGCTTACTGGTCAGTATGGGCCTTATACATACCAGATCTTTCAAACACAGTGTAGAGTGAGAATCTAATAAGATCACTTAAAGGATGCTGAGAGCAGATGTACTTCATAAATATTAGTTTCCTACAGAACATCTGTCACTCAGACCCTCTGCTTTCTCTCAGTTGGGCTTCATTTCTCTTTCATGTCCATCAGCACTTAGGTTCCCTGGCCTGTCTGGATCCATCTGTTGCCGTATCATGTTGCCCTCCCTTGCCCATTATTCATCCCTCAAACCTTTCTGGAAAGATCCAGCTTTGGACCAAGTTGGCTTTCTTCTTCACACTACTGTCAAGGTTGCAGAAGGTTGTTCACTGATCCTAGCTACTGAGTGCTCCCCAGCAGTCCTCCTGCATGGCCCCATCTAGGTCTTTGTCTTGTCCTCCAAAGCAGTAGCCACAGCCTTCATCCTTCCTCAAACTTCTAGTCCCCTCACCAAATTCCTCATTCTTTGCAGATAATTTGACTTCCTAGTTCTCAGGAGGAAAGACAAAAAACAGAAGCCATGCTAAAATGTGCTAAACCCTCCTTGCCTGGTCTAAACCCTCCTTGCCTGGTCTACAGATCTGTCTGTGTCCCTGTTCACCCCTCCATCTTCTGCAGTAGAGAAGATCTTCTGTTGTGTGTTAGATTCCAGTCCCTAGCCATCTCAGAAACAACACTCTTTATTTCCATCTCTTGTGTCTCTAGTCACTTCTTCTTTAAAATGTCACCACTTAGATACACTCCCTTCAATCCCTCACTTACCATGCTGTCCCACTGTAGTTTCTGTTGTCTCTTCCCTACAGCCATCTAAAGCCACTTATAACCTCTGTTTCCTTGCCTTCTCACTTTTCAACTGTCTCCTACTCACCTCTGCTCCCACTACTACTCCCCTGCAGCCCGCTCTGCCAGATCCAGTGGGGTCCGTGTTTGGGACACACATTCCTCTCCTATGTGGCATTTTAGGAGGGTGTAACAAACTGGCTTGGCTTTTCCTTCCTTAAGACATATTTATTTCCCCTTAGCTTCTTCAAGATATAAATGAAGACCCACTGCTACCCTTCTTGGTCTCTGCTCCCAGCTCTCTCCTGCAAGTGTTCTTTGGACTCTGCTAGGATCTGCTGCCTTTCACATACCTCTCAAGATGGTCTCACCCCCTGCAGCAAGCTCTCATCTTGCCAGATGAAGCCCACACATGCACTTGGAAACCTCAGGACTGTACATACAGCAGCCTTCTGGCCATCCCCACCAGAAACAAAGAAATAAGTTTCAAATAGGACCCAAACTCACCTCCCAAGCTTACCATCCCGCATCGCCTGTGGGAGTAGCCTCACCATCTGGCCCAGTGTCTGAGGCAGAGACTCTGTAACCATGTTTGTGACACCTCCCTTCCTCCTTCATATCCAGACCAGCAAAATTCCATAATATTAGCAATGGGTAAGGAGTGTGAGTTTGCCTTACAACTCTGGTTCTATTGTGCTGTGGACACATTCCTTAAGGATTTGTTTGCGTGTATACATATGTGTTTGTGTATATGTTGGTGTATGTGTACATGTAGATATTCTTGTATGTGGAAGTCAAACAGCCTCGTAGTTCCTCAGGTGTTGTCCATTTGCTGCTGCTGCTGCTGTTGTTGTTGTTGTTGTTGTTGTTGTTGTTGTTGTCGTCTCTTACTGTTCTGGGTTCAAGAAAGCTCGACTGGCTGGCTATTGAGTCCCAGGATCTGCTTATTGCTGCCTCCCCAACACTATTACAGGCATGCTCACAGATGCCTAAGTTTTAAAAACATGGATTTTGGGAATCAAACTCAGGTCCTTCTGCTTATATGGCAAGTACTTTACCAACTAAGCTATCTCCTTAACCTCTCTCAACTGAGCTATCTCCATAGGCACACATACCCCTCCCTCAACAGGATCTCAGTATGTAGCTCAGGTTGTCCTTAAAACTATGACCCTTCTGATTCAGAATCCTGAGTGCAGAGACTATGGGTGTTCATTACTGAGCCCAGCTAAATTCTTAATCTTTATCAACTCCAAGCTTCTTCTCTATTAAAGGAAATTATAACACCTAATTCAAGTGTCATCAAATGTACACCGAGTGAAGAAGGGGGACATTTCTTTTTGACACAGAATCTGAGTAAGTGGCCTGGGATGATCCTGAATTTCAGTCCTGCTGCCTCAGCATCCCAAGTGCTATAACCAAAGGCACGTACAACCATATCTATCTACACATGTCCTAAGTATACAAAGTCATGGCCTTGTGTTGACATTTCTGTACATATGTACTTATACTCGATGATCACCCCCTGAGCTTTCCAAAAGAGAAGCGCCTCTCCTCTCAAGTCTCTTTTTCTAGATCCCATGCCTGAGACCGAATATATTTGTCTGTCTACATCCAGCTTATTTCACTTAATATCCATTTCCCTTCAAATGACAATTTTGTATTCTTGTTCCTTTTTCCATTTTCCACATGTGTGTGGGTATATGTGGGTGGGCATGTGCAGGTGGAGGCTTGGGACTCATCCTCATTTGCTTTTCCACCTTTTTCTTTGAGGTACAGTCTCCCATCAAAACCCAGTGCTCACTGACACAGTGAGTCTTTCAAGCCAGCTTGCTCTGGAGATCCCCTCTCTCCTCTCCAGGATTAGAATTACTGGCCTCGATGTGAGCTCTAGGGATCCAACTCTGGTCATCACACTTAAGCAGAAAGTGCTTTAACCAGTTCTCATTCTTTTTTGTGGATGAATCAAACTCCACTATGTGTATGTACCACGGTTTCTGTATCCATTCTTCTCTTGATGGGCATCTAGGCTGGTTCTATAGAAGTGCTGTGAAGACTGCTTCGGTACAGATGTCTGTGTTGTGCTGATCTTGACTCCCTTCAGACAGATGTCCAGAGGTGGTAGAACTGGATCATAGGATAGTGCTATTTCCTTCCTTCCTTCCTTCTTTCCTTCCTTCCTTCCTTTCTTCTTTCCTTCCTTTCTTCCTTCCTTTCTTTCTTTCTTTCATTGGAAAAGCCTCTACACTGATTTCCATAGTAGTTGAACTAAATTCTTTTTTATTTAACTGGAATAGAGGCCTGGTTAGAGCCAAGGTATACTCTGTAAGAAAAGCAAGCCTTTGACTCCAGTGAGGTTCCTGGCTTTGTTGTGGTAAAGAAGCATTCGTTTCTAGTTTGAATGTTCATCTGGGTCAGTAAGAGGACAGACCATTCCCAAGAGTGTGCTTTGCTCTGAGGGAGAGAAAAATTGTTCAGTATCTAGTGGTGCAAATCATTAACTGTATTAACAACCCTACAGGAAAAAAAATCATAATAATGTATCCCCCTAATATGTAGTTAATGTAGCTAATTTTCCCTGGTGACTTAAAAGCCCAGGGAATTTTTAGAGATGGTAATTGACTCCACATAGGAAATACTCAAGCTTCCTGAGCCCTGGGCTCTAGCAGACAGACAGTAAACCTGCCTGAGCCCTGAGAAAGCTCTGTATTCACCTGAGATCTTCTTGCCAGAGTCCCAAAAGAAGCCAGGACTCAGCCAGTTCCTGTTTTGTCTTCACTAATGGGATCTCCAAGTCAGTACACTCCTAACCAAATTTCAGACTCCCTTCTTTCCATCAGTGTGATATTTACCTAATCAGTTGTTCAAATCAAAACCATGAACTTCCATTCTCCTTTCTGTCTCCATATTCATCAGTGGTTGACTCCACTTCTAAAACTCGCTCCATTTAGATCTCCCAAGTGTCCATTTCTCTCCATCTTGCCTTCCTATCCTCTGGTCCCCATTCCCATTCCCTCAGCCTCAGGAACAGACCTATGTAGGCTCCCATTTCTCTCCTCCTCCTGCAGATGGCACAGTAGCCAGCTAGAGGGTCTTCCCAAACACAACTGTGGTGACATCATCCACCCCTCTTAGAGCAGATTAGGAGCCTTCCTTTGTAGTTAAGGCAAAGATCAAAGAGTTCAGTATAGCCAAGAGTGTTGTGCATATTTTGCCTGGCCTTTTCTCCTGTCAGTACCCACTGATCCTTGTAGCTATTGGACCGAGCTTCTAGCCATCCTTGAGTTCCTGCAGCTCCTGATCAGGACCTGTGTACATGCT
Organism: Rattus rattus; assembly: GCF_011064425.1. Classification (NCBI taxonomy): domain Eukaryota; kingdom Metazoa; phylum Chordata; class Mammalia; order Rodentia; family Muridae; genus Rattus; species Rattus rattus. The sequence continues at coordinate 159,162,153 of NC_046157.1, forward strand.
GTGACTTCTGCATAGGACAACTGTTCCTTCACCTGTGGTCTAGTCACCCCTCCTTCCCACAGCCCTGTTCTGTCTAGGCCAGCTTGTTTGCTTTTCTAGACACATGGTAAGTTATATTTTGCCACCCCCCATAAAGGTTCCAGGAACTCTCTTCAGTTCAAACTCCTGCATATACCTGGATGTTCCTTAGAATAGAGGTTCGCTCTTGTGATAGCAGGCTCCATGAAAGTGACTCCTTTGCTGTAATGTTCCACATGTTCTGCTAGCTCAGAGGCAGGTATAAAATGTTTCGTGAGTACTGATTACATGGCCAGTGCGTAAGATGCTCCTGGTGACAGTACCTGTGGGTGGCAGAGCTCCAGTGATATATGGCTCTCCCACAGTGAGAGGCCGAAGTTTGCACAGCACATCCATTGGAGGGAGCAGATTGGTTTGATTTCTCCATTCCATTGAGTCAAAACTCACTTGTTTTTCTTTCCTCTTTGTTTAGCTGAAGCTTGCTTTCACTCTGGACCATGAGACTGGATTGCCTCAAGGATGTCATATCTATGAGTACCGAGACAGCAACAAGTAAGCCATTCACTGTGTGGAAAGCACCACCTACATGCTGAGCAGCTGTGGCAGGCTTTCTGGCTCAGGCTTCCCTTACAGGAAGGAAGTGCTCAACATTTTTGCTACCATGTGAGAAAATGTCTAGCGTGCACACACACACACACACACACACACACACACACACACACACACACACAAAATACACACCCCCAGTCTCTTTTGCCCTTAAATGTAATAGAAAGGAACTTGCATAGAGGGCTGGGGCAGTGGCTCAAAGCATGTACTGTGAATGTGTAAGGACCTGAGTTTGTAAGGACCCATGAACCTCCATAAAGCCAAATTCAATAGCAGAAGCCTATAACCCCAGTATTCCTACGGTGAAACGTGAGGAAGAGAGAAGAGAGTCCTTGAAGTGCAGGCAGATAGCCTGGTGCACAGAAAGTCCCTGTGTCAAACACTGTGGAAGGCGAGAACCAACATTGCAGTTATCGTCTGAGTCTACATTTCTTCATGGCACACACTCATGAAGACTTACACACAGAAATGTGTGTGTATCACACCATACATATACATACACAATCATACACACATGCGTGGGAGTTGGTGATGAGTAAGAGGCATGTTTGGAAACAAACCTTTCCTTTTCAGGCTCCAGCCTCCTCCCCACCTCAGTGTTCATCCCTTGTCTGTTTATCTGAGTCAGCTGTGACTTTGGCTTTGGTTATGGTTCTGTAGACACCGCTGCCATACTTACTGCTTCTGTAGTGATCATGGGGCTTGTGTAGTTAGGAGGTGTACACAGATGCAAAGTGGTATAGCCGGGTTAGAAAATGGCCCCGGCATAATTTTAAAGTACCATCCTCTTCTTCAAAGGCCCTGATTCTCTGAGTGTGTTTTGTTAGTGAGACAGGGACAATGGTGGTGAGTGAGGCAGAGGGAATATGCCATGATGGTGGTGGTAGTGGTGGTGATGGTGGTGGTGGTAGTGGTAGTGGTGGTGGTGGTGGTGATGATGGTGGTGGTGCTAGTGGTAGTGGTGGTGGTGGTGATGATGGCGGTGGTAGTGATGATGGCAGCTCACATATAGGCACCTGCTCTGCGTTAGACTATTAGACTCCTATGGACCACCATGAGCAATTCCTAAGTAACCCTCATCAAAGCCTGAGGAGTGCACTTTCATGACCATTGCACTGAAGAAGCTGAGAGCTAGGGAACTCTGCCAGCTCACTCCAAGGAACTTACACACACAGTCAACTCTCACATGTCTACACTGGAGAAAGACGAGGTGGAAGAGAGTTGTTACCACTCTGGGAAACAATCCTCAATAACCAGTAGGCCCAGCTGGGACTTGAGAACGTGTGTTCTGGTGTCATCATATAACTCTCCAAACTATGGGCACCTGCCAGCAGAGCCGCCATTACCTCCCAGAAGTACAGACTGTGTCGTCATCAGGAACTTACTGCTCGGATGTGAGTAGAAGACAGGCCAGTGGGTACCCTTGTGACGACGTCTGTACACAGATACCTTCTGGGTGTCATTGTAATATCTGTATCTTGGGCAACACTAATTCCTACTGCATGAACCATGGGGAAGGTCAGCCAGTCATCCCCCAGTGCTTCTAAAGCCATTGTGTCAGAAATACCATCTTGGTTTCTTATTGTGGTCAGGTCAGCAGCAAATTCGATCTGGGATTCTCTGAAGCCAAGGACAAGATGGGAGTACTGATCAGATTCCTGGGTGGCCGGGCAAGCTTTCTTAGAGAGTAAGCGCACTCCCATAAACAGTGCAGCACACCGTCCTGCTTCCCTCTCCTTGCTCTGCAGTGCTCTCCACGCCTTGGCTCTCACTCTTGACCTTCAACTGCTTGTCAGGATGCGTTACTTATTGTTAGTCCTCTGCAGAACCCTCTTGCCTTTTATCCACCAGCCAGCCTCACAGGCCTACACTGACCTTCCAGAGCTTCCCAGTGATACAGGTCATCCTGGTATATTTGAGTTATTGGAACAGCTGTTTGTCCACAGACCCTATCCATGCCCACATATACTTAGTGGCCTTTCTGTCCACTACTTACCAGGAGACTGGCAGAGCTGCCATAAGCCTCTATACAAACCTGGTCACTGGAAGGAATGGAGCATCTGGGTGGGACTCACAGCTGCACTTACTTTTGAGTCACTTCAGCCAGTCTATGGGAAGCCTCAGGCCAATGCCCTTTGGAGGCAACTCCCCCTCATTAGGGCCTAGCCTATGTCTGGGCTCCACACATATGGGGTAACTGCTAGATGACTCAAGGCATGGATGGCAGCAGGGGGAGGGCTCCAAGACAGCTGCAGCATCAGAACTGAGCAGCCACTTCTGGGGCTATGGCAGGGGATCCAGTGTACCTTTCCCTGTGTACCACCCTCAGTGGGGAGAGCAAAGGATTCTGGACCAAGTCCCATGTTTAATTAATTCATCCCTCCCTGTCTGCTTAGTTCTTCTTCTTTTCCTTCCCCCCTGAATAAGCAAATGGAATATTTCCCAGCAGCCCCTGACAACGTCAAACCAGCATCAGCACTTCCCAGGACTTTGGAAATGTCACTTTCTGTCTGTGCTTAGAGCTGTTGCCAGTTCTACAGGCTAACTGCAGTGTTCCCTAAGAGCCATTCCTGACAGAGGATAAGCACCTCCAGGCATCCCACAAATGCAGACGCTGCCAGGTCAGAGTAAGAATGACTTTCTTCTTCCTTGTAAAGTCCCAGGTTAGGAGAAAGAGAAGCTGAATCTCCTGGAGATAGGAAGGCTTGTGGAGCTGGGGGTAGCAGACGTAGAAGTGCCAGGAGTGACCTCATGGGAACAGCTGCAGCTGGAGCATGCATGCAGGACTCAGCCACTCACAGTGTGGATGTGGGCTTCTGTGGCCCTCACAGCAGGTGGGGTGTGGTATCTCTACGACACCAACACCCCCGCTTTCAGGGTCGAGCTCTAGGATGATGTCTCCTCACTGCCTATCACACAGGTGTACCCTTGGCTCTTCCTGTCCTTGTTCCCTAGCATGAGACCAATAGCAGCAACCAGAATATGCTGGGTACCAAAATACAGTGTTTGATTCCACTTGCTTGCCCTCACATGTTCTCACTTCACAGAAAGGGGCACCTGTGATCTGAGAGATACCCTGCCCAAGGTATCTAAGAAGCAGAGCAGGCAAACAAGCTTCTCCCAGGGTGCTGCTTCCTCTTTGAGGTGCACAGCAGGCATGGGCCCAGCGTGTGGGTCTATAGAGACCTGGTACTAAGTTGCCTAGGGATCTGGGGCAGGGAAGTCAGCAGGACTAGGGTAGCTGCTACCACATCATGGCTTACGGTGCCTTCATGTATTACGTGTGGCACCTTCACAGTTGCTGTCTATACACATGTAATCTGTGTACAGATGACCAAGATATTTATTAGGGAGCTAAGTCAGCATCACTTTCCAAGATTTACTGGGAGAACCAGGGAAAATAGGGCTGAAGAGAAGAAGTTACCAGAGGTTTCCCATACTGCCACGCTGGCCCTTGGCTGTTCAGACACTGTTCCCCTTCTCAGGCCAGAACTGTTTAAAGCAAGGAAACATGAAAGCCAGAAAAATGAGCTTATTGTGCTAGCCACAGACCTGCCACAGACCCCTCAGTGCATGCATATACATGGAACAGCATGGTCCGTGTTCCAGCATGCAGAATGACATAGGCATTATACTGTTTTCTTCTGTGGCACACACTAGAAAATAAATTTATACAATAAACTCACTTTGTAAAACTTACTTTGAAACCACTAGTGCAGAGAGAAAAGCTACAGACCCTAAGTCTGTAGCCATTGTCTCCTAGTCATTATTCTGCTGCTGTGCTGAGACACCATGACTAAAGCAATTCTTACAAAAGAAAGCATTTTACTGGGGCTCAATTACAGTTTCAGAGGTTAATTCGTTATCATCATGGCAGGGAGCATAGCAGCGTGCAGGTAGGCCTGGCGCAGAAGCAGTAGCTGAGAGTTACCCCTTGATCCATGGGCAGGAGGGAGGGAGGGAGAGGGAGAGGGGAGGGAGGGAGGAGAGGAGAGGAGAGGAGAGAGGAGAGAGAGAGAGAGAGAGAGAGAGAGAGAGAGAGAGGTGGTGTGGGCTTTTGAAACTTCAAAGTCCATCCTTAGAGACACACCTAACTCACAAGGCCACAGCTCCTGCCCTTTCCAAACAGTTCATCAGCTGGGGACTAAACATGCGAGTATAAGAGCCTATGGCAGCCATTTTCATTTACCCCATTGCAGTGTTAGCAAGTGAGCGTGGCTGGGTGTGATGATGCCATAAGCCTAGAAGAGGTAAGTGGGGGGACCAAAAGTTAGGGTCTTTCTTGGCTACAATTGAGTTTGAGAGCAACCTAGACTTCAGGAGACCCTCTTTCAAAAAGACAAAACAGAAAGAAAAAGAAAATGAACACAAACACACTGAGGTCAGGAAATAGACTGTTAGAGCTCCCTAAACACATACATACTCCATCCATCCCCCATTCAGAACCTTCCTCTCTCCTCCAAATGGAATCAGTCAGCAAGTCCTAATTTTCCTCCAAGTATTACATTAATGAGAAGCCATTGTTGTATATGGTTGTGCTCCCTTCATTTTCATTGCTGCAGAGCTTTCCCTTGAAAAGTTGAAGGTAGAGCACGTACCTGGCATGCAGAAGGCCCCAATTCCTTGAGAATTTCATATACTATATTTTGATCATATCCACCCCAGTTTCTCCTCCTAAGTCCTCCTAGATCCTTCCTCCCTACTTCCCCCAGCTTCTTGTCATTGTCATTGTTTCTTCCTCTCCCTCCCTCCTCTTCCTCCTCTTCCCTCTTCCTCTTCCTTCTTCTTCCTCCTCCTCCTTCCTCCTCTTCCCTCTTCCTCTTCCTTCTTCTTCCTCCCCCTCCTTCCTCCTCCTCCTTTCTCCTCCTCTTTCATAATGCATTGACTCTAATTTGTGTTGTCCATATACTTCTAGGTATGAATTGACTTGCCAAGAGCTACACCCCTAGATAAAACTGACTAATTTCTATCCCAGAAGCTTCCAGCTGTTCATAGGTCCTCAGCTAAGGTTGAGGCTCACAAACTCTTCCCCACTCCATGACAGAATGTTGCCTAGACTTGATCTAGTGCAGGTCTTATGCACAACATGGCTGCTGTGAGACCCTGAATGCAGCATCCTGTCATGGCCAAAAGATGCTGTTTCTCCCCGGTCCTCCCTGACCTCTGTTCTTTCTGAGATAGTACCTGAGCTTTGGAGGTGGGCATGATATGGAGGCCCCACTTGTGGCTGGGCACTCCAGCCATCACCGTCTACTGTGCACAAATAGTTCTTTAAGAGCTGCACAAACTTATGGGTAGAAAGACACAGACTTAGAGAGCAGTTAGACTGTGTCCTTTTAGCAAAATAGTAACAGTAGCTCTGTCCCTGGGTTCTGTGAGCTCCCCAGCCAAGAGTTCTTGGCTAGATTTACAATACCAGGTGTGTGTTGCCTCCTGTAAAGTGGGCTTAAGTTGAGCCAGTGTGTGACTGGCTACCTCATAATATTTGCAGCACTCTGCACCTGTGGGCATAGCTTACCACCCTGCTCACTGTTGCAGCTCACAGGGCTCACAGCTGAGTAATGGTACTGAGGACTCCCACAGCAGCCTGCAGGCATCTTTCAGGACGATGAAGGTTAAACAGCAGGGAGGAAGCTGCTTAGTACCAACTTGATTTCTCCATGTCCTGTGACAAGTATGTGTGGTATCTTAAGCAATAGAGTCTTCTCATCAAGTTCTAGTACGCAGGCAAACTATGAAAGGCTTTTAGAGTCAGGTATAATGTAGTCCCAGCATTTAAGAGGTGGATGCAGGAGGATCAAGAGTTTAAGGTTATCCTTGGCTACATAGTGAAATTTCAGCCATCTTGAGCTACTCAGACTCTTGTCAAAAAAAACCCAATTATCTACTCTTCATTAATCTAATCAGCATTTTGATTGTTTCTGTGTTGAAATTATTATAGATAAGTCTGTTTATATATGCTTTTGCGTGCACATGCATATATTCTGTTTGAGTGTAGACCTAGGAATAAAACTGTTCATCCTATATAATTGCACTTATCAAGTGACAAGAGTTCAGGCCTTTTCAAAACTTCTGCCTGATTTTCTAGGTTTTCTCCTTGGTGTGTTTTTCTGCCTATTCGGGATGTGAATCCTTTGTTGACTGTGGGTATTATACTTGTCAGCCTAGAGTCAGGCAGTAATGACTAGACACCAGGAGCAGAGCCTAAGGTGCTCCAGCTCTTTACATGGAGGAATAGAGGTAAGCAGCACCACTTTCTGGTTCCTGATCTTTGGCCAACTGGGGACTTCCTAACGCTTTGATCCCTTTGGCTAACTAAGGAAGTGCAACTCTAGAATCAGTGACCTGTGTTCTCCAGCTTTGGGATAGCCACAGATGGAATCATCAATAATCTGTTCTCTGGTTTTTTTAAGTGTCTTTTAGGGACCTAACCTTATAGATGACCCTCCAGCCCTTTCCATGGTTATGTAGACACTCATTCCCTGTGTGGTGTCACTGTACTTAGACCCATACCCTTTAGGGAAACCCATCAGGAGAGTTGAATTCTGGGCCCTGCTTACCATTCCAAGGAATAGTAAAGAAATTCTTAATGAATACGCCACATGAACATGCTGAAGAAACTTGCATGATTCTGCAGTTAAGAGAGATCTGTAAGCCCCAGAGCATTTAATGTTTTTTGATCCTGTGATTGAATAATGAGGGTACAACCCCAAGATCATAAAGGTACCCTAGAGGAGAGCTGCTAACCCACCATACCAGTATGTTTGCTCCTTCCTCCAAATTCCCTATGGCCCTCTCATCTGCCCCACCCCTCCTTTCTCTGATATCCATTGCCAAGATGGTCAAGGATCTCAAGCTAGAGGGACTCCTCCATGCTGCCTGTGTATAGCCCTAGCGGGCTGCATGTAGCTCTCCATGGCCTCATGGATGAGCCACACCAGACTAAGGTCTCTTAAGCTATTCTGTCTCCTGTTGTCTGCTGCCAAATGGTGTCCATCACAACTGAGGTCTGTGTTCTTGGCCAGATACTCAGACTACAGGAAGGACCTACAGCACTTTGTAGTCTCACCTGCCCTGTTTGCAGTTCCTGAGTCCTGGGCAAGATGAACAGAATCATTCTGCAATCACTGAAACAGACACGAAGAGCATAGAGACCCAAACCTAGCAGTCCCTAGAGACTGATGAGAGAGCCAGCCATGGCTCTGAGAACTTTCTCAGTTTTTCCCACACTCCTTGCTTTGCAACCTAAATAACTACCTAAAGATGACCCCAGAGATTTTCCCACAGGACAGAATTCACAGTACCAAGAACTCATACAACTAACTGTTTCTCAGCTTTCACAAAGACCTTACTTACTAAAAATATGCCCTTGGTTGACACAGGGTGGCATTAAATGAATCGAGTTAAATTGTCTCTGCCTAACTCTGCCATTCCCTCTCCTTAACTCCTTAACTAAGGGACGACTGCAGTTCTTCCCTTCTATGGAGCCTCTTGGGACTGCAGCTCCGGTGTAATGTGGAGCCCTCAGTCATTCCCTTTCCTTGTAGCACATGGTGACATGCTCTTATCACAGTGGTGTAGGAGTTAATGGCCATCAGCATTTTCACTGTCTCTGAATCCATACTGGTCACAGCTATACGTTCTCTCAGTTTCCTGGACCTGACCAAGTGCTTCCTTTGCCTTCTCTGGGTACCTGTGCAGGCACACATCTCTCCTGGCAACCTATGCAAACACACCTCTGCACCCAGAGGCACTCCAGAACCAATTTCTATAAGCACATAGTCATCCAGCAGCTTTCAAACCCAAGGAGGCTTGTTCCTCTCTGAGACTTCAGGAAATTCTAGAAGAGGCTGTGATCTTTGGGCCTGTATCCCCAGTGAATGGACAGGCCACACATTGCTGTCCAGTAGACAGTGATCCACAGCCTCTCTCTATCAGGATGCTGGACCAGACACCAGACACATTGAGAAAGTGAGAATGGCAAGTATGCCTGCACTAGACACCCTCCCCAAGCACACAGAGGCCTGTGACAGTCACAGGTTAGCCTCCAGGAAGCAGGCCACAGCAGGCCACAGGACTTCAGGTTGGGTCTGAGCCTGGAGAAAGGTGCCCGTGCCCATCACCTCCAGCAGCTACTTGGCAGGCAACCAGAACACGCTTGGCTCACTCAGCTCTTGGCTGTGCTCTCCATAAGGAAGTGTTTCTAATCTGTCGTCACTGCTACTTCCATGCACTCTGAGGCATTGTGGCTTTTTCTTGGTGGTTGGGCAGGAAGCCTCCAGAGCCTGAAGGAATTGCCATGCTTGATGACAGACAAAGGCTATTGATGGCTATAAATCACTTAGCTGCTGCCCGCCTTATTTAAGGCCAAGAGGACATGTTAACTGTTCTGAGGGTAGGTCTTCCTGTGCTGGGCACCCAACTGGAAAGGGATCTCACAGAGTGACTCAAGCTGTGTCCGCTGAGTTAAGTGGAAGGAAATACCCCACTTAGGCATGGCTTTGCAAAGCCAACCAGCAAAGTCTGACTGAGGTACAAAACACAGATCATTCCATTGACTTGTGGCCCCACCTCACTGGGCATCCTCAAGTGACCCACCTTAAGCACTGCTGGGCCAGGCTCCAAGGTGAGCAAGCCAGAGGATGACTAGCACCACATTGAGGGGGACTGTTCTGACAGAGGCAGATATAGCTTAGCCTTAGATGTGGAGACTGTGCTCTCACCACCCTATCCCTAAAGGGTAGAGCTCTCTGATTCTGTAGCCAGGCCTCCATTCACCTGCAGGGGCTTTTATCTCAAAAGCTGTAACATCTTCATCTGTGTCCTTCTTGTCCCCTATTTCTTCACATAAGACTCTGTGGTCGCCTTCTCCTGCGTGTTTGACCTTAGCTGTGGCGCTTACACAGATGTGTAACATTTGAGCTGTTTAGAATGATAGGAATACACTTGTTCTGTAGACTCTTGTTTTCACTGGGGAGAGAGAGGTCATAGTGTTTGAAGCATCAAAACCTTGTCATATATATATATATATATATATATATATATATATATCTCCTCCTAATGACATTGGCTAGACATAACTGAGGTTTTAATAACTGAGGATTATTCAAAATATTTATGTTATGTAAAAAGGGTGTGGGTGTTCTGCTGTGTTATACTGTGTTTTTACAGTATGGAGATTGAACCTAAAAGTTCAGACATACCAGGCAAATGCTCCATGAGCTGCATCCTTAGCTATTTTTAATTCCTTATTTTGAGACAGAGCCTTTCTAAATTTCCCAAGCTGGCCTGGCTGTCCTTGACCTTGCAATTCTCCCGTCTTAGCCTCCAAGTGAGATTACGTGACAGCAGTGCCATGCCCAGCTGAAAATGCTTTCTGCAGAGTCTGCTGCACTCTGCACAGACATTTTCCCCAACAGTGAGTAACCACAGTGTCTCGGGGTTTTCCCTTGACTTTACTGAAGCCCTGCCCTGTGTGTCTTTGTCTCCGCCCCAGTGGCTATCAGAGTAGTTGTCGCCTCCCCACTGTGGTAGCTGTGAAGACCAGGTCTTGTGGGGGCCTAGAATCCTTAGGAAGGTGAGGCAAGTGTTCGAATTCTCCCGGTGAAAGGAGGTATCAGTCCAAGCAAGGCTACAGTGGGTCTCCACACAGCAAAGTGCCTGTCCCATGCAGACACATGACATGTTTCCTAGAGCTGACTTTGAGACACACCTCCTAGTTCTGCACCATTCTACTCTCTGAGACTCTGTATGTTTGTATACCACATCTGCCAACTAAGGCAGACTGACTGAACTACTACATGCATTTCCTCCATCCCACCCCACCCCACCCCATCTCATCCCATCTCATCAGGAAGTGCCTCTTTCCCTGGAGCCTGGTGAGGCTGCCCACCATTTTAAACTAAAAGTGTCCTCTACCCTTCAGTGTAACCAGACTAGTCAGGTGGTCACTACGTTTTGTGTAAGAAATGCCATTCATCACTGTTCTGCTCATGAAACAGAATGCCCTTTTCACTCCCTCTGACTTCTCAGTGAATTTTCCAGTGCTGATGTCATCAAACTTGACTCGAATTGTTAACATAACCCTCAGTCTCAGAACTACCAGTCCCCTGCTGAGTACTGCAAGAGGCGGGTTCTTGCCTCTGCCTCTGTAACTCAGTGGAATGTGAATACTTTTGACTGTGAGGTGGAGAGTGTGTATTAAAAGGCTTTACTGGATTCTCTTTAGATTCTGGTTCCCAGTGCTTAGAGCAGACCTGGGACCCAGCCAGGGACTGCTGAGAAGAAACCAGTTTGTAGCACTGATGACGTTCTGATAGAAGGTAATCTGACTCCATGTGCCCAAAAGCAAGAACAGTGCCCCACACAGCTAGCACTGGAGATGTTCATCCATGTGCCCCCCGCACAGCTAGCACTGGAGATGTTCATCCATGTGCCCAAAAGCAAGAACAGTGCCCCCGCAGAGCTAGCACTGGAGATGTTCATCCATGTGCCCAAAAGCAAGAACAGTACCCTGCACAGCTAGCACTGGAGATGTTTATCCATATGCCCAAAAGCAAGAACAGTACCCCAGCACAGCTAGCACTGGAGATGTTCAGCAGACACTAGGAGGATACCTCTTCTTGAAAGCATGGATTACTTTCCCCTTGTGTCCTTAACCTTGGCACACCTCTGTTCCTTCTAAATCACCAGGTTCCTGTCTCCTCCATTTACTCTAGATGGCGTTCATAATGTAGGTTAAGAATCACTGATCTGAAATCCAAACCAAATACCTTATGAACTTCAAGTTTTAGATTTTAGAACATTTTAAATTTCATATTTTTGTATTTGGGAATCTATGCAAATATTCACAAATCTGAAAATGAAATCTCAAGCACTTCTGGTCTCAGCATTTCAGATAAGAGATTGAAAGCCTGTGTGCTAATCATATTTATGGAATACTTAGCAGTGTCTTGGCCCCTAAGAGAAGAACTGAGGAACTGTCTACTCCTCTCTGGAATAACCTGAGATTCCACGGGCCCTGTGGGGTTTGCAGTGCCATCCCTGTACCCACTGAGTTACCATGACCAGAAAACCACTATTGCCATTGGGTTCTTGGGTGGTAAAGTTGCCATCCACATGGGATACCCACTCCCCAGCCTCCACACCTACTACCATAGTTCTTGCAGTACCTTTCTGTTCAGGCAAGCATACCATGGGAGCCAAGCCAGTGCTGTTCAGACCCTCAGTAGAGTCATCCACAGCCAGGGAGATGCAGAATTCATCACAGAGAGCCCATATGCAGATTGTGTTACACATTAGACAGCTCTGTCCCACTGCTAAGCCTAGAAAAAAAATGGCTCCACAAATGGCCCAGATTGCAAGAGGAGTAAATTCTACCATGTACCTCACAGATTAGAAGAATAGTCATTGTGTGTACTGTCACTCCAGTGTAAACCTCATTCCTTTGCTTGCCCAGCATGAGCCAAGCACTGTGCAGTGCATGGAAATAATAAAGGCCCAGAGAACCCACTGAGGAAGACAGACATATTAAAGCAATATCCCTGACAAATACCTGAGAGGGGGCATGATGAAAGAAATGTCCTTGGGCTCAATCAGCTTAAGGTCAGGTAAGCAGTGTGGTGGGAACATGAGGTAGGAGCAACACAGGTCACCTAGCTGTGGCCAGGAAGCAGCAGATGGCAGGAGAAAGGGGTCAGGAACAAGATATAGAGCCCAAGAATCCCCATCACTCGGCCCGAAGTGCCCTTTCCTCCTAAATTCTCTGCCACCTTCCAAAACAGTGTCATCAGTAAGGGACCAGGCCTTCAACTCATGAACCTATGGGGGCATTTCATGTTCACATCATACAGGGTGACAAAGGAATTAGGATCGAGGCTCACAGAGATGCCCAGCCTCGGGAGAGAAGTACATGCACTGCCTCTCTCAGCTGGGGCCTCATTTGACAGGCAAGTGCACTGTGAGCAGGTGGCAGATGGGAGCCTGTATTTTGACATGGAGAGGACAAGAGTGGTGCCTAGGTGCTGCCAGGTGGGAAGGGCGAAGTGCCTATGCGAAGAAGTCGGGTGCAGTCCAGGCACATGTTGGGGAAGCCCAGAACTCGCTGGATGGGAACACGTCCATCTAAAGCACTCTGAACCCAGTTCATAAAACCATGGGTCAATATTTTTAAAGTCACATAACTAATGAGCTTTGCCAGACTCAACAGACCGCATCCCAGTGGGTGATAAGACAAGTGTTAGCGTAGAGGAAACAGCCCGGGTGGGAAGAGGCTTTTCTTAATCTGTTGGGTTTCGTGTTTATAGGAGAGCAGCTGCCCTTGGACAGGAGTATTCACTTATCAGGTCACCCACAAAGGAGGCTTACTTACCATGCTCACCCTGTTTGGGTTTAAGTAATAACTGTCTACAGACACGTAAAAATTTGATCAGGGCAAGTTCAGTAGGTCCCACAGGCCTGCAGAAGCTGTCTCAGGTTCTGACTGCCAAGTTCATGTGCCTGTTGTCCAGCAGGAATAAGGAGAGAGAAAGCCGTGGAAACCCTAGCCTAGAAGACCCTAGCCTAGCCCCGAAGAGCTCTATTTTCACCCTTTAAAAATGTGTATTGTCTTTCACCCAGTATTTCTATAAAACAGCAGCAAATTATGATTCTAGTGTGGCTTATTTGGTCCCTGAACATTTCATCAGCATCTAGCTGGTCTCTGGAATCCCCAAAACTATTCAGGCCTAGATTCCCCACACCTTCCTTCCCAAGGGTCTGCAGAGGAAACGGGGCAGAGGAGGGGAAGAGCCAGGTCACATTGGTCACATTGGTCACATTGGTCAGCCCTCATCAACTCCCTTACCAATCAGGGAAAAAGCAAAGCACTGGTCCAACTAAGCTCCACGAATATGGCTACAGAGGATGCTCTGTGAGTCCTCACTTCCAGCAGAGACTTTGTCAGGGCCTGGCAAACTCTGTCACCTCCTGAGTCCTATACTAAGATACCCAGAGGCACCTTTTCACTCCTGCTAGCTTCTTGTGGGTTCAGTGACACAGATCTTGGCCCAGGCTGTACCTGGAGGCACGTGTCTCCCCATGAGGTTTATTGTTCTTACTCTCTGTTTTCTTGAGGCAAAAACAGCATGTGCAGAACGGTAAGGTGCTGGTCTTTATAAACAAAGCAAATAGTCTCAGGAGACTTAGAAAAAATTGCCATAGGCTCAAAGCTAACCTGGTCTATGTAGTATAGCAAGTTCCAGACAATCTGGCCTACATGGTTAAGACCTCCACACCACCACCACCACCACCATCACCACCTTCATAAATTATATATTAATTATATATCATTATAATATTTTAAAGTATTTAGTGGCTGCTATGTCCTAGACACTGTTCAAGGTACTGGGAAATAAGGCAGTTGAGCTGTCTGAGCCACCCAGGTTAGTAGTACTAGCTAGCTGTGACTGGCCCAAAAGAATGAAGGGGTGGGAAGAACAGGAAAAAAAATCACAAGTAGGTGGGTGGAGCCCCCAAGCCAGGACTGCTGTAGACAGAGCAGCTGAGTGAACAAGCTTACACGGGCACCACTGAGAGTTGATCCGACCACGGCTTGTCCATGAACTGATGGGTTGGAGCAAAACAAGGATGATTGTAGAAGCTGTACTCCAACCTAAGTGTATCTAGTTCCAGGATGCCCCTCACCTGTGCCTTGGACTTGGGGGGCTCAGGGAGGGGGAGATTAGGGCTGGTGGTTCCCTAATGGTTTCCCAAGTCTGTTCTTCCTAGTAAGCTTATTTTAAATTCTGCCCCCATGCACGGTGGGGCTATGGCTTACTCAGATACAAGCTTAAATGTCAGCAAAACCATAAAGAGGATGAAAAAGAAGTATCATCTCCCTTTTACCCTCCAAAGACTGAAGCCAGTGGACACGGCCCTGGGCAGTTCACCTAGTGACTTGACAATTTAGACAGCTCTGACTATGTCCCTATGCCAGGATGCAGTCTGTCTGCTACTCCATCTGTCCTGGTCTTCCCTAGAGCCTCAGACCAGCAGACAGAAACCAGTTCATGCTTGGTTCTGGCTGGACCCATTGCAGGTGCAGAGTGCATCATGGGAAAGGGAAAGAGCAAGCAGCTCATCCCAGGGCTCCCTCCACTAATGTCTCTCCCTAGAGATGCACTCAGGTTCCTCCCACAGCCTCTGCAGGCCTGGTCTTGTATTGCCCAACAGAGATAACCTACAATTCAGAAGGCGCACTCAGTTACTTCTAGTGTCCTCTTGATTGGTTGGAACCAAACAACACTGGGACACAGGCCATCCCTCAGACCCACAGGAGCAACCCTACCATGCAACTCTAGTTGTGCTCTGCCTCCAGCTTGGGGTGGGCTGCCTGGGTTAGTTAATACATAAACTTGCTTGATAAAGGGGAAGAAAAGGTGACATTTAATAAAAAAAAGAGTTTGAGGGGCTGGGCCAAGTGAGGCTTGGAGTTCTTTAGGGAGCAGAAGCCCTGCAAGGATTTGGATTTCATGTGTCGTCCCAGAGCAGGGTTCTCCAAAGGGAATAGCTTGTACCTCCTTCCCACTTAGCATAGCCACCCCAACTCCAGAAAGCCCGGTAAAGTCACAGCTGCAGGCCTTGGTGGGTGCCCCACCCATATCCCAACCCTGCCACAGTCTGGGCTCTAATCATCTTCATTAGCCTCTGAGACTCAGTTTCCCTCTGTGTACATTAAGACCCACAGTTTCTTCCTGAGAAAGGACTCACTCGTTGGGCTGGATGACAAAGCACACAGAGAGCTTGGCTGCACTCTCTTTTCCGTCCCACCATTAGTGGCCTCACCACTCCAGGGTGGCCTTGGAAAACGGGGCCCACCCCCTAGCAGCCCAAGCAAAAGCATTTTCTTGAAGGTGAGCAAAGCACACTTTCGATAAAGCAGAGCAGCCTGAGCGCCCAGGAGTAACTGGCTCCCTCTCTCTTCTCTAGCTCTCTCTTGTAGTTGTGTGTGTGTGAGAGAGAATTTGTGTGTTCTAAAACACCCTTCTCCCCTGAACATATTAACACCCAAATTCTAGCTTCAAAACCAAAGTTGATCCCTCCCAAAGTCAGAGGTGACACAGTTGGTTTCCCTGAGCTTATCCAAGCTCTGCCCTTGGTGCAGGTCTACAGGGTCAGGCTCCTCTACTTGGGTGTAAGAGGGAGCACTGGCCTTGGCTAAGAGTCTGAGCAGGGCCAAAAAGCTGTTGCAGGCAGGCAGTGGCTCCCTGAGGTGATGTGCTTCTGTATGCCTTGGCCACACCTCCTCTAACCAGCGGTTCCAGCTTCAGTGGAACTAGAGAAAGGCGTGTGTGTCAACATCATAAAAGAGCCAGCAAGGCCCAATTACCCTTCACTGCAAGGCCACACGGCACAGCGCCTGGTTCTGCTTATGGGCCAGGGCTGTTGCCCACGTGCAGGCCTGCCCCGTGCCTCTGTGCAGAGCTAAGCCTTGGGAAGAGCAAGGCTTCGTGGCTAGCTTTACGCTGACAAAGGGCTTTCAGTGCTGTCAAAGGACTGAGAGCAATCCCTTCCCCCTCCCTACCACAGGCACTGGGCCTCCCTCTGGCAGGGCCAGAGGGCTGCAGTTGGACGCCCAGCCTCTGGAGACTTCCTTTGAACTAGAAAAACATGGCTGAAACATGCTTCATTGCAGCAGGGCTCCACTGCTGAATCTATAGAAAGGGCTGGAGTTGATTCAGCCCCACAGACTAGAAAACCTGGCTCTGGCCTCACCCACAAGTCCTGTTATGTCTGGCTCCAGAGACCTGCTCCTCTGGGGTTTTCCATGCCTGTGAACTAGGCCCCATTCATTTCCCTGTGGTTTTATGGGAACGTCCAAAATGTTGAGCAGGTTGCAGGGAGCCCAGGAGGAAAGGGGTCAGTGAAAGGCCCTAGCTGTGACGTGGGGTGGCCCTGTGGTCAGGCCATGGTGGGCACCTTGTCAGTCTGCTGCTGCCTCTCCTCCCCAGGTACCCCTCCCATTCCCCTGAAGCTTGGCCTGCAGCAGCACCCCCTTCCCCACCCCCCAGGCCTCCACTTTCCAGCTCCCTAGCCACCAGCTCCACCCTGGCCTGGCCTCAGAGGGGAACTGCAACAAGATCTCTAAAGTTTCCCACCCCCAGCAGCTCTCAAGTTAGTGCTGGTCAGACCACTGACTTCCCATCACACTCCATTCCCTTGCAGTTTTCCACCACACTACACTCAATTTGGGGCCGCTGAGAGAGCAGCGGGTCTCCGTGAGGGTGACTGCTGTCTTCCTACCTTGGGCTGCCGGGCTATAGAGAAGAGTCATGCTCCAGCACACAGCTCTAGTGAGAACCCAGCAGCTGCCTTCACAGCTACTGAGGAGCCCAAGGGCTCCTTAGCCCACAGTGAGGATGTGCCCATGTGGGGGAAATTTGGTTTTCAGAAGAAATGAATTTGAAACTAGCTGGGAGCAATTCTTATCAAATTTCCATGTTAGCAGTTTTCGCCAAGCGCTAATTGAACAATCTCTGTGAGTGGCCTAATTCCATTAGCATGAGATTCCCACAAAGTTGACAAGTGCCCTGGTGGCTGAGGGCAGAGAGGCTCTTCTGTCTCACACTTGGTTTTGGTCTTTAAAAATGGATGCAGTTTCAGGTTTCAGCAACACCCAGACAGGTGCTCAGCTCTGGCCCTGTCGGCTCCAGTCTAAGCAGCTCAGCTCCAAATCACTTCTGAGGCCACTTTGCAAGTAAGCTGGGTGGGAAGTGGCTGGGATAGGTGAGTTATCCTCTGGGTTAGCAGGTAAAATGGATCTCAAGGTAGAACATCTCATAGGCCTCACCTCCCTTGCCAGGCAGTATTGAGAGGCCAGATGCAGAGGAGTAGAAAATATGAAGGCAGAGTCTGAGGAGGATGAGTCTGGACAGGGCCTCTCTTATCACCACATCCCCACCTGAGGTGAGACCCAAAGTTAGTGCCAGCATCTCACTGTTCAATTAAGAAACTGAGTTCTGGGGTTGGGGATTTAGCTCAGTGGTAGGGCGCTTGCCTAGCAAGCGCAAGGCCCTGGGTTCGGTCCTCAGCTCCGGAAAAAAAAAAAAAAAAGGAAAAAGAAACTGAGTTCTTGGACCTGTTCCTGTCCTTGGGCCACAGTAAAGTAGCTATTCCTAGTGGGTACAGTACTTTCTCTTCTCTTCACTTCCCCAAAGGGCTTGACAGTTCCAGGGACAGTGCTCTGGGGCATCGTGCTAGATGAGGAGTCCAGAAAATGTAGCATCTAGCCTCTTTGTCCCTGACTGGCTGGCTATAATAAGACTGAGCAAGGGTCCTCTCTTCCTGATAGCTGCAGCATGGTGTCAGATGAGTGCTGTGACCTCTAGGTTCTGTAAGGGACAGCATTAGCTGCTAGGAGCCAGCCTTTCTATGGTTCCTGCAGGGAGCACGGTCGAGGCCTACAAGGCCCTTCCTCTGCACTGACTTGGGAACTCATCCTGCTCTACAGGGAGATATGAGACAGTGACTCTCCCTCCCCTCCTCTTGACCTGCTGGATGGCTTTCTGCAGGCTTTCTCACAGCATGAGCCCCTGCCTCCTAGAGTACCTTCAGCTCGTCTGAAGATAATAAAAGGCCCCTGGCTGCCTTCCTTCTGTCACCGACTCTCACCAAAACTGAACGGCGCATTGCCTGCACTTGACCTATCATCCTTCCCTATTTTTCTAAACCATATTCCCCAGCCCTACCACCCTGGTGGCTTGCCTCTACTTGCCAGCCACAGGGCCCCTTACCTCTGCCTCTGCATCACTTTACCAGGGTCAGCCTGCTGCAGCTCCTCCATGTCCCTCTGCCTTGTTCTGCCACTGCCACCCTCTGTTCTGGCCTCCTGAGGGCCAGTGTACACGCCTTGCTCACCTGGCTCACTCAAGCCCTGTGCTGCTCTCTTACTACTTCATCCCTCATCCTAACTGACCCTGCTCTGTCCCCCATCCCCAACTGTTCCCACATGCTTATTTGAAACATCTTCCTTGCTCAGTAACCTTCTAGCTCCCAAGTAGGGTCCAAGCCTATACCCTCAATTCCTGACTTTCCACCTAGAGTTTTGTGTTTCATCCTGGTTCCTTGGCATCCCTTGAAGTGAATCCTGCTGTGAGTGTATCTGTGAGGCCACAGCTAGAAAAGATGAGTAAGAAATCCAACAAAGAGACAGCTAGTTCTAAAGGCTGAAGCCTACCAGCCATTACTATTGTAAATAACTCTGCTGCTGTGTATTAAGGAAGTAGTACTAACCATCAGTAGATGGGTTAGGGCCTGTAGAGAAAAGATCAAGAGACTTGGTGGCCCCAAATTATCAGCCTGCCTGGCAGTGAGTGTTAGGGAGTTAGAAGCACCTAGGAACCAAACAGAAAGGACAACAATGATAGGGGCCCAACCTCCTGAACTGGAGCCTGGTGCCATTGCTCCCAGTAGTTCTTCACTCTGTGCAGGTCGTTGACCATCACTCTGGGACTAGCACATGTACTACTAGGGATGGAGATGAGATAGAGCCTAGGACCAAGAAGCCATCACAGTCACGAAGGCCTGGTGCTGTGATGGGGAACAAGAGGATGCTTACAGAGAGTTCCTCATGCTGTCTTCCAGACTGAGTGATAGTCAAAGAAAGAGAAGGCTTCTCTTCTTGAGAGAAGAGCAGCCCTGACACACTTGTACTCTGGGCTGTGGGAACAGTAATATGAAAGGACAGGAGCTGAAAGGACCTCAGAACTTCAGTATGGCCAGAGTAGGATGCAGCAGGGAAGAAGAGGGACGCAGTCTAAACACACCACATTGTTTTACCAGGTAGAGGAACTGCTGTCTTTAAACAGTGGTTCCTGCTGGAAGGGACATGACCCTGTTTGGTGTGAAGGCAACAGAGCAACAGGAAATGATGACCTGGACAACAGTGGTAACAGTGTGGTAGGAGAGCAAGGGACGCTTCTGAAAGCTAGCCCAGATCCTAGAATTGGAGCATTTGAGCAACTCTTGCATACCCTGTTGCTCTTTTTTAAAAAAGTAATAAGGACAGGTGCCCAGACAAGAGGAGGTCTAGCTAGGCCAGGGTAGACACACTGTAGTCTGTGTTACTTACTTAAGGCCAGGAACTTGATCACTGATTTCTGCTTGGTCAGCATGCCTGCCTTGCTCAGAGGCTTCTCTCCTAATCACTGTCTGATTCCTGTCAGGAGGCTGAGGCAGGAGGATTATAAGTTTCAAACGAGTCTGAAAGACCTTCCATAGAGAAAGACAGTCTCAAAAAGTTATGTAAATAGTAGATAAGAAATACATTTAGGACACAAATAAATAAACATAGCCCAGTGTTGAGCATACTCACTTCCTAAGGTAAAGAATGCCTGTACTAATAACACATTGGCAGCTCATAGACCTGTGCATCTGAACCTTTCCCTCTAAGTGGTATTAGAACAGTTCTGGGCAGAAGCTGCCTTTCCTATGATACGGAATGTGCATCTCTGGTGCGTACTTATATATAGGCTGATTGTTGCTTGCCAGGATATGAAGCCCTGGCTCAGCTGTTCCCTGCGATGAGAAGCAGCAAACCTGTCCGCTCTCCCCAGGCCTTGCAGACCCTGACAGCAGGTAGGGACAGCTTCAAGAGAGGCTGTGGAGCTTTCGCCATGATGTCAGGATGGACAGCCTCTTGTCACTGCACAGTCACCCAAGACCTCCAGAGTTATAGGGCCCCAGTGGCTCAGGGCTCCAGATGCTCAGCAGATGCCAGGCCTGGGACTGAGGCCCCATCTCTGAGGGCTTGGCTTGCTGTTCTGGAAGGTGATTCTGGCTGTCAGCCATTCCTGAACCCCTATTTAGAGCAGTTGTCAGGCAGTTGCTGGGCTCCAGCTAGCTCCCCATCCCAGGAGGGCCGAGTGATCTCATGCCTATTCGATGCTGTCACTGGGGAGGAGGTGCCCTACGACTGAAGACAGGTGCCCAGACTAGAAGGGGAGTCTAAGCCTTGGCAACCCAGACAGCCCTCCCTCGGACACTTTCCCAATCCCATTCCCCAATGTGCTCCAGCCTGGTCCATGCCCTGGGTTAGCACAGGCATCATTTGAGTTTGTCTGCAAGCTTTTGTCTGAGACTTTGCCCCTCTCCCCACAAGAGAGTGAAGATCAGATCCATGAGCTTACTTGCCAGAGGCCCCACAGCCAACCAGTATCAGAACCCTCAGCCCAAAGACAGCTTTGGCTAAGAAAGAAACAGCAACTGGGACACCAGGGACCCCCTGAACTTTGGGCCACAATTTGTAAACTCTGAGGCTGTTCTTGCCCAGTTCTTGGGTTCTAAGTGACTTCTGCCACGTCCCAGGACTGGGAGGGAAGAGTCTGATGGCCCCTGCTGATCACTGTGAGAAGTGCACAAGGGTAGACTGGTGCCAGCAGGGGCCTTGGCTAGGTGAGAGGAGGGGTCTGTGCACCTCTCCGTGGGGTGATTGCCCCACAGGGGATCTTAAGCTCAGTGGCGTTCTGACTGCCACTGGCATGGCCATGTCTCAGCCTAGCAGTCCTGGGGTTCCACTGGGGTCCATCTTCAGATCCTAAGCCTCCTGGGAGTCAGGGAGCTCCAGGGCCAGAGCATCTGCTGGGTCCTTTGTGGTGGGCACATGCTTGCTCCCTCCCCTTCCACTTGCAGGTGTAAGAGGACTTTAAGGGCAAGGTGGGGGAAAAATGGTCCCCACAGCCACCGTAGAAGCACCCAGAAGTGAGGACTTACTGCTGTGCCATCCTCTTAGTTGGTGACAGGTTTTCAGTTAATGCATTGCTCTTGCCAAAATGTTGTGAAGAATTCCTGGGCTGATGTCTTAACTCAGAGGGAGAGAGGAAGGGAAAGACAGATGGACAGAGGGAGGGAAAATGGACAGATGGACAAGGACTGCTAATGGGAATGGGAACTGCAGACACCAAGGTGCTTGAGCTAGGCCAGCCTATGCAACCAGAGTCATGCCAGACTGTGGTCAGGGTTAGACATGCAGCTCTTTTCTCAAGGCCTTCGGCAGCTTAAGGGGCTGTGCAGATGTCCAGGGAAGATAAGTAGTAGGGTCATGGTCACTGGAGAAGCTGCTTCCCTGGAGTCTTCTCACGCCAGTTTCCCATAGTGTCCCTTCCTTCACCCCATTCCTCTCGTCTCCCTACATGAGCTCATGAGGAGTTCCTGTGGACCAGGAGTCTGGCTCATCCCAAAATAGTCTCTGACCTGTAGGTTGGGGCATGGAGGAGGGCCCCCATCCTGAGCCATTAGCCCAGCCCCGCTTCTGCCTGCCTGCCAGACTTATCCTCACAGTCCTGGTGTGGGGTCCTGCTGCCACCTGCCGGCCTCACTGATCAACTGCAGTTCTAGCTCAACCCTGGGATTACAAGACTGTGCTCTGGTCCACAGGGATTGAGACTGCAGAAAGAGAAAAGGCCTGGAGACCTGCCTGACTCCCCATAGTAATGCATGTTGAGTAGTCAAGTCCACAAATGTCTGAGCATTTGTGTAACAGTCTGAGCAGGAACAGACCGCATCCCCGAGTTCTGGAGGCTGAGGCAGATGTGCTCGTCATTTGTGTGGTGGCTGGGAAGACGGGAAAGCACCACTGTGTCTTAGTTGATATTCCTTCCTAATATCTGGCCCAGGACACATGTTTCCTCTGCCTTTACACCAGCCCAGTGATCAATGTTAGCATCGTCTTACTCTGGGAAGGAAGAATAGGAGAGGTCTGTGATTCACTAGGGTACCACAACAAGACTGTGGTAGAACCAGAATTCAAACTGTGTCTCAGAGACTTGATGGTCAGTGATGGTGATTGGCAGGTACTGACTGATAAGCACAAGAAGAGGTTGGGTACTGAGACGAAGGGTAATGGCCTAAAAAGCTCTGACTACAGGCTAATGGGCAGCACAAAGACTTCTCTTCTTGAGCTGAGTCTAGTTGTCCATGACAGGAGCCAAGTGTGCCCAGACCCCATGACAGGAGCCAGGTATGCCCAGGTCCTCTTGTCAGGAGCCAGGTGTGCCCAGGTCCTCATGACAGGAGCCAGGTGTGCCCAGACCCTGTGATAGGAGCCAGGTGTGCCCAGGTCCCCATGACAGGAGCCAGGTGTGCACAGGCCCCACCTAGTGTGGCCTTCACTGCTAAGGCACTTACCTAGTCTTTGTAGAGAAAGCACTGCAAATAGGCACCCAGGCAGAGCAGAGGCTTCCTCACAGCAGGCCCAGTCTGGGAGGAGGAGCACCGCCTTCTATATGTCTGATTTTCCTTCCAAGAACTTGTCTAGATCACAGGTCTGACCAAGCAACTCTAATCAACCTCCAGTAGGGGGATTTATCCTAGCCTTTCTCAGATACTGCCAAACTCTCTGAGGTGTCTCTTCTAAGCTGAACAAGGTCTCTAATGGCTCTTGCCTGCCCAGGGAGCAAGTTTTTCCACACAGGACATTCTGAGTACACTAGTATCAGGGTGTACACTTCCTTCCTGAAAGACTTCATTGTCAATCCACGTATCTCACCAAGGGTCAGGGGAGAATAGCATGAGACCTGCCTGCCCAGGCTTGAAATATGGGTAACGAACTTCAGGGCTGGTTGATGCTAACTTTGCCTGGCTTCCCAGTCTTGGCGCACTTCCTCCATCTTCCATTAGGCCCTGCTTCTTCTCACCAGGGCCTTGAAATGTTTTCATCTTCCTATTCGGCGCTTTATCCACATGTGCTTACTTACAGTACAGCTACTTACGGTAATTCTAATCACACTGAAGCAAAGGAAAATAGAATGCTAGTTCTCCTTACAAGTGAGCCCCAGAGGAAGCCCGGCCAGTCTTTTTACCAGAGATCTTTACTGTGCACTATCTCTGGACCAGGCATGACCTGAGAGCATCCCCATTCAGTGAGAAATGAGACAGGAGACCACACACATCACCAAAAGTGAAAGTCATCACTGACAAGTTGACTCGGGGAAAACCTGACCTTGGAGATGAAAGAGAAAGAGCTAGAAGAACCAGTTAGATTGGGTTGCAGGAAGGTTCTTACACTGAGAACTAAGGTGTAAGAGAACCAGCTGAGCAAAAGCTTGGGACAGGGGCAGTGTCACCTGCCTCCAGGGTCCCTCTAGTTACTATCCATCTCCCACAGGCTTGTAGAGGAGTTCATGCTCCTGGCCAACATGGCAGTGGCCCACAAGATCTTCCGCACCTTCCCTGAGCAGGCCCTGCTGCGCCGGCATCCCCCACCGCAGACGAAGATGCTCAGTGACCTGGTGGAGTTCTGTGACCAGATGGGGCTGCCCATGGATGTCAGCTCTGCAGGGGCCCTAAATGTGAGTGCTGGTGGGCAGGTAATGGGAAGCCCTTCTTGGAGAAAAGAGATGAAAGCCGAGAAGTTTGGCTGGTGGTGACTTCTCGGCCCCCATTTAGTCCCTCCCTGTTTACCCAGGTCTTCCCTGCAGTGGAGAAGATGGATTCCACTAGGGGCAATCTCTATTATCAGGTCTATACCAAAGGAGACTACTCAAGGTGTAACCACTGGCATGGCCTCTGGCAAGGACTGGACTGATCCTTAAGAGCTAGGATGGGGTTGGGTAGGCGCTTGCCTAGGAAGCACAAGGCCCTGGGTTCGGTCCCCAGCTCCGAAAAAAAGAACCAAAAAAAAAAAAAAAAAAGGAGTTTTTCTTAGAGGAGAGCTTTTCACATGTTCCCTTCTCAGAGCTAAGCATATAGGGCTGCAGAACCAGTGTCCTTGCCCATTCCACAAAAAGGAGACCTCCCACCCATGTTCCAAGATGGAGGTGGGTGTGAAGTGGGCAGAGGATTCCTCTAATCAAGAGCTGGCCTACTGGGTAAGCACAGAAGATCTTAGGCCCATTGTCTGACACAGACTATGGATCATTGTACCCTGCAGGTGGTCAGCATGGCCCATGGCCTGGGAACCCGTCCCTACCTCCCCAAATTTGGGATCAGATATTTAGCAGTAATGAGCCTCAAGCCTGTTCCCAGGCCTGACTATATCTCATACAGGTTTCTGGGGTTTACTTCTAGAAAAGCCTGACCAACACATTTGGAGATGACAAGTACTCTCTGGCCCGGAAAGAGGTGCTCACCAACATGTACTCCCGGCCCATGCAGGTAAGGAGGGTCACACAGTCCCTGATCCCAATAGTAATTATAACTCTGGCTGGCAAGCACCATGTGTACAGAGCACACTGCTGTCTTGCTCTGCTCTGGATAGAGAGGAACTGAGGAACACTATCTGGCAAAAGAAGCTGCAGTCACACCTGGGACAGGCAGGCCCTGAGCTCCAGAAGAATTGATCCTATGTGCTCAAAAGCATGTTCCATCTCTCAAGAGCTGTATGGCCTGTGGCTGCTAGAGACCCCAGGCAAGAGAAAAGGTCTCTACCTTTACTGTAGCTGCAGTCTGGCCAGGAGAATCAGTCTTCCTAAGCCTGGGCCCATGTCCCCAAGCAAGTGACAGCTATGAGATGGGCAGATGGGCTGGCTCCTAGCAGCCTGTCACAGCCCTCCAGCCTGCACTGCAGTCCCTGCAGGGCCTAAGCATCCTGGAGATGGGAGCCATCTCAGGAGATTGGCAGGTCAATTGGAGCTATAGGTACTAATGGGGTCAGCTGTGGGCCCCAGCATTTGCCAGGGCAGTGGCAGGCCATTTTTCAAGGGTCAGTCACTCTCAGCAGGTTCAGTCTGTTCATGAGAGTCAGGTAGCCTCAGCCAGCCACAGCTGATTTATTTCCCGATAGCTCCTAGTTCTACTAGGAATGGAGCCATCAGGGCCATTTGGGGACCTGGCTGCCCGTTCCCTGCTCCCAATCTCCACTGCCTGTTCCCCACCCTGCCACCTACCCTAGACAGTGCACACAGGACCTTAGGCTGTGCCCTATAGGGTGCTTCTGCCCCCAGGATTCTGATGGCAAGGACAAAGTGACAAGTGACAGGGACAGGTCAGGGCACAGAAACAGCAGCACAAAAGTGAGGAGTGAGGACTGGTTCCCAAGAAAGCTGCTGAAACAGGACGCTAGGTTGCCCCAGTGGTCTCTAGCCACTGCAGAGAAGCCATGATTGTTGCCCTGCCCAGAGATAGCTACACTGACCAAGAAGGACCCTGGGCCCCTTTCCTTTTCACCCTAGCCTTTCTCAGGAACTGAGCCACCACTGAAACAAAGACAAACATGACTTCTTACTTACGAAGACTATGCCCTCTTTCTCCAGCAGCTTGCTCCAGATGTAGCTCAAGATCCAGCAGGAAACTACACTCTGAATTCTAGGGCTATGTACATGGAGTGGCCAGAGAAAGCTGTCGTTTGGCCAGGCACTCTGGAGCTTTCAGAGGAGTGAGCATCTTTCTAGACAGCAGCTGCTGATTCCAAGGGCCATGGCAGGGTTGAGGCCAGCTAGGTTGTTCTGAGGGTTACAGCAGCTCAGTGGTTCCTTTCGCTCAGGTCTCTTAGACCTGTGCATCACCTTGGACAGTTGTTCAGAAGCAAACAGATGCAGGCTTGCAAGCTAACAAGCTGCCCCCTTGGCTGACATATGCTAGAGCACTGTGGAACTTGGACTTGTGGCAAGTGTGACAGTCAACTGAGAAGAGATCAGGGCAGAGGGAGTGGGGTTGGCTCATCAGAGGCTGAGTTGCTCCTACGGCTGTTCTCCCTTGGGATTGGCATCTTCTTGTGCTGGCCAGGGATATGCAGCATCCTCAGCTTCTGCTCATGTCTCCAGAAGACAGTTCACAGCCCTGGGCCAACATAGCCATGTTTTCCTGTCTGCAATTATCTCAACCCAGGGTGGCTGCTCAGACCCATCCTGAGGAGAACTGGTCCACAGCAACTCCTCTGCATCATTCCTGGTAGGGACTCAGCAGCCACAGGCCTTAAGGAGGAAGAGCCCCTGCACAGCTGCCCTGGTGGCTAGTGCCACAGTGCTAGAGGCCACTCAGCATCCTGAGGGCTCCCAACATCCCATACCCAACAGAGGCATAGCTTTCTGAGCTGTTCGAGCATTGCCCTTATGGATGGAGCCCTGGCAGACCCTAGGCATGACTGGCATGTATCCTGAGTGGGAACAGGGTCTCCACGGCAGCTGCTGAGATCCGCTTAAGTAGAATGGCCCTGGCCAAGAACCTGGCTGGCTTTGATCAGCTGCCTAAAGCTTATAGGGAGGTGCATATCTACCTTGCCATGGGCCAAGCTTGGGTCTCACCACCCAGCAGACCCAGCCAGGCTTAGTCCCGCTCTCCCTCCAGATGGCACTGTACTTCTGCTCTGGGATGCTGCAGGACCAGGCGCAGTTCCGGCATTATGCTCTCAACGTTCCCCTCTACACACACTTCACCTCTCCCATCCGCCGCTTTGCTGACGTCATAGTGCACCGCCTCCTGGCTGCTGCTCTGGGTAAGGGACATGACTCTGGCCTGGGAAGAACTTTGCTGGTCAATAGTTACCCACTCTCAGAGTAAGTGACCATATTACTGTGATCATGGACACGCCAAGGGACAGAGAACCCTAAGTCTGAACACTGTCCATCCACGCCCAAATGATGGAAGCTTTAGTAAGACTTATTGCAAGCCTGGGACTATAGTTGGCCCCAGAGCCCTTGCCTCAACACACAACCTTCTTCAATCCCCGCACCAGCAACCCTGGTCACCTTCTCCCCCAGGCTACAGTGAGCAGCCAGATGTGGAGCCTGATGCCCTACAGAAGCAAGCCGACCACTGCAATGACCGCCGCATGGCCTCTAAGCGTGTGCAGGAGCTCAGCATTGGCCTCTTCTTCTCAGTTCTAGTAAAAGTGAGTGTCCAGCCTGGCCCCTTCTCTTCTTCCCCTTTCTCCACCCTCCTGTGTATGGAGCACCAGTGCAGGCCCTCCCTGGGAGGATGCTGTGGCTAGAGCATTGTTCCCACAGGAGAGCGGCCCCCTGGAGTCTGAAGCCATGGTGATGGGTGTCCTGAACCAAGCTTTCGATGTGCTGGTACTGCGCTTTGGGGTGCAAAAACGCATCTACTGCAACGTGAGTGTCCCTGGTGTGCGTGGGAGGCATGCACCTACAGGCAAAACCAAACACTAAAGGACTTAGCATACTCTATTCCCTGCCATTTCCCTTGTTGGGAAAATATGCCCCTGGCCCAGAAAAGCCCGTGATAGTTTCACAAGCATAGATGGTGGGATTAAAGAGATCCCTGCTGGGGTTGGGGATTTAGCTCAGTGGTAGAGCGCTTGCCTAGGCCCTGGGTTCGGTCCCCAGCTCCAGGGGGGGGAGGACCCCTGCTGTCCCTATCCATAAGCTATGCAGGAGTGTTCACTGGCATGTGGCAATAAAGGGCCCAGACCCCAGACCCCAAGTAGACCCACCTGGGACAGGACCTCAGGCCAAGGGTCAAGTCTGAACTCTTCCCTAAAAACCCAGGCACTCAGAACAAAACCGGAATTGCAGGGACCTGGAATGTTTTTATAGAAACATAGAGGAGAGGCCAGAGGATGGCCAGCACTGCCCTGAACACTGTGAAGCCTGTCCTGCCTTGGCTTCTTCCCTGGGTGACAATTTATTCAAAGTCCTCTTGGTGCCTTCTGTAATGTCACTTGGGGGCTTCATTTTAGCTGCTCTGTAGTCACCAAGTGACCACTTGGTTCCTGCCCCTGGCTTTGAACTCCTTCCACACACCGGGGAAGTGTGGAGCCTTGCACTGGAAGAGAAATTCATAAAAACAGCAGAACAGGAAAGGGCCAAGTGCAGCCAAACCCATCAGGCACCTGTGGTTCATGCAGCAGGATGGGAGTCAGATGTGGGTCAGCTCTGTAGTTACCAGGGTCTCACCAGCAGGTAGCTGAATACACCTAGGCAGATCTCTTCTCTCCCCTACAGTCACCACCCTCCCAAATTGTCCCTTGGTCCTGGTCACCGTCAGGTTCTACTTTGGCCAAAGTTGACCTGACTGAGGTGGACCAGGGATAGGGTGGCCCATGTCTCTGGCCTAGCAAGCAGCTGCAGTAAGGTAGCGGGTACAAAGTCTCCCTCCAGCCAGTCAGAAATAGGTCAGGGCAGAGGAAGCATCTGAAGGCCACAGCCTGAGCTTCTGGTGTGCACACCCCCAGGCACTGGCCTTGCGCTCCTACCACTTCCAGAAGGTGGGGAAGAAGCCAGAGCTCACTCTTGTTTGGGAGCCAGATGACCTTGAAGAGGAGCCAACACAGCAGGTCAGTCCCCAACTGTGTCCCTAAGCCCACCTCTGTCTCAAATATGTGCCTCTAGGTCCTTGTCTGCCCCTCATTTCTCCCCAGGACCACAGGCTCCCCTGTGGGATTCCACAGTCCCCAGCTGGGGCTTAGACTGCCAGGTTCTATATGGGAGCACCCACTAAGGCAGTGCTTCTCAACCTTTCTGATGCAGCGACCCTTAATACAGCTCCTCGTGTTGTGGTAACACCCCCTCCCCAGCCATTAAATTACTTTCATTGCAGCTTCATAACTATAAGTTTGCTGCTATTATAAATTATAATGTAAATATTTTTGGAGATTGAAGTTTGCCAAAGGGTCTTGAACAACAGGTTGAGAACCACTGCTCTATAGGTAAAGACAGGCACTGTCCCACTCCCCTGAACATAACTTCAGAATTTTTGAGAAGCTAATAAAAGCTTCTTGTATCCCTCTTGTTCCAAAGGCTGGCCCAGCCCAGCCCAGCCCGGCCCATTCTCTTGATCCTTGTGAATGGCCACTGAATAACAAGTGTCTGCATAGAGCCTTGAAGCCACTGGTCTTCCCAGACCCCATGACTCCCATTTACAGATGGGCAACATAGGCTCGGGGAAGTAAGTGAGCCTCAGTAGTCAGCTTGGCTTTGGTTGCAAGCCCTTACCTGCCCTGTCCTCTCCCTGTTCCGGCTCTGCTACAGGTCATCACCATCTTCAGCCTGGTGGATGTGGTCCTGCAGGCAGAGGCCACAGCCCTCAAGTACAGTGCTATCCTGAAGCGACCAGGCCCGGAGCATTCCCTGGGTCTGGAGAAGGAGTCTGATGAGGAGCCTGAGGACTGAATGCTAACCCAAGCCAGGCTTGTGCCTGCCCTACCCTGCTGGCTTTTAGGAATAGGACCTTCTGACACCAAAGGGGATTTTTAATTTGGTTTTTAACAACTCAGGGGTTTGTTTTTATTTTTTTCATTTTATTTTACTTTTGCAGCTCAATTTTTAAATGAACTGGAAGGTTAGGGGTCAGGGCAGGGAATGCTGAGGCTTGGCCAGTGCTTCCCTGAGAAGAGAGAATCCCAGTCCTCCTGGGCAGGCAGCCCCGCTTCTACCAGGCGACCCACTGCCCTTCCCTGCCCAGGAAACAGGGGGTTTCAGCAAATCAGTGTCATGGAATAAAATCAAGTGTGAATTGCAGTCTGTGTGGATGCCACGGGGAAGCATGGCAGCTGGGTGGCCTGTGCACCAAGGGCAAGGGGCACCCTAGGATCCTCCTCACAGCTGAGCTGGGGTCATCAGCTCGGGACCTTCCTGCCAGCTTCAGGGTGATGCACGAGCCATGTGTGGCAGATTGATGCTGCAGCCTCCTTCTTAGCTGATTAAAAATGTAATTAGTATGCACAGCAGGGAGCTGCCAGTCACCCTGTGCATGTGGCTGTGGCCAGCCCTCCCCACCCTTCCTCTGTTGCCAACCCATGGGATGTGGGGAGATGGGTACTACCTCTGCCTCTTGTATATCATAGGCCAAAACTCCCAGCAGCCCTGTTCACAGCTATGAGTAAGGTACCTCGATACCTGCAGTTTCAAACCTGTACCCAGCATGGATATGCATAGAAGGAGGCCTTCCAGAAGGCCAGAGGACTTCACACCAGATCCACCTGACCCCGCCACCTGCTTAGCATCCCAAGTACTAGCAAATCCTACCCTCATGACCATTAGGCAGCCTCTTCCTTAGGGAACTGGACACAACCTATACTCCTTTCACCAAACTGGAAAAGTATGAATTGGCTTCAAAAGCAACTAGAATCTAGGAGGAAAAGTAAAGCAACCAAGGCCCTGTTCCCTGTGGCAGCAGGATTAACAGACCCATCTGATATGGTTATGGTGATTTTCCTCAAAAAAGATTCTGTGGAGTCCCCTGGCAGGTTCATTGCAGTGAGTGACTGGCACAGCTGCAAGGATATCACAGCCCTAGGATGGGCTGTTGTCTGATGAGAGCAAAGACACCTCACCTGCCCTGGGCTCCTTGCCTCCTTCAATGCCTTGTCAGCCTCAGCCTTCAGCTGCCCATCCTCACTCGCCTAGGATTTCCTTTCTGCTCTCTTTCCTAGACCAACAGATTAGTGAGGGATAGTGGTCCAGTATCTGGGTAAAGAGGAGTCTGATGCCTTCCTAGTCCTGGATCTTCAGCCTGACAGCCCATCCCTCAAATCTGAGAAGCAGCAGCTTCTCTGCTCTGCCAAGCCCAGGCCTCCATTCCCTCCTCTCACTGCCTCCCACAGAACCCTTAAGGAAGCTGTGCTGAGTACTGGGTTCTCTCAAGACACAGAGGGGGCTGAGACACCACCTCCCTAACCCCCATGAGGAGCAGCTGACCGGTCAGTAAGGACAATTTTTGCAGCCTGGACTTGCTTAGAGAGCAGGTGCTGGACTAGAAGCTTGTACAACAGGCTTGCTTCACCCTCAGGTTAGACATCATATCACTGAGAACTCCTGAGACCATGGCAGTCCTGGGTTGCCCCAACCTATCTGACAAATGGAAGTCTCAGTTCTCCCTTTGAGGGGTCGCAGCCAGTCTGCACCTGGCCAGGACTAGACCCTTCTGTCCTCTTCTGTTGCCTCCCAGTGCTCCATCATCTATCTTCCCACAGCACAAAAGCTGAATCACTTCTCTTCCTGTTTATTCACTCAGCACTGATGAGTGCATTGATGAACTTGTGTCCATACACCTCTCAGGGTGGCAGTTGGCACCGCACACTAAGGCAAAAGAGATGACAAGAAACAAAACCTCATCAAAAGAAGTGCTCATTCATTCAGCTGTCTAAGACACCTGCCTGCCACTGTAGGCTGAAGCATAGGGCACAGAGCAGGTCACTGGCTTTTCCTCAGGGGCCCCTTCAGGTCCACATGGAAGAAAGAGACACAATCTCACTCTATGACTGGGGTCTCGAAAAGCAGGCAATGAACATGTTCCCAGGGGAAGATGGAGCAGGCTATGGGCCCAGCATGGATGAGGGAGGTAAGGCAGGAGCTTGTAACCTGCCCTCCTGGGGAGAAAGGCTGACACCCTCCACAGGCCTACTTAGCAAAGAGCCCTGGCAAGGACCTCAGTGGGCCGGTATGACAACCCACAGGAAGCTGGAGCACAACGCACTAGAGGCGCGGTAAGGCAGGGAGCTGGTGCCAGGCAGAGGCATCCCAGATATCTACTACAGCCACCAGTGAGGGTACCCACTGCACCACCATGCCAGATACCCACTAAAGTATCGAGCGAGGGCAGTCCAGGTAAGAGGAGGAAGGGCTGAGAGGGGGAGACATCCAAAATCCTGGAGTGGGTGGTCTCCCAAAATTGGGGCAGCATGGGCACAGTGGGAGCAGTAGAGACCAGAGGAGGCTTCTGCTGGGGATGGGCTGGCCTGAGAAGAGGGTTGAGCCATAGGGCATCGCTGACTCAATTGGGGAAAGAGCCACCATGTGTGGAGCAGATGAACCATGGGAAGAGGATGCTCTTGGAGGGCACGCAGGGCAATCCAAGAGCCTTAGAAGCCAAGTGGGCAGAGTGGGGCTTAGCTGGGAACCTAGAGCCAGATCTCCTTCTTTAAAGGTTATTAGTTATTGGTTTCTGAAGAATACAGAACATCCACTCTCACTACCTCCCCAAGATCACCAAAGGCACCAACGAGCTTATGTTCGGGAATTCATTGCAAGGGGAGTGAAAACAGAGGAGGATGTTACACTGGAAGCTGAGAGTGAGCAAACAGTCCCTGTTAGACTGGAGAAAGGCAGGTACCAGGCCATCAACAAAGAATGCAGAGCAGCAAGCTGCAGTACTGCACAGCATCCAACAAGCCTGGGCTGCTCTGGGCTGGGGGGTGGAGAAAAATGGCTACAGAAGCCAATGCTGTCACTGTGGTAAATAAACTGCTTCTTCCGCACATCAGCAGGCAAGAGAGCTATGGTTGGAGAGTTAAGCTGAAGCTTTCTGGATTGCAGCCACCAGGCCTGGTAAAGTCTCCTGTGCCTAGGACCCCATGAGATACAGACACCACAGCCCCAGCCCCTCTGCTGCAGGATCTGGTCAGCCCTGAGGACTCCACAGCCAGGCAGGAGATTGGAAACATCGTCCCTGGGGACCTCCTGTCCCCACATGAAATACAAACTTGGCAGCAGAGGTTCCCCAGAGATATCCCAGCCAGGCTTCTCCTGGGGAGTCAGCCTGCCAAGTCCCTAGGGTACTTGGGCTTCTAGTCACTTAGTGAATCCTATCTGTAAATAGAGATAGCCAAGGGAACTTCTTTTTAAAGGGAAAAGAAGTTCTATGGAGAAAACAGATCACATGGGGAAAATGAAGTTATCACTGACATTTTCAAGGAAACAAGAGCCAAACAAGGGCTGATGCTAGACACAAAAGGAAGGGTGGGTGAGGTAGCCCCGCCAGAAAAGGCACCTGGCACCAAGCCTGCCACCACGAGTTCAATCCCAGGACCTGCATGGTCCTGGTACTCATGGGCCAGAGCTGTGCTTCAGCAACAGCCAACCGTGGTTGCTATGTAACTCCTTAAGGTGTCTGTGGAGTGTTCAAAGTATCTAAGCTACCATGAGGGCCATCCAGCTGGCTGAGGCTCCAGAGAAGGATACAGTTAGAGTCAAGTCCCATGGCTCCCAACATCTTATTTTAAAAAAAAAAAAAAAAAAAAAGTAGCTGAGCAGGCAGCTCACACCTGTCATCCCAGCACTTAGAAGCCTGAGGCAGGAGGATAGCCATGCACTGGAGGCCAGCCTGGCCTACACAGTAAATACTAATGCAGCCAGAGCTATGTAGCAAGACTGTCAGAAAGGAAAAATAAGCAGTAAAGAGGCACTTAGAATAAATGCCCATCATTAACTTTAATGGCATTTAAAAGTGCTCAACCCTTAACCAAACGCCCCTGGGAGGAATTGGATTGTTTTATGTCTCACACACCTAACAGTAGCAGCAGCGCTCAGGATGGAGGAACAGGCCAGCACCACCAGGTGTGTGAGTCTGGAAGCTCCCTGCCTGAGGTAGCCCGTGAGTGAAGTGGCTCAGAGAACGTCAAGTCAAGACGCCAGGACTAGATCGGCACTAAGTACGCTGAAGATGATCCACATCTGACAGTAAGGAAAGTATGGGGTGTGAGTAGAGAAACACCAGTCCAAGAGAAGCCTTTCCCTGGCTGTACCTGGCACGCCTGGCAACAGCACTTACATTCTAAGATAATCTACACACTGCTCCGAGACCATATTTCGAGGATGGAGAGGTGGGACAGGTGAGGAGCCAGTTTACTTTCTTCAGTGGAAAGGTGGGGAAGAAAGATGGCTGCAGGCTACCCACCCCACCAACACGCCCTGTTCTTGTCCTTCCTCCTGAGTCCCCCAGGCTCTTCAGCTGCTGAGTTCAAATACAGCAGAAGTGATGCTGCACTGTCCCAGGCCACGCTGAGTGACAGTGCCAAGCTGTGAGGAAACTTGGGTTCCCTGGTTCACCAGCTCTGAGGCATCTTAGAGATCCACCCCCAACCCCCACAAACCCACTCCTGCGGTGGCCTATGGAGGAGACACAAAGCCTCCGTAAGACCCCATCCAAATTTCAGGTTTGTGTCAATTTCTTTAAAAAAAAAGTATTTTGGCTGCTCAGGAATAGTTCACGACATAATATTAGTGGAAAATATCAGTAGATAACAGCTTAAAACTGGAAATGAAATGGTTGTTTTTGTTTGTTGTTTTTTCTGAGAGGTGT
The DNA here is from genome assembly GCF_011064425.1 of Rattus rattus. Taxonomy (NCBI): domain Eukaryota; kingdom Metazoa; phylum Chordata; class Mammalia; order Rodentia; family Muridae; genus Rattus; species Rattus rattus. The sequence goes on from NC_046157.1 coordinate 159,196,731, forward strand.
GGTTTTTTACAAATAGTGGGAACTATAAAAAAAAAAATTTAAAAACCCAAGTGGATTGGGGGTGGACTAGGCAAATGGCTAAATAGATAAAGTGCTTTCCACACACAGGAGATGGGACAGAACTCACACAGAAGCAGGCGGCCCTGGCAGCTGCCTGCAATCCCAGCACTCAAGAGGCAGAGATGGAACTCTGGTGACCTGACTAGTTAGACGAGCTAGGATCCGTGAGCTCTGGGTCTGTAGAGCACAAATCAACCAGGGAAGGTATCTGCCATCAACTTGGGGGCTCCACATTCAACCATATGCTCATGCACACACATGCCCAACACACACACACACACACACACACACACTAATAAATACTGAGAGGGGAAAGTGCCTCTGGGATGGGAAATGCATCTAGGAGCATGGACGTACTCTCCCATTTTGTTTTAATAAACCTGCCAGATCCATTTGACACTTTACATCTGTGTATAATTTGGATTTAAAAAACTAAAAGTAGGGAGGAACGCTGTTTATATTTAGCCAGAATGGATCCACAATTGGCCTAAAAGCTTTCCTGTACATTCAGCAAGGAGTGTATTAAACAATCCATTATTCTAGTAACTAAGATAAAATCCCTGCTGACAGGCACCCTGGTATTCCCAGACCATTAAAATGCTTCTGTAAAGTCTGCTTAAAGACACAGGCAGCAGGCCTGGTGGCCACACATCCTGGTTGCTTCAGTAAACCTTGCAGATTCCTGTGTCTAAGCTGAGGTCTAGGTGTGGAGCCCAGGGTGTAGGGCAGCCCTGAGGCAATGCAAGCAGACCTTGGAGGCCTGAGGAGGTGACACTGTAGGCAACTTGCAGAAGAGCTGGCCAGGGCCTTACAGGATACCAGCTAAAGGCCTCTGTGGACCAAAATCACAGACTTGGGGGATTGATTGGGGTTGGGGTGAAAGGAATTGACAGATTAAAGAATGAACTCCACTCTGGTGGGTGCCAGAACAAAGGTGATGTTTTGGTGGGTGCCAGAACAAAGGTGATGTTTAGAGCTTTTTAGAAGAAAGCTCTAAAGCTAGGGGCAGCTCCATGACAGAACACCAGCTTAGCAGGTTAAGGAGTTGGGTTCACACCCCAGCACTGCCCCCTTAAAATGGAAGGTTCTAGAGAAAGGGGTGTTTTGGACCTGACAAAATGATCTTGAATTTGTATATAGATAAATCCTGTTTATGACTAAAACCTTATTGTGGGGCTGGAGAGAATAGCTCACCCACTTAGGGACACTAGCTGCTCTTCCAGAAGACTCAGGTTTGAGTCCATAACTCCAGCCCCACAGGGATCCGATACCTTCTGGCCTCCTCAGGCACCGGGCACACATGTGACACACAGATACACATACAGGCATCCACATGAAAATAGATTTTTAAAAATTAACTGTATCCAGGTCTGTTAGCACATCCCTGTAGTCCCAGCTGCTCAAGAGGCTGAGGCAGGAGGATAGCAAGTTCAAGTCTGGCTGTGAATTAAAGTCCAGCCTCGGCAACTTAGCAAAACCCAGTCTCAAAATAGAAGTTATAGGGTGGAAGGTGTCAGGAGCCATAGCTGAGGATGGAATACTGTCAGGGCCTGTGTGAATTCCCCAAGTTCTATTCTCATTCCTGAAAAAGAATCATAAGTGGTCAATTAAACCTTCAGATAAGATAATCTCTTTGAACCTGCTCTGCCTTTCTATGAACTTTTATGATTATCAAGGGTTTCTTTTTCAGGTTCGAGTATATAAAGTCATCTTAGGGGATAAGATCCATTTAAGTAATTTATTTTACTTAAAAAGGTCATTGTACTCAAACAGGTTCATGAACTTCACTGTGCTCACAGTGTTCATAAATTGTACATTGTACAGTTCTGGAGAGCAGTCAGCCAAATACCAAGAAAATGAATGCAGAAGAGGGTGGGAAACAGACTGTCCTTCAGCAGAGTTTACCATAGTAGATTTTCCAGCTAACCAGACTGCTGCTGGAGTGAAATCATCCTCCTGGTGCTCATGACACCAAGTCACAGAGAAGTCCCTGAATGCAGGCAGCACTGGGCACCTGGGACTTTCCATCTCTCCATGCAGCAGGCCATCCATCAACTCAGAAGGATGAGTTAGGGGCGGGGGAGGTGACTAAGCAGATAAGGCACTGTCACACAAACCTGATGACCCGAGTTCAAGCCCCAGAACCCACAATGAGAAAAAGGAAGGAGAGAACCGACTGCACAGTTGCCCTCTGACCTCCACATGCTCCCCAAGGTGTGCACACCGCCACATCATACACATCGCAATACTACATTTTTAAAGGATGGCTTTGAGCCATCCCCGCCAGCTGTCTCTGATGCTGCCACCACTACAGCTAGACAGAGGAGGTCTCGCCTGGTGGGTAAGTGAACAGTCAAGGGTGCCCACAGACAGCCGCTTCCACCAGGCCCACTCCTGAACTCCTAGATCCTCATAGGCTCACAGCCTCTTGCCTTGGCTGAAGCTGCAGAAGGGACTCAGCTGTGCACTGTCTCCTCCCCCAGGGACTATGGGATGAGGTAGGGGAAAGGGGACTGTCTCTTGCCTTGGTGCTAAATCAGTCTCCTTCCTGTTCCCACCCCAGGGCCCAGCAAGTTCCTGCATGACCCAGGGATTGACCTAACTGGGGTGATGAGATAGGGAAGAAAGGACCTACACACAGTCTCCCTCTACGTCCCCACAGCAGCCCCAGGGCATAAGCACAGAAGAGCTGGAACTGGGTGGGCTGTGCATTTACTCTATACATACATCTGAGTCAGGGAGGTGTGTTTGTACACACTGAACAAGGAGGCAGATTTAGCTCATCTTTATAAAGAGGTCTCTGTGGGGAACAGTCATCCCAGAAGACTGTCTAACTTCCGCATAGACTGTTAAAATTTGCATTCGGACCAGGGAAAGGCTTTGCCACTCTGTGGGCCTGAGGCACTGGGATCCTTGATAGCTCAGTCCATGTCAACAACACATTCACTTGAGGTTTTATCTGCTCCTTACACTTAACTCAAGGCTTCTTCTGCTCCCTATGCAGGGCAGGTGTAGGGGATATATTTCTTGCCAGAAATGGAATGATCAAAGCAAGGCCCCACCTCACAGGCTCCATTAGGACAAAGGGTCACTCCCAGAATGAGCTACCTCCTTTAACACTGGCCTTGGCTCCCACTTGAAGACCTCCAAGATTCCAAGGCTCGTTTCTTTGTTCTGAAGCTCAGGGTATGACCTCCTGTTTCTCCACCCCTCCCTTCAGTGCATACTAAACCTCTAAGATCTCCCACTACATCCCCATAGCAGCTACAAGTCCTTGTCTCTTGCTCATTCTCAGGTGAGAGAACTTAGGCTTGGAGAGATAACACTTTGGAAGATAATCAGAAAATGGTGGAAGTGAATGCGAGCCCAGATCCAAAATGTACTGCATTTCTTTATTAAATGTTTTTAATTCTAACTGTGTGCCTGGGTGTTTTGTCTGCATGTGTGTCTGTGCATAACACTGGTGTGCCTAGTGCCCACAGAAGCCAGAAGAGGATGCTGGACTTCTTTCTTTCAATTAGTACTTCTCTAAATTCAACTATTCATGTATCACTTTAATGATTCTTTTTTGCCATAGCCACATAATTGCCTGGGGTCATATTTATTTAATGTTTTTCATTAAACAAGCTTAGGTTTTTCCTTGATATAATTAGAAAGGAAAACTTACAGTTACCAAAAAATAGAGGGCCAGCTAGGGAGCAAGAGTTGGTAGAGTGTTCACCTAGTGTGCACAAAGCCCTAGCTTCCATCCACAGTACCCAGAGCTTGAGGGAGGGGAGGCAGGATCAAGAGTTCAAGAACATGGCCAAGCATGGTGGGGCATGCCTTTAATCCCAGAGGCAGACGGATCTATGTGAGTTCAAGTTCAGCCTGGTCTGCAAAGTGAGTCTTGGACAGCCAGGGCTCAGTTACACAGAGAAAACCTGTATCAAAAAATAAAAGGCAAACAACAACAAAAAGAGTTCAAAGTCATCTCTGGCTATATAGCAAGTTTGAGCTCAAGCCCATTATGATGAAGGAGGAGGAAGGGGAAGAAAAAGGGAACAAGAGAGGAGATAAAAGAAGGTGGGGGGAGTAACCAGAACGCATTGTATAAATGCATGAAATTGTCAAAGAACGAAGTTAATTAAAAAGTAGGAAGACCACCATCACCAGCCCCGAATAGAAGGCAGCTGCATATTCCAAGCCTGCAAATAGCAGTGAGTCTTTGCCTGGGGGGGGGCTCTACTTCAAAAGAGATGGTAAAGTTAACACAATGTTAAAGGCATTCAGAGATTCTTTCCTCGATATCATCAAAGGGGTGGAAAGAGAGACCAATGATGCTCCACAGCACAGACCCATCACTCCTGTGCCTGGGAGGCTGGACCCAAGGAATCTGTCTCTTGAAGACGTCATCTCCATAATGGCTCAATGATATTTTACACCCTGTGGTTGTAGCTGAACTAGCCCTTTCCACCTAAAAAACCATCCCTGGACACCACAGTTTGTCCCATCTTGAAAAATGCCAGTTGAGATGGAGATTGAGAACCTCGGCGTGAGCAGATGCATCTGGCCTCAATCACACTGCCAGCCTGCTCCTTCCTTCCGAGGCAGCTCATGCTGAGGAAGGCTGGCTAGCCCAACAGTGGTGCACGGCTGAAGATCATGACTCACCCTCTCCCAGAGTTCACAGCAAGAGGTGTTGAGCCCAGTAAGTCCCTCCTCCAGCCATGACTAATTGTTGACAGTGTCTATCTTCTGATGGCCTTGGCAGGTAACTTCAGCTCCTGTGAGTTTATGGTTGTGATGACTGTGGCATCACCAAAGAATGGCATTTCCAAGTCCTCTCTGCCTTCTGGCTTGTATTCTTTCTTCTTCTTCCTCCACCTTGTCCCCCGCGCCTTAGAAGAATGGTATTCATGTCTTGTTTAGGGCTGAGCACTCAGTGTCTGGGCCTCAAATGCAGCCTCAAATGCAGTCTTTGGTTAGTTGCTCCCATAACAAGTAGACATGTCTGGAAGGCCTTTCTTTTTAAGATTTATTTATTTTATTTATATGAGTATGCTGTAGCTGCACACCGTAGAGGACTTCGGATCCCAGATGGTTGTGAGCTACCATGTGTTTGCTGGGAATTGAACTCAGGACCTCTGGAAGAGCAGCCAGTGCTTTTAACCGCTGAGCTATCTCTCCAGCTCTACCTGGCAGGTCTTATATAGCTCTGGTAGGTATCCAAGCAGATGGTAAGAAGAACCTGTACTGTTTTGGATGTCACTGGAGCATCCCTGATCAATGACTGACATGAAAGTGTTCCAAACCTCATTCTGGGATTTTTGTTTAGTAACCCACAGCTTCTAGGAACAGTGTTATCCAGCTATGAAGGGGATCTCTCCATATACAGTGTGTGTGTGTGCGTGCTACAATATAGTAAGTTTACACACTTGTTTTGGTTAACCACCCCCACCCCATCCCCGCCTTCCCACTTCTTTCTCTAATTAAATCTTTCCACTCCAAAGAGCATTACTGCTATTGCAGAGAACATGGGTTTGATTCCCAGAATCCACTTGGCAGCTTACAGCCATAATAACACCAGTTCTAGGGAATCCAGTAGCTCCTTCTGGCCTCTACCTATACCAGACACACACACCATACACTTAGATAAATGCAGGCAAAACATTTGTACACATAAACTAAAAACTAAATCTTAAGAAACAAAATCCTTTCCATTCAAAGTATTCGCCCTCTCTGCTTCCACTTTATCTTTGTCTTGCTATCCCCTCTCCCTTAAGGGGGTGTGCATGCACGCATGCACACTTGCACACACACACACACACACACACACAGAGAGAGAGAGAGAGAGAGAGAGAGAGAGAGAGAGAGAGAGAGAGAGAGAGAGGAGACTCCTAGCTTCCTGGCTTCCACAAGCACTCCAAGGTAAGCACGCATAACTAAAGAATGAAAGCTAAGAGCCATGTGTAAGAATGTAATAGCATCTGTCTTCTTTCTGGACCTGAGTAACACTACATATTTTTTCCAGTTTCATATGTTTGCCTATGAATAAAATTCGTAAGTATATATGCTCCGTTAAAAAAAAAAAAAAAACATTTCAGGATAGCCAGGGCTACCCAGAGAAACTGTCTTAAAAATAAACAAACAGCTACCAAATCCACGAGCAGTCCAACCAATGCTGAAACCCTAGTTTTGCAGACTTCTGGGGTTTTAATCATCTTAATCTGTTTCTCTTTCTTTTCATCTTTTCACTTCTTTCCTGCCTTCATCAGCTCCAGAGCCTTTCTCACCACAGATGTCAGCGTTATCCTCCTCACCTCTCCCTTCCCACTGCAGTCCTTGTCCTCTTACCCTTCTCAGGTTCCCCCTCACCTTATCACCACATCACCCTTCTGCAGCCCAGCCAGGACCTTCCTGTCCTCTCAAAGTCAGCGGGGGAGGGGCTTAAAGGCACTCAGGTTAGTCCTAGTTACACAGAGATGGGCTTTTCGACAGCTGGTCTCTTTCAAAAACTCCAAGGTACTATTCTCTGCTTCCCTGTAAGTTCAGATGTGGGAGATTCTCAAATTTTGCTGTTAACCTGTCCAGACCCTTCAAAACTCCTACTGCCTCTGAGCTCAAGCTTTTTCAATTCAGCTAGTGGGGAGTTTTGGAACTGAAATTAAGCCTACACTTAACAAAAGAAGGAACTCTTCATTCACAATCAGTCACTAACCTTTCAGCTTCCCGTCACTTGATTTGAACTGTCTAGACCAAGTCCTGGGAGAGTTGCTTAGATCCTGCCTTATGGTAGATTCCCCTCTCCATGTTCATGTTTTCCTCATCACTTCTCTTCAGATTTAATTTTCCTTGAGGCAAGAGTGGAGAAGGGAGAGATGTACTAGCTAGGCTCCTGCCTCACACACTCACCACTTAGCTCCACTCTCAGAATTTCTCGTCCCAAAGACATAAAGATGAACTCACATCCAACCCTGTCTTAGATACCTTTCTATTGCTATAAGGTAGACATGACCACGGCAACTTGTTTAAAAAAAAAAAAAGCATTTAATTTGGGGTTCACGGGTTCACAGTTTCAGAGGTTGAGTCTGTGACCATCATGGTGGGAGCATATTGGGAGGCAGGCATGGTGGACAGGCAGTCATGCTATGGCTCTGGAACAGTAGCTAAGCACTTAAATACTGACTGAAAGCTCAAAGCCCACCCCCAGTGACACACCTCCTCCAACAGGTCCACACCTCTTAATCCTTCCCAAACAGTTCCACAAGTATTCAAATATATGAGCCTGTAGGGCCCATTCTCATTAAATCACAACAAACCCCCTGTGGCCCTACTAGGGGCATCAGATAGGGTCTGTGGAAAAGTTATAAACCCTTTACCACCACTCTGGGTTCCAACAACCCAAGACCACTATTTTCTACTCTTGCTGAACTGACACCACCCAGAGTCTCTCGGCCACAGCCTGGAATGAGGGAACCCTTCTATCTCTTTTCATTAACTTTGTTTTCTTCCTTCATGCTATTGCCCATGGATGGAAAGATTCACCCCCTCCACTGTCAAGCAACACATACATATGACAAGCCACATCACTCCCCTGAATATTACTTCTGCTCTGAAGCCAGGTCAAGCAAAAGGTATTGATCACTGAAGACTGTCAGCTACTAACTTGTACAGGAATTTATTGACTTAAAAGATAAGGTCCAACAGTAGCTGTCTGCTTGCTACTGGGAACCAGTAGCTGCTTAGCCCATGGGGCTGGAACCTCAGCAGTCCCAATGTGGTCCTGAGGAGAACCCATCCCAACAAGAAGCAGCAGAGGTAGCAACAGGATAGCTGGACTCACAAACAGTACTCATGAACTTAAGAATAGAAGAGAAGAACTTGTAAACAGGGTACATGAGCTCACAGCTGAGCTGTGAAGGCAAGCAGGTAAAAAGCAAGAGCTTTACCTCAGACCTTCAGTCTGGGCCATCTACACTTAGATGGTTTTTCCATCTCATTTACTATGAGCAAGCGAACCCCTCTTAGGCAACAGAGGTTAACCTAATCGACATAACCCTCACAGGTGTACCCAGAGCTTGCCACATGATACTAGATCCTGTCAGGTTGAAAATGTTAACCATCTCAAGGGTCATACACATTCCAAAAGGGCACAGTGGTGGCTATTCTTGGTTGTCAACTTAACTACGTCTGGAATTGACTAAAACCTGAGTGGCTGGATATGCCTGTGAGGGCTATTCTTAATTAAGTCATCTGAAGTGGGAAGACCCACTTTTAATCCAGATCTTCTAAGGTGGGGAGATCCACTTTAATCTAAAGTCAGTCTATTTAAATGACATGGAAGGAGGAAGTTTGCTCTCTTTGTCTGCTAGCTCTTGTTGGCAGGTCCATCCCTTCACTGAAGCAAAGCCTGTAAGACATTGTTGTTGGGACAGGGTTTCCTGTGTAGCCCAAGCTATCCTGGGACTCACTCTGTTAGACCAGGCTGGCCTTCAACTCCAGGTCTTCAGATCCAAGTGTCTATGTCTCCAAAGTGCTGGGATTCACCACCTGGCTCTGTGAGTCATTCTAATAAATCGTGTGTGTGTGTGTGTGTGTGTGTGTGTGTGTATCACACATGTGTATGTATACACATATAGACAAGAGGGAAGGAGAAAGAGATTCATTCTACAAGTTCTGTCCCTCTGAGAACCCTGACTAATAAAGCTACTGACTGCTTTAGTAACCTTTTTGTTCTCTTTTGGGGTCACACACACAAATAAGTGAACCACTACAATGGGCAACATTCTTCTACGCCTGCTGGCTGCCCTGGGGCTGTTTCGTCCACCCTTGTGTAGGGAGTCTTTTGCTCTCAAGTGCTGGCATCTGACCTGTGCCCTTTTAGATCTGTTGCTAATTTGGTCTCTGCACTGGGCAGTCCGAAGGAAGCCGGGGCTCCAAGTAAAGACTTCAGTGATCTTCCCTCATGGCAAAAATGTGTGCTCTGTTATTGGAAGAAATGTTCTTGGCCTAAGCAAGCTCTGATTTAATCTAATTATATTATGTGCTCTTTTAATCTACTACTCCAGATCCCTGAGCATTGCTGTACTCGGTCATGTGTCATCTTGACATTAATCTGGCTCATTCCATGTTGATGAAGGCTGACAGTGTGAAGTGGGTGGCAACAGCTCATTGTCTACATGAGTGTTCCTGGACTCCAACAAAAACGAATGCTCCTCCAGTCTACTCTGGGTGACTCTATGGGACGAGAGTCTACCAGATGTCAGAGTATCTGACTCCTTGAAAGCTGATGGCCTCACAGGTAGTCTCAACAGGGGTCAATGCTCTTTCTGGTGGAATGAACTCCAGCTCCTTACAAGAGGCACCAAGGGCATGCTCACCCTGCCTCTTGACCTGTCCACACTGCTTGGTATTGAAGCTTTCTAAGGCATATAAAGTGAGATGTCTGGCCTACTAGTGACCCTCTAGGAAGGAATTTCCACTAAGCAGGACATCTTACTGCCCTGAACACTTCTTAACATTGATTCTCACTTGTCCACCAAAAGAAGCCTTTGAGCCATATGTCGTAGCACTTACCTGTAATCCCATATTTGGGAGGTAGGTGAAGGAGGATAGGGAGTTCTAGATTATCCTTGGCTATGTAGCAAGTTCATGTTTGAGGTTAGCCTCGGCTGCATGAGACCCTTGCCTCCCAGGAAACAAGCAAGCAAACAAACCACAGGCAAATTTCCCCAAGCTCACACTCAGCCTTTCCCCTGTGCTTGCCTTCTTCCCAATCACCTCTTCCTCCTCACCTCCATTAACCCCATGCTTAAAGATGCTACTAAAAATGTCTTTTAGTAAACTCCAATTCTGCTACATTTAAAGAAAAGAAGAAAAAAAAAAAAAGGTGAGCCCCACGTGCAACACTCCACCGCCCCTGGGTGCTGGCTGGGGTTCTGGTTGGGTGCGGCCTCTTGGTACAGCCTTGCCCTGGAATGTCACCTCACACAGATGAAGAGCCCTGGGTCCTCTGACTGACTGTTAGTCCACAAGCAGAGTTTTCTTCATTTCCCTGGGTCTTAGCAGGCCTTCGTCTTCAAGGTTCTCCTTACCCTCTCTTCTGCTCTTCCTTTCTCCCTTTTTTTTTTCTTTTTTGTCCCTTCATGGGAAAAAGAATATTTGTAAACCCCAATTTAAGACATAAATAAAAAAGCAAAAACAATAAGCCTCTAATCAAATGAGGCCTAAATGAGCACTGGAAGACTTGTATCTGTCTCTACTAAAGTTAATAATTTACTCCATGTCTCTCTGTGCATGCTTGGCTTCCACAGAGGATCTTTAACATGGGATGCAACTTCTTCAGAGACCTTCAGTTCCCAGGAGGCATGTGGACATCGTGGGGACTGAGGAGGGGCAGGTAGATGCTGGCGAGCCAATGGAATACCTGGGGTTCCAGGTCAAACCTGTGACTCATGAAGTAAGGAGGTATGAGGGGGGCTGCTATGAGCATCGATTAAATGAAGGAAGTTCCTTCTTTTGAAACAATTTTAAACTGTTATTTTAAAAACTATATGAAATAAAGTTTATCATCTAAATGAGGGTAGGTGTGCCTTCAGTCTCAGCACATAGGAGGTAGAGGCAGAAAGATCAGGGCTGAAAGGTCAGCCTACATGAGACCCTGTCTCAAAAAGACCAAGTAATTACTAATAGTAATTAATAATTAATAATAATAATAATATAGCAGTAGCACTATTTGGCTACTGGGGATACAGCAGTATAACACTTACCCAAAAAGTCCTAAATTCAATGCTGAGAACAGCCAAAAATAAAAAGTAATGTGTTGTTCTCCCCACACACCCCCTTTTTTAAAAGAGTCTCACTATGTAGTCCTGACTGGTCTGCAATGTACTATGTAGCTGAGGCTGGCCTCATATTCAAAAGAGATTAGCCTGCCACTGCCTCTTGAGTGCTAGAATTAAAGATGTGCCCAGGCATACTTGGTCTTGTTTGGCTTTTGAGACAAGGCCTCATTAAGTCCCACCTGGCCTCAAACTCTCCGTGTAGTCAACGATAATCTTGAATTTACACTGGAAAATGGAAGCAGTCTGGAAAGTAACTAGACAGGGCCTATGTATATGCAGCACAGGATGACCTGGTAGCTTGCTTTGGCCTACAGAGTGCTGGGACTAAAGGGGTATCCCACTGGGCTTGACTGCCTCTATTTAAAGGTTGGACAACATTCCATTGAGCCCGTGGACCATCTTTCTCTGAACCACTCATCCATCAATGGGTACATGGCTTGACCCCACACCTCTTGGCCACTGGGGATAATATTGAACCCACTGCATTCTTCTCAAAATATACTCTGAGGTGGAATCACTGGATCCCAGAGATCCTTTGAGCCTAACCTAACCCCCTCCCCCAGGCTACAGAAAGTTCATAGTTTCTGTTGGTTGGTTGGTTTACCCCTGACTCCTGTCCCTCACCCAGCCTGGGTTTCTCTCTGTGGCTCTCTGAATGTCTTCAAACTCACTCTGTAAACCAGGCTGACCCTGATCTCCTAACTCTGCCTGCCTCTGCCTCCCTAGTGCTGGGATTAAAGGCATGCACCATCTGTTTCTTATCCTAAACTACACCTATAGCTGTGCTAAGGCATGTACAGACGTCCCTTCACCGCCTATGAGAATAAGGATCAGGAGTAAACCCTGCCTGCTTCTCAGGAAGATTCAGCTTTGCCTCAGGGTATTGCACCCACTCAACCTGGCATGTTCTGGGCATCATCCTTATGATGGACCCTCAAAGACAAGGCTCTCCCAGCCTGCCCTAATAACTTGAGACACCAAACAGGTCATGAACCAATGGTGCCCCGATATTTCCTAGGCAATAGTCATCCCAGGATTCCAGGTCTTGGTACCCCACTGACTCCCTGAAAGTCAGGCGAGAGGATAGAGCACAGCACTGAAGCCACTCTGTGACTTTGTTCCCACGTCAGTGGGCTCATGATGTCAGAAGGCCAAATCCAGACCCTGCACCAGGCTACGTGTTTCCAGTTCCACCCCAGAGTATATCCCAGTCCAGCTGGCTCTTCGGGACAGGAGTGACAGATAGGTCCTGACGACAAGAGCAGAAAGTGGTCCGTGCAGCACAGGACACAAATCCTCACCCTGGGAAAAGCAGCTTCCAACCTCACCCCCCCAAACCCCCAGAGGCTGGCCTAGCCACACCCTGCCACTTCTCTCCAGGCAGCAGGGCTTCCTTTCCAGAGTAGGAGGGGTGGGGTTGGGGAGGAGCCTGGGAATTAGGGACAGACACTGAGCTTTTCAAGCAAGAACTGTTCCCCATCTACTGCCATCCCTCCACTAGCCCCAGCTATGCAGGGAGCCTGGGTGCTGCTGCTGCTGCTGCTGCTGGGTCTCAGGCTACAGTTGTCCTTTGGTGTCATTCCAGGTAAGGAGGCTCCCCTAACTGCTTGTCCCCACTCATAAATACAGCCTTCCACTGACACCTGCCTCCGGTCTCTTCTTTGACCAGTGGAGGAAGAGAACCCAGCATTCTGGAACCAGAAGGCAAAGGAGGCCCTAGATGTTGCCAAGAAGCTGAAGCCCATTCAGACATCAGCCAAGAACCTCATTATCTTCTTAGGGGATGGTGAGTGCATGAAGCCTGGCCACCCTGGGGTCCTCAAGCTCCAGGCACCCAAGGCCACTGACGGTTCAGGAAAGTCTGGGAGCTCAGGCCTGACCAGGTTCTGTTCCTTTAGGGATGGGGGTGCCCACAGTGACAGCCACCAGGATACTAAAGGGACAGCTGGGTGGTCATCTAGGACCTGAGACACCCCTGGCCATGGACCACTTCCCATTCACAGCTCTGTCCAAGGTGAGTACTGGAACACACAGCTAGGATGGGAAATGGCTGGAGGGGGAAGAACCCAGAAGAACTGGAGCCCAGGTTAGCAACCAGGACAGCGTAGACCCAGGAAGCAGGGACTAATGTCAACCAGTAGCACCCAGCTGAGAGTGTCTCTGTCCCCAGACATACAACGTGGACAGACAGGTCCCAGACAGTGCAGGCACAGCCACCGCCTATCTCTGTGGGGTCAAAGCCAACTACAAGACCATCGGTGTGAGCGCGGCTGCTCGATTCAACCAGTGCAACAGCACATTTGGCAACGAGGTCTTCTCAGTGATGCACCGTGCAAAGAAAGCAGGTGAGCCAGGCATGAAGGTACACACCATTACTCCCAGCAGTTGGGAGACAGAGGCAGGCAGATCTGACTTCAAGGCCAGTCTGGTCTATATAGTGAGTTCCAGGCCAGCCAGAGCTACATAGCAAGGACTTATGCAAAAACAAACAAACAAACAAACAAACAAACACAAGTGGGTCGGGGCCAGGCTAAGGAGCTAGAGCAGGCTTGGAGCAGTAGGTGGCCCACCTGATCCCTGTCATGTCTAGGGAAGTCTGTGGGAGTGGTGACCACCACGTCGGTGCAGCATGCCTCTCCAGCCGGCACCTACGCACACACAGTGAACTGTGACTGGTACTCAGATGCACACATGGCCACTGCTGCACTACAGGAGGGCTGCAAGGACATCGCCATGCAGCTCATCTCCAACATGGACATTGATGTGAGCCCCAAGAGCAAGGGAGGAGGGGTGCATTGAGATGTCACTCACTGCAGTATGGGCAGCCAACTGCCTGAGCTTGCTCTGAGGAATGGGTAGGAGGAGGAGATAGAAGAATCCCACTTCCTCCTGTCCTGACCTTCTGATTATAGGTGATCCTTGGTGGGGGCCGCAAGTTCATGTTTCCCAAGGGGACACCAGACCCTGAGTATTCCGGCAACAGAGCTCAGTCTGGAACCAGGCTGGATGGACAGAATCTGGTGCAGAAGTGGCTGGCAAAGCACCAGGTGACAGGGACACCAGGGTATGGGGCCAGCAAGCATAGGACAGCGCCTTACACCTCAAAGGTATGCGCTAAGACTGGCTGTGTCCCTGCAGGGCGCCCGGTATGTTTGGAACCGCACAGAGCTCATTCAGGCCTCCCAGGACTCAGCAGTGACTCACCTCATGGGTAATTGTCCAGTTCCTACCAGGCCATTTTCAGTAGGACTTCACAGGACATCCATGTAAGTGTCAACACAGCCTGGGATCCCTGTGTTTCTGTGTCCCCCAGGCCTCTTTGAACCTAATGACATGAAATACGACATCTACCGAGACCCTACTCAGGATCCCTCCCTGGCCGAGATGACAGAGGTGGCTGTGCACATGCTCAGTAGGAACCCCAAAGGTTTCTATCTCTTTGTGGAAGGTGAGTGGTCCTGCCTAGTAGAGAGGAGGGAGAGGAAGAAGAAGAGGGAAGAAGGAAGAGGAGGAAGAGGGAGGAGGAGGGGGGAGGGGGGAGGGTAGGAGGAGGGGGGGGGGGGAAGGAGGAGGGGGGGGGGGGAGGGAAGGAGGAGGAGGAGGGGAGGGGAAGGAGGAGACAGGGGTCTAGCACAGGCTCAAACATCTCCCCATCTCTGGTTTCCTGCAGGGGGCCGCATTGACCATGGCCACCATGAATCTATAGCCTATCGTGCACTGACTGAGGCTGTCATGTTCGACTCAGCTGTTGACAAGGCAGACAAGCTCACCAGTGAGAAGGACACAATGATCCTTGTCACTGCTGACCACTCTCATGTCTTCTCTTTCGGTGGCTATGTACCTCGAGGGACCTCTATCTTTGGTAGGCCAAGGATAAGGAAAATGGATCAAATATATCGGTCACATAGCAGGAACTTCTCTCGGCCTGAGTTTCCTTGTCTGTCAAATGTGTATAGATAGGCCAGTTGTCAGGCAAAGGTGAGCATTTGGGTCTGTATTGGCTCCACACCAGGACAGTGGCAAAGTGTCTCACCTACCCCGTCCCCTCCCCCTCCCCCTCCCTCTCCCTCTCCTTCCCCCTTCCTCCCTTTCCCTCTTCCTCTCCCTCTTCCTTTCCCTTTCTCTCCCCCTCTCCCTCTCCCTGCAGGACTGGGGGCCTCCTTCAATGCACTGGATGGCAGACCTTTTACCTCAATCCTATATGGCAACGGTCCTGGCTATAAACTTGAGAAAGGTACCCGGCCAGATGTCACTGACAAAGAGAGTCGTAAGTTCTGTGTAGTAAGTACTCTTGAAGTCGAGGGTAGAGGATACTAGTGTCAAAGGCCTTCTGTCCTAAATACTTGTTCCCCTAGGTGACCCCAAGTACCGGCAGCAAGCAGCTGTACCCCTGTCGTCAGAGACCCACAGTGGGGAGGACGTGGCCATATTCGCGCGTGGCCCGCAGGCGCACCTGGTGCACGGAGTGCAGGAACAGAACTACATCGCTCACGTCATGGCCTTCGCAGGCTGCCTGGAGCCCTACACCGACTGCGGCCTGGCGCCCCCTACTGGTCGGAGCAGTGCAGTGAGCCCAGGCTACATCTCGACCTTGTGCCTTTTGGCAGGGACAATGTTGATGCTGTTGGTGTCAGCTGAACCCTGACTACCTGAGCTTACTGGACTCTACTACACTGTCCCACAGCTGCCCCTGTGTTCCAGGCTGTGGTGGTTTGAATATGGTTGGCCCAGGGAGTGGCACTATTAGGAGGTATGGCCTTGTAGAAGGAAGTGTGTCACCATGAGGGTGGGCAATGAGATCCTCTTCCTAACCACATGGCAGCTGATCTTCTAGCAGCCTTCAAGTGAAGATATAGAACTCTCAGCTCTACCTGTCCATGCCTGCCTGGATGCTGCCATGCTCCTGCCTTGATGATAATGGACATCTGAACCTGTAAGCCAGTCCCAATTAAATGTTGTCCTTCTAAGAGTTGCCTTGGTCATGGTGTCGGTTCTCGGCAGTAAAACTCTGTGACACTGGCTATCGTTCTCCTCCAGACTCCTCCTGTCCCTCTGGTTCCCTGTGTCTTGGCTTCAGGTTTCTGGTCTCACACATAACTCAGTTGCAAGTCCTGCTACTCACCATGGACTCTAACAACAAGCCTCAGTGTTACAACCAGCCTCAGCCTAACAGGATACCCAGCAGCCAAGGGACTGCCACGCTGGTGTCTGTCACACTGATGTCGGCTCCCAGAAAATGTGACACCATGCATTCAGTCACAGCCTGTGCCTGAGGGCCATGTAGGTACTTGGTGTCCCCACAGGACAAGGACTGAACAATAGTGTGCTGGCTTTTCTTGGCTTTGGTGTCCACAGCACACCCAACAGAGCCTGGAGAGGCCGATGTAGCTGGCAATGGCTCTTTGACAGTCCTCAGCTACCACCATTGGCCTCAAACTCATGATCTTCCGGCAACCTCCCAGGTGTCATAATGACATGTATGTGCCTCTGTGCCCGGCTTGCACATTAATGTCCAAGCAAAGGATGCCTCCTTCATTCTCCTGGGAGACTTTGCAATAATAAAGTGAACCATTACCGGCATAATGCCAGCAGTGCTTTGCCAAACGGAAAGCTGGGCGCTCGGGTGGAGTGAGAAATGGAGTCTGAGTGAGTGAGGAGGAGGGGTATTGAAAATCCCAGACACAAGCAGCCTTTACAGGGCTGAGTCATGGCTTCCGGGTTCCACCTCCTGCAGTGAGCTTCAGGTTTGCAAGGACCAAATAGCTTAGCCACACTCAGCTCAGTTCTTGCATAAGGCCCCACCCCCTTAGCCGGCTGCAGAGGTAGAGCAGGTAACATACCAAGGCCAGAAGTATAAAAAGGCCCAGGCACACAGAAGAATGTATTTCAGGCTCCAACTAGGAAACTGGCTAAGGGGTCAGGGCCAGTAGTTAGTTTCCCATCTCCCTATAGGGTCCACTCTAGACTCACGGAGACAGCCTCAGAGTTGACCTTCTTGTCCCCGGATGGGCGGAGACCAGTCAGCTCTCCCCAAGGTGGTCAAGGCAGATACCTATGGTCACACTTGCCCCAGAAATCACCCATGCTCTCTAACTTACCATCC
Source organism: Rattus rattus (assembly GCF_011064425.1). Classification (NCBI taxonomy): domain Eukaryota; kingdom Metazoa; phylum Chordata; class Mammalia; order Rodentia; family Muridae; genus Rattus; species Rattus rattus. The sequence continues at coordinate 159,213,720 of NC_046157.1, forward strand.
CGGAGGATCCTACCCTTCCCAGGCTCTTACAGCACAGCAGTGAACACTAACATGCAACCAGGGGATCTGGATTCATGATCTAGTGCTCCCACCTGCCTCCTACAGAGATGGAGATTCAAAGGTCACCAAGTAGACAGCCCTAGGATGCTGCTGGTGGAGGGTCCATGAGGCAAGGAGCTGGGAGCCAGAAGCAGGGGGCCTGCAACCTCACCTGCAGGGTGTGGAGGGTGAGAGGGGACACCTGCTGCACATACTTCATAGCTACCAACATCCTTGTCCTCAGAGAAGCCCCTCTGGAAGATCTAGGCCTGTAACTTTAATCTTTTCCAAGGCTAATATTTTTCTTTTTTTTTTTTTTTATTAACTTGAATATTTCTTATATACATTTCGAGTGTTATTCCCTTTCCCGGTTTCCGGGCAAACATCCCCTAATCCCTCCCCCTCCCCTTCTTTATGGGTGTTCCCCTCCCCATCCTACCCCCATTGCCACCCTCCCCGCAACAATCTAGTTCACTGGGGGTTCAGTCTTAGCAGGACCCAGGGCTTCCCCTTCCACTGGTGCTCTTACTAGGATATTCAATGCTACCTATGAGGTCAGAGTCCAGGGTCAGTCCATGTATAGCCTTTAGGTAGTGGCTTAGTCCCTGGAAGCTCTGGTTGCTTGGCATTGTTGTTCATAAGGGGTCTCGAGCCCCTTTGAGCTCTTCCAGTCCTTTCTCTGATTCCTTCAACGGGGGTCCTCCAAGGCTACTTTTAATGATGATTCTTAAATGCTTTAAACTCCCTTTTAGCCTACCATCCACCAGAGGTAGTGCAAAAGAAAGGATACCAGTTTAGAAATGGTTCTTTGGAGCAACTCCCGTCTGCCTTGTCAGAAGTGGCAGCTCAAGCCACTCGCAAATGCTTCACGGATATCCCAGCAGTTCAGTTCAGTGGAGTCAGGACAGCAAACACGAATCAGCAGCAACAACATCACCTAGCAGAGACAGCCAGACCTCAGCCTGAGAACAAGTCAGCAGGAGGGACCAGGGTCGACAGGAAACGTTCTCAGCTGTGACTCTCCCGGCAAAGATCAGTGAAGTCTCGAGACCAACAAGCATTTAGCAATGCACCAACAAGCATTCAGCTATGCAAGCAAGCCAAGCTCAGCCTCCTTCACTGACCTTTGAGTCCTATCTACATCCCTTCCAAACATCACGTGTCCTCCACAGGTCTTGCCTCAGCATGTGAGTCTATCTCAGCCGATGTCACTCTACCAATCAACCCTGGTCTGCGGAAGCAGCAAGAAGCCACAACATATCCCCAGAAAACTTTTTAGCAAGTTTCTCTCTATGGAGTCCCAACAAATGGAGCTCAACTACCAATGTAAGACAGACCAATACATTTGAGTCGTTAGCAAAGCAACGAATCCTTCATCACGTGCCCTTTCATGTACTTGCTTTAACAGAACATCCTTTCTCCTGCGTCTGAACATTCCTTTACAAGTCTGCCTTAGCCTTTCACCTGAGTCCACTTCAATGAAACATTCCTTCGCTTGTTTGCCTTAGCAAAACCCCAGCCAACACAAGTGACTTTCCAAAGAACCCTTAAGTTTCCACTTCATGGCTTGAACCTTCTCAAAGGTCATGTCGGAAGAGGGATCAGAAAGAAGCAACAAGAACACACCAGAAAGCCAGGGTGGTGGTGACATGAGCCTTTAATCCCAGCACTTGAATGGCAGAGGCAGGCAGATCTCTAAATTCAAGACCAGCCTGGTTTACTGCATGAGATCCAAGACACCCCAGGCTACACAAAAAACAAACAAACAAAAACAAAAAAAAACCCACTGTTATGGAAAGCAAAACAGCAAAAACCCCACCAGAGTCCAGATGCACAGAAGCTCTGGTTGATCCCTGGGGCACCATCCCCTGAATCAGCCTTCTTTTCCACACCTTCTACTGCCCACCAGGTCTAGGGTGCATTGCAGGGTGCTAAGTGTCTACGGCTGCTCTAGCATCACTGTTGTATGTAGAGTCTGCTCTGCATGGAGTGGAGAGCAGGCTGGCCCTAGTCTGCTCCAGTTCCCATCAGTAATCTACCAGCCCTGGTAGCTCACTTCTGTCAGTCAGCAGAGGCTCGCTCCAGCTGCAGAATGTAGCTCCTGAGCCTTCTACTCCTTAGCAATGGTCCTTAGCAGGCTAAGCAGGTGACCCACAAACACCCTGTAGGTGCCTGGGCCCTGCACTAGGATAAGCTCCCACAGGCATGGAAAGGACTTAAGTAATGGGACACCAACAAACATATAGTAAAAAACCTACCACCTGGGGTCTTCCCTTTCTGGAGCCCACCCTTCCCTGAAGGCCCAACCCAGAAACCCCTCATGCTGAGCTAAGTACAAGTTTCTCTCAAACAGAGTGTCTTTGTCAGTTTAGGGAGAGACAGGGATCCAGGGTAAAAGGAACGGAGGCGTCCCCATGCCCTGACACACATACAGACTCACAACCTCCCTGTAAGCTGAAAACAGTTCCACTGTGTGTATTCACTGGTGAGGTGTGTTTGTTTGGTTTCCAGTTTTGGTTGAACTCCCCATCTACTGAGAGCGGAGGTCACAAGTGTATACTGCCACACCTGGTTCTGGGGCCTATACCTGACCCCACAGCGGATCAAAGCATCAGTGGAAGGGCTGTGACTAGTGTCCCCACGTCAGGTGCCTCAGACATAAGGTGGGCACAGAGATCCAGGTGGCTCCTAGAGGCTGGGTTGTCTATAGCCTTTAGAGTCCAAAGTTCAAAGTCTCTTCTGAGCTTCATCCAATCACTTAACCGTAATCCCCAAAGCAAGACAGGAAACCAGCTGGGCAGACTCCAGACTCTGCATCTCCATGTCTGATGTCAAAGCGGTCTTCACATCTCCAACTCCTTTTTCATCTGTGGCGACTGCAACAAACTTCTTTCTCCTGGGCCGGTCCCACTCCCAGTTAGCAGCTTTCCTCAGCTGGAATCCCAAGGCTCTAGCATCTGGGACATGTTGGGGTCTCCAAGTCAACTTCAGCTTCACAGCTTCTTGTTCCAATGAGAGTCACACATGATCTTCTGGGCTCCTCCTAAGGGCTTGGGTCACTTCTCCAGCTCTGCCCTCTGTAGCACTCTAGGCTCTGGTTGACTCCACTCCACTGCTGCTGCTCTCTGTCAGGTCGATGGCTAGATCACTCAGCCCCACCTTCACCTATGTTTGTTCTGGGAATCTAAAGTGGGTACTCACGGTACTACAGAACCATAATACATGCCTAGCCCTTGATTTTGAAGTGTTCATTCTACTGTAGGTAAAATGCCACCAAACAGCATACTGCGGTGTGAGTGTGTGTGCCTGTGTGTGCGTGTGCGTGTGTGTGTAAGAGTCAGTGGACATAGGAACCTTAACTGTTGTACTATTTGAAGAAGTTGCCACAGCCACCTCAAACCCCATCACACCTCCTCCAAACCCCTCCATGGTCAGCAGCTATGAAAACCAAAGGAAGACCACACCCCACACACAGGGCTGAAGGCTGTGATGGACCCCTATACATTTCCAGGCAAGTTCTCCCTGGAGCATAAATTGAGCTCAATCTCAGTCTCCCGCTGCCTCAGCTTCCTGAGTCTTGGGAAAGTACAGGTGTGTGGTTCTACATGCAGTGGCCCCCAGCAAGAGTGGTCTTGCTCTGTAAGCTAGGCTGACCAGGAACTCACCATGAAGTCTAGGCTGCCTCCGGCTCCCGTGGGCTGCAGTTCGGGCTTCAGTTCAGGCATGAGCTACCACACCTGCCGTCATCAATAGTTCTTAGCTGTGGCACTTTCTTTTACATTGATTTATTACTTATACTCTCTGTGTGCATGGGCATCTGGGCCATAGCCACCTGAGAGTGCAGGTCAGAGGTCAAAGGTCAGAGGTCTCAGGAGTTTACTCTCATCTTCACCATGTGAGTTCTAGGGATGGAACTCAGGGCTTTAGGTTCAGGCAGGTGGCTTACTCCGGACTATCTTGCTGGCTCTGTAACATACTTTGACTCTTTTGTGGTTTCATTTTTGTTTGTTTTTCGAGACAGGGTTTCTCTGTCCTGGTTGTCCTGGAACTGACTCTGTAGACGAGGTTAGCCTTAAACTCAGAGATCTGCCTGCTTCTGCCTTCCAAGTGATGGAACTGTTGTGTGCCACTGCCAAGCTCTGTAACGTTTTTAAGTTAAGGAACATGCATTTTTATACATGTTACCATATGCTTACCCAAACTGTAAACACACATTTCGTATGCACTGGGAAAGACTGACCAAATCCAAATGGCTTGCTGTGAGGTATTACCGACTTCTGTGGCTTGCTGCATAGTTTTATGCCAACTGGACACAAACTAGAGTCTTGTGAGAGAAGGGAATCTCAGTTGAGAAAACACTTACATAACATTGGGCTGTAGGCAAGCCTGTAAGGGCATTTCCTTAGCGATTAATGAGGGAGGCCAGCTCATTGTTAGTGGGGCTTCCCCTGTGCTGGTGGTCTGTTCTGTAACAAGCAGGCTGACCAAGCCATGGGGAATAAGTCATGGGGAGCAAACCAGTAAGCAGCACCCCTTCGTGGTTTCTGCATCAGCGCCCGCTGCCAGGGTCCTGCCCCTCATGAGATCCTGTCCTCACTGCTTTTTGAGGATGGACTGTTATATGGAACCATAAGTGAAATAAACCCTTTCCTCCTCCATTTGTTTGTTTGTTTATTTATTTATTTATTTAGTGGTCTGAAGCTAAATTCCAAGGTATGTTTCACATTTAATAAACATGCTATTGTTCATTTTTTGCTGCTGCATAGCTTGCTATTTATGGAAATACCCCCAGTCACGGTTTTTCTGTGTAGCCATGGCTGTCCTTGAACTTGCTCTATAGACTGGTCTAGAACTCACAGAAATCCACCTGCCTCTGCCTAACAAAGGGATTAAAGGGGTGTGCCACCGCCGCCCAGCTGGAAATACTCTTTTTATCTTTGCCCCACTGATAAAATTCTGCCACTGTTTCCAATGTTTGGCTATTTAAAGAAGGTCGCTTTGGCTGGGTGGTGGTGATACACACCTTTAATCCTAGCCCTCCAGGAATCTCTGATCTACAGTGGGAGTTCCAGGGGTAGCCAAGGATATGCAGAGAAACCCTATCTCAAAAACAAAAGGAAAGGAAACAAAAACATTACTTCGACCCGACTGATACGTGCAACCTGGGTTCCCAGAATGCACATGGCCTGTCTGATGATGCTCTCTAGACTTTCTCTTTACGCTCCTATGTCTACAGGGTGGGACTCACTGTGCTTCTCAAGTGCCTGGCAAGTCTGCTGTATGGGGGTGTAGGCTTTGATTTTTCAAAACTTACTTTAATAAGAGTTCTTAAACACATTGACCTTCCTTCTGGCCCACCACCCTCCAGAGGTTGTGGAAAGAGAAGGTTAATACGGCCAAGGCTATGTGGACCTGTTTAATAATAGTTCTTTGGGAGCGACTCCAATCTTCAATGTCAGGATATCAGCAGTTCATTTCACACGAATCAGGACCAGCAGCTTGATCCACTCACAAACACCATTCATGAACCAGCAACGGGAGTTCGGCCCAGTGGAAATCACAAGGCTCTGCCAATAAGCCTTGAGTCTGCAGGGACTGCAAGAAGCCACTGGCCGCAATATCACGAGACGTTCTTTGGTGAGTTTCTCTCTCCAAAGTCACGGCAAATGATGATCAGCAAAGAAGGCAAGGGGAACCAATGCCACAGAATCAGCAGCAAAGACCAGCATCAGCAAAGCCCACGGAAGACCCACAAGGGGTGGCAAGGTGAACCAATACCACCCTGTGGTCCACTGTCCGTTGGGCTCAACTTATACCCTTTCCAAATATCATCTGTCCTCTTAAGTGTCCACTCCAGCAAAACATCACACACCTTTTGTCCAGGCAGCTTCCAGAAAAACACCACATGGCACTACCGAGTCTCCAAAGAAACCAGAAATTCCCACTTCATGAGGGTGCTTATTCTGCTTAGGTTGGGCACCTTTCCCCATGTCCCTGGAAGGATGTAGGAATTCTTAAGGAAAAAGCAGACAAGAGGACACCGAACCCAAGGACACCTTGGGAGGAAGGGACAGAGACTGCAACAGATTTGAACACAGCCAGCCAGACTGCACTCATCTGCATGTGATGGCTAGCTGTGGACAAGCTCCCATGGGGCTGGGGGCACCTTCTAGCTCACATGAGCTTGGCCAACAGAAACTCCTCACTACACTGTCTGCACGAGGATGTCCTCGCCCCACCCCCCACTCGCTGCTGCCCTAGGGCTGGTACCCTACAGGGGACAGTGTGGGAGGAGGGAACAAGAAACTTTGCAGAATTAGTGTTTCAGGTGGGCAGGAATTCCAGAGGCTCCAACCCGAAGTACAGTGCCCTGCAGGGAACTCCCTAATTCCAGTGAGGAAAGTGAGGGCTGACTAGGGCAGGGCTGAAGTGTGGAAGGACAGACACTCTTCCCTATACTGGATAGACTAGAGTGGGTGGGACTTTAACCACTTCGTGGCTGGAGGGAAAGATTTTATAACTATGTTCCTGAAGACACTTTCAATGTCTTGGCAAGTCTTCTAAACTTGAATGTTGGGTTGAGCTCTTGTTTTGTGCGTGTGTGTGTGTGTGTGTGTGTGTGTGTGTACACTTGTGTGTTTCTCTGTAGCTCTGGCTGCCCTAGAACTGGCTCTATAGACCAGGCTAACCTCCCCCTCCACTGTTTCTCTAATGAAGCAGAAATTGGGCAAGAAAAGCAAAGACAAAAGAACCAGGCTATCAATGAAGACCTACTATGCATCAGACTGAGTGCCCAGTGCTTTTCTGCTTTTAACTAGAAGTCTCAAACATGCAGCCTGGCGTGTGTGCAGAACGAGGAGGAAGGGGTCTAGCTACCTGGTTATGTGACCATGGTTTCGAAAGGTGGTAGCTGCTTGGAACCTCTCCCTTCCCTCACAAATAACAGAGGCCAAGCATCAGGCCTTTGTTGTAGCCTATGAAGACCTCTAGCTCCTGAACTGGCTCTGCCCTGGCTCTCCCAAACAGGCAAGACACCTGGGGAATTGATTGGCATAATAGAGAGACTGCGTTCTATGGCCCTGGACTACCATGTGTTCCAGGAGGTCAAATACTTGAGTGTGGCATCTGGGGAGCCCAAAGGACCTTACTGTCTCCGCTCTGGGACACAAAATGTTCCCACTGGTGTTGGCTATCTGAGTCTACCCCTGGCCTGAATGCAAGGTTTCTTATTCCTACTTCCTACTGACCAACCTGTCATCGACCGGTGCCAGGACTTCATGTTCACGGGATGGCTGCAGTGACATTCCATCGCTGACACATCTCACCTCATGATTTTGAGAGGCTGGCCCTCTACTGCCATACAACTGTGTTAGTGTACCCACCTACAGGTCCACCCAAGGACCACTCTTCTAGCTGCTGTAGACAAACAGGTACTGACATTGTGTAACAATCGGCTTTATTGTCCCCAGAAGAAAGGAGGGTCCGGGAAGGTAAGAAGTGCTTGACATTTTATGGTAGCCAGACACAGCAGGAGGCACCTAGAATTCCAGATTTGGGGAAGCTGAGGTTAAGATGGTGGACTGAAATCTAGACTAGGCAAGACCCTGTCTCAAAAAAACTACAGGGGAAAAAGTGCCAGGAAGCCCTGTGGGTGGAGGAGGCCTCATACTAAGATACAGTTGCAGGACCGACAAACCAAGTTAGCTCTGAGATTACAAATGGGGTTCCAAAAAAAAAAAAAAACGAGGGCCAGTTGGAGCCCAGAAAACAGTACTGGCAGAAGGTGCTGAGCAAGTCAGCTATGGGACAGTGTAGTAGATAGAGTCCAGTGAGCTCAGGTAGTCAGGGTTCAGCTGACACCATCAGCATCAACATTGTCCCTGCCAACAGGCACAACAAGGTCGAGATGTAGCCTGGGCTCACTGCACTGCTCCGACCAGCAGGGGGCGCCAGGCCGCAGTCGGTGTAGGGCTCCAGGCAGCCTGCGAAGGCCATGACGTGAGCGATGTAGTTCTGTTCCTGCACTCCGTGCACCAGGTGCGCCTGCGGGCCACGCGCGAATATGGCCACGTCCTCCCCACTGTGGGTCTCTGACGACAGGGGTACAGCCGCCTGCTGCTGGTACGTGGGGTTGCCTGTCAAGAACGGGTGTTCAGAGTAGATCCTCCACCTCCGTGAGCACTCTCAGCCCCGTGTTGACAACCCCACACTGAACTTACTGCTCTCTTCCTCGGTGACATCAGCCCGGATGCCATTATTGAGCTTGTAGCCAGGACCATTGCCGTATAGGATCGAGGTAAAGGATTTGCCATCCCCAGCCTTGAAGGGAGCCAGCCCTGTAGGGAGAGGGGTTGACCTGTTTTTCAAACTGAGCTGCCTCTGAAGCACTTTTTGTCACCAGATCCCTGCGAGGCAACAATATCTGACACTGCCTGCCCCGTGCCTACCAAAAATGGAGGCCTCTCTCTGTGTGTAACCACCAAAAGAGAAGACATGAGAGTGGTCGGCGGTGACAATGATCATCGTGTCCTTCTCACTGGTGAGCTTGTCTGCCTTGTCAACAGCTGAGTCGAACATGACAGCCTCAGTCAGTGCACGATAGGCGACAGCTTCATGGTGACCATGGTCGATGCGGCCCCCTGCAGGAAACCAGAGATGGGGAGATGTTTGAGCCAGTGCTAGACCCCTGTCTCCTCTTCCTCCTCCTGCCCTTCCTCCCCTCCTCCTCCTCGGCTTCCTCCTCCTCTCATTCCTGCCAGGCAGGACCACTCACCTTCCACAAAGAGATAGAAGCCTTTGGGGTTCCTGCTGAGCATGTGCACGGCCACCTCTGTCATCTCGGCCAGGGAGGGATCCTGAGTAGGGTCTCGGTCGATGTCGTATTTCATGTCATTAGGTTCAAAGAGGCCTGGAGAATAAGAAAATCGATGGTGACTACTAGACCGCACACTAGGGACACACACACACACACACACACACACACACACACACACACACACACACAAGAAATGCAAGTTATTACCCATGAGGTGTGTCACAGATCTGTTGAGGGAGGCTTGGATGAGCTCTGTGCGGTTCCAAACATACCGGGCGCCCTGCGGGGACACAGCCAGTCTACTAAGCACATACCTTGAAACGCACAGCCCTCACTAATTCTTGCTCTGCCCTTTGCCGTGGCCCCACCCCCCACCCCCACCCCACACCTGGTGTTTTGCCAGCCACTCCTGAACTAGATTGCGTCCATCCAGCCTGGTTCCAGCTTGCTGAGGGTCAGTCGGATATTCCTGGTCTGGTGTTCCCTTAGGAAACATGAACTTGCGGCCACCACCGAGGATCACCTATAATCAGAGGGACCCGACTGATGCTCTGTTCCCTCCTGGCAACATCTGGTCCCAGCAGGTCTGAGGGAAGGGACTCCTGGGCTGCCCATGCCCAACCCACCACTCAGATACCCAGGAGGACTCAGAGCTCAGACTGTAGGTCTGAGTGACTTTTCTCCAGCCCTCCTCTCTTGCCTAGAACTCACATCAATGTCGGTGTTGGAGACAAGCTGTATAGAGATGTCCTTGCAGCCCTCCTGTAGTGCAGCAGTGGACATGTGTGCATCGGAGTACCAGTTACGGTTCACAGTGTGTGCGTAGGTGCCGGCTGGAGAGGCATGCTGCACCGACGTGGTGGTCACCACTCCCACAGACTTCCCTGTAGAAAGTCACGTGAATCACCCAGAACCCCCCCCCCAGGTCTGTCCAGGTCTTTCCACCCTGTCCCAACCTACCTGCTTTCTTAGCACGGTGCATTACCGAGACGACCTCATTACCCCACGTTGTGTTGCACTGATTAAAGCGTGCAGCTGCACTCAAGCCAATGACCTTCATATTGGTTTTGACCCCGCAGAGAAAGGCCGTGCCTGTGCCTGCGCTGTCCGGGACCTGCTTGTCTGTGTTGTATGTCTGGGGAGAGACACTCAGCTCAACTCTACTGCTGGATATTAGTCCTCGTCTCTTCCTGCAATTCTGGATTCTCCCCAACCACCTTCCTGTTATCCCAGCTCTTGCCACCCTGTGGCGATTCACCTTGGACAGAGCCATGTGTGGGAAGCGGTCCATGGCTAGTGGCGTCTCAGGTCCCAGATGGCCTTGCTGCTGTCCCTTTAGTATCCGGGTAGCCGTTACTGTGGACACCCCCATCCCTGAAGGAACAGAATGTGGCCAGGACTAATCCCCTAAGGCCCACCAGGGGCCTCGGGTGCCTGGGGTGTGAGGCTCCCAGGGTTGCCAGGCCTCACTCACTCACCGTCCCCCATGAGGATGATGAGGTTCTTGGCTGACGTCTGAATGGGCTGCAGCTTCTTGGCAGCCTCCAGGGCCTCGGCTGCCTTTCGGTTCCAGAATGCTGGGTTCTCCTCCTCCACTGGTGAAGAAAAGAACAGAGGCAGGGTCAGACTGAAGATCCATGAGTGCAAAAACGAGCGACACCTGAAGGAGTCTCATTACCTGGGACGAGGCTCAGGGACATCTGGAGGCTGAGGCCCAGCAGCAGCAAGCAGCAGGCTCCCCACATTGCTATGGTGGAGTACTGGTCTGTGAGGATGGCGGATGGGGACTCTGCAACACCACAACACTAGCTGAGGCCCTCACTAGCTCCTCTTAAATACGGGAAGACAGTTCCTGCCTCTCCCTGATCCTTAGGCACTACCTTGGCCCCACCCTACCCTGTGACCTGAAGCTTGTCTGACTGTAAGGAGTTGGCAGGGTATGGAAGCCCAGGCCGACGACGTCCTGAATCTGCGGCTGTGGGTGGGTCCCAGACATCTCCCCACGTTAGGTGGGAGGCTGGAGACAGCTACTGTCTGAGGGAAGAGACAAAATCGTATGCTGCAGTGGTCTCCGGCCCTCCCATGAGCATCTGTCTCTCTTTTGTTCCAGTGAGTCTTGCCCCCAATTGCCTGTCCCCTGACTCAGGGCAGGTATGGTATCCAAGAGCATTGGCCAGGAGGAAAGTTGAATTGGAAAGATGGGGTTGATGGGTCCTGGAGAACTTCATTTGTACCACAGCTACTTTTGAGTGTGCTTGAATGCAAATTGGTCTGGAGGCTGTGCAAGATGCTGAGCTAAGCCAGGCAAGGCCTGGGTCTTCCTCAGGAGCAGGTGGGCTTTACCCTTGTTTGATGTTGACTCATATTCTCGTGGGCAGGTAGAGGGATCCCAGCATGAGTGCTCTGCACAGACCCTGAGCACTGTAGGTGTTGCCTAGGATACGAAACTGTAAGCTTCCTGTAGTCTGGGGGTAGTCTAAGCTCACAGTCGCTAAGAGGTGCGGGCTCAGACTATGTGCCCATTGACGGCTAAGTGGATCAGAGAAATGTGATCCAGATAGGTGTGGTGGTTCAAGGTCATAAGCCAAGTCTTCTGAGTCATGGCAGGGAGATTTAAGGCTAGCCTGTGCTACAAAGAAAATATATTGACCCAACAGCAAGCAAATAGCTGGGCAAGCCTTTAATCATAGTACTTAAGGGGCAGAGGCAGGCAGATCTCTATGAGTTCAAGGCCAGCCTAGTCTACACAGTGAGTTCAGGACGTCCAAAGTTACACAGAATAACCCTGTCTTAAACTCCACTCCTCCAAACAAACAAAAACAGTAACAATAAAAACAAAACGACAAAAACCTAAGTCCATCAAGCCAGACTTGGTGGCACATTCCTTTAATTCCATCAGTTAAGAGGCAGGGGCGGGTGTATCTCTGAGTTCAAGGCCAGCCTGGTCTACAAAGTGATTCCCAGGGCAGGTGGGGCAACAGAAAGACTATCTCAAATAAATAAATAAATAAATAAATAAATAAATAAATAAATAAATAAGGTAAGTGAGCTTGGGATATGCCACACATGAATTACATATCTGATAAACCCATAAACCAGAAAGTGTGTGTGTGTGTGTGTGTGTGTGTGTGTGTGTGTGTGTGTAATCCCAGCACTTGATATGAATACATATCTTGCGTGATCACACACACCTTTAATCCCAGCACTCAAGAGACAGAGGCAAATGGAGCTCCGTGAGTTTGAGGCCAGAGTGGCCTACAAATGGAATTCCAGGTCAGCCAAGGCTACACGGAGAAACCCTGCCTCAAAAAACCAAGAGGGGAGGCAGGAGAAATAGTAGTTCAAGGTCTTTTTTTTTTGTAGAGAAGCATAAGACCATGTCTCAAAAAACAAAACAGAAAATGAAAAAGAGGTATCCCACACTGGCAGCCAGCTTCTGAAATCCTAGCTGTGGGGAGGGGAAGCAGAGAGGCATGTTTGGAGGACAGCCTGGGCTATGAAAGAGCTTGCTTCAAAAACCCAAACTGGGGCTGGGCAGGGTGGTGTACACCTTTAATCCCAGCACTCTAAAGCCAGCATCTCAATCCCACACTGGGGAGTTAGAGGCGGAAACAAGCCTGGTCTCCACAGTAAGATACTATTTCAAAACAGACAGACAGACAAACAAGCAAACATAAACCTCTCCTCACTTAAGCTCTACTCACCAAGGCCCTCCCACAGCCACCTCCTTCTGTACTCACTCTCACCACACCTGGCCACAAGGCTGCTCCCCAAATCCAGGGCATTTTCACTTGCTGCCCTGAGCACCTGCCGGCCCCACTAAGCCCCTACTATGCTTGCTGTGGCCTGGAGAAGCTGCCTCTACATTTATTATGGTCCTGCGGAGAGCCAGCATGATGCCCTGCGCCCATGGGCCCCGGCACTCAAGGCTGAGGTGGAATGGTCACTGTGTTCATAAGCTTTAGACTAGCCTAGGCAACATAGTGAGCTCCAGGCTATCCTGGGCTATGTATCTCTCGAGACACTGCTTCATTAGTAATAATAATAAAGAGTACTGTTCTGGCAGACTGCTCCCCTGGGATGTAGATTACGGAAATGAGACATAAGGGAGAGCCAAATTGACCCTGGGCCATATTAGGTCCTTGAAAGGCACTGCCTTGTTGTTTTGAGACAAGGTCTCACTATGTAGCCCTGGCTGGCCTAAAACTGGCTATGGAGACCAGGCTGGCCTTGAACTCACAGAGAATTCAGCTGCCTCTTCCACCCCATTATGCACATGCACAGGAGTATTGAGCGACTGTGGGGGAGGGCAGTGCTTCCTCCAAGAAGGCACCTCGGGGACTCTCACCTTTCTCTCAAGGGAGCTTCCCCAGGAACAGTGAGATCGTCTTGCCTCCTGGCGATGAAAGATTGTTTCGTTTTTTGCGTCTTTTCCTAGGTGTCACATTCAGCAGACTTAATGTGATCAAGTTCCAAGCCCACAGAACCAACAGGGCTTTGGTTGGCTGGTATGAAGGAACAAAGTACCTGGGCACTGGGGTGGGTTGTGTCTAGAAGTCACCTCAGGCCCCACCCTCTTGTCACTTGTGGTAGGGCATCTCTTCTCTCAGGTCATGTCTGCGTATACATTTAAGGAACCAGGGGGAAAGGCTCAGCCATTCTCATGGTCCTCCTACCTTCCTGACTGGAGGGCCACCAAGGAAGTCTGTCACACATGACTAGTGCTGCTCCACTGAGCGGTTAGGGACAATATGTTCTGCCTGTGGGTGGACCAAAAGGAGTGCTCACCACAGAGCAGTGGGTCTCAGGCTTAGTTAGGAGTTACCTGAAGATTCTTTGTGTCATAGCAAGAGTGAAGCCCACAGAAGATGAAGGGGCCCCGGAGCATAGATACCTTAATTACTACTGTGAGCACGTGGGCCAATGTCACTGACTGCCCTCCGCCAGCTGCGGAATGAGGCTCAGGACATGAACAGCATGGCCATATTCTTTTTCACTGGCTGAACCACACAAACACTTGCTATTGTATGCTAGTGCCATTGTTGTTTGTGAGAACTCCCCAAGAGAATCTAAGAGGGGGATGGTACTGGGAGGGAAGCTAGGAGGAGCTGGGCTCAGGTAGAGCACTGGAGGAGATAAATAATTTCCCTGGAGTAATCACAGGGTTTAGTCAAGCCTTGGAAGCCATAATATCTACCACGTAAGCAAGGAGGTCAGAGGGAGAGACCAGGGTCTCTACGGAGATGGTGTTATGGGGGCAGAGGATTCCATGTTCCCTTAAACCCAGGGACGGAAGAGCCTCTGTCTAGGACCCTGGTGTTACACAGGGTGTCCTAGGAGCATCTGCTTAGCCCCTTATGGGCAGAAGTTGGGAAGCAGAAGCCCCAGGGAGGTGAGCAGTAGGATCTGGGGGCTGCCAGGGCTGAGACAGGACAGGACATAGAGATTGGGTCAACCTGCTCTCTGTGTCCCAGATCTCTATGTCAAAGTCTAACCATCCCTCAGCAAGGCGTCATCTCCATGTACAACACAGAAACTCTGAGGCCACTGCAGATCGGTTCTCATATGAAGGACACCCATTCCTGATGGACAGGCAACCGGAGGAAGGTCCTGGAACTCTGGGTCACCTTCTCAGGTACGTTCAAAGTTCTCCAGATGCTCTCCATCCTTCCTTTCCTGCCCTCAGCCCTCAGTGGAAGTGGCTGCGGGACCAGATCTTCCAAGAGCATTTCTCTGAGGATGAGGAGGTGTTGCTAGCTATGAAGTATCTGCAACAGGTGTTCCCGCCCATCCTCCACACCCCCGGGTGAGGCTGAGGATCTCCAATACCTGCACTCCCAGCTCCTTGCCTCAGGGCCCCTCCACAACATCCTAGAGCTGTCTACGTAGTGACCTGTGGATTCCCAGTCCCTGCTAAAGCCATGTCTCAGGAGACAGGTGGGGGCACTGCAGTTGGGAAACCAGATGCCCCTGGCCACACTGGGCACATGCTCACTGCTGCCTTGTGAGAAGTTGGGAAGCCTGGGGGTCCTCCTGAGTTGCCCCTGCTTCCTGGGATGGGGAGTCTGGGTGTTTTCCAAGGCAGGTGTGACCACAGCTATATGCCCTGACCACCTTGGGGAGAGCTGACTGGTCTCTGCCCACCTTGAGAAGGAGAACAATGAAGAATCCTAGGAAGTGGAAGCAAGTCTGCCTGGGCCAGGCCAACTGCCACTGTCACAAGTTGGCCTCCACCTATGTTGTTCTCTGTGGTTTCCAAGTCCAGGCTCAGCTTGGGTCTTTGTCTTCCCTGCAGCCTCACGTCTCTTTGCTGCACCCTCCTTGCCCTCTCTCTCCAGTCAGCTCAGTGGTAGGGCCTTAGGCCAGGGCTGGGCTATGTAGCCGAGCTGTCTGGCCCTCTGGAGACCTGCAGCTTTTGATCAGAAGGCAGAGCCTGGCGGTTGTGTGTGACTCACTCTGCTTTGTCTATTTTCATTCAGCCGTCCACTCCTCAGGTGGCCTCTCTCTGACCTCCTAATCTCCACTACCCACCTCTCCACCTGTCCTCCGTACCCCAGAAGTCCAGGGATTTTCTTACTAAAAACTACTGGAGGCATTACCTTATATAAGCATTTAATTTTGTTGTTGTTGTGTCTCTTCAAGGACTGGGGACAAGAGTCGGTAATATTCTTGGTCCGGTTTCTATATGCAGCCTGAGATGGACCAGGGGTGGGGGCCCAAGGCTGCTCTGGGCTGCTTGCTTGAGAACCCACAGACTCCTGGACTTTTGAGATTTCCTTTCATGGGAACAAGCTAAGGCCTGAAAATGTGAGTTACTTGGTCCCTGTGAAGGGTGATGGATTGAAGGGGAGTCTGGGACAGCCACAAACTTTAGCTTTCTGGATACTGTTTGGTACCTCCCACTGCAGTTGAGAAGCAGAAGCCCAGAGTTATAAAGCAAATCTCAGAGTATATTCCCAGAGGTGGCCCTTAGAACTGTGGGCCAAGATAATGTTTCAGCATCTGGATAAGAGAACAACCAAGTTGGGGTGCAAAGGCCAGCGTTGAGACCCTTGGGTAGAGAATGATGAACTCAGGACTGACAGGGCACAGGAATCTATGGGGGGTCGTGGGGAGCAACCAGCAGAGGGAGGAGCCCAGTGGGGGACTTGACCATCAGGACACCACCAAGGCTGTCCCGACTAGCAGCAGCATGCTGACCAGCAGCTGCAGGGACAGAAGGACATTGTTCATAGTGATGGCACTGTTCTGGACCGGGGTGGTTGGTCTGTTCTCGTCTGCAGGGGGCGCCAGACCGCAGTCAGCGTAGGGCTCCAGGCAGCCTGCGAAGGCCATGACGTGAGCGATGTAGTTCTGTTCCTGCACTCCGTGCACCAGGTGCGCCTGCGGGCCACGCGCGAATATGGCCACGTCCTCCCCACCGTGGGTCTCTGACGACAGGGGTACCGCTGCTTGCTGCTTGTAGTTGGCATCACCTAGGGAGACAGGGTGTTTAGGGGAGCAGTGTCCATCTGCCCTGGTCTCCTCTGCGAGTGCCCCAAGCTAAGCAGTGTTGTGGTACTTACCACTCTCGGCATCAGTGACATTGGGCCGGTTGCCTGAATTAAGCACATAACCTGGGCCGTTGCCATAGAGAATGGAGGTGTAGGATTTGCCATCCTGGGCATTGAGTGGGGCCAGACCTGTATGGAATAAGGGAGACGTCTTGTCCTCATACTGACTACAGCTTTTGGAGTGTGGGGTGAACTCATTTTGCTTGCTCAATGGTTACATTCTCTACAAGGCCATTTTGTGCCGTTTTGACAGGTGAGGACACTGAGGCACTGTGATATCTGTCCCCATAGATCTGAAGCAACATCACCGGACACTGCCCCTTGGCTTACCAAAGATGGAGGTCCCCCTAAGTGTATAGCCACCAAAAGCAAAGACATGGGAGTGGTCCGCAGTGATGAGCGTTAGCGTGTCCTTCTCATTGGTAAGCTGGCTGGCCTTTTCGATGGCAGAGTCGAACATGACAGCCTCAGTCAGTGCCAGGTGAGCCGTGCCCGCATGGTGGCCTTGGTCAATACGACCTCCTGCAGGAAGCAAGTGATGGGGGAAATGCTTGCGTTTGCTCAGGACCCCTTCCCCCTTCTCTTTTCTGCCCCGCACAACCACTCACCTTCTACAAAGAGGTAGAAGCCTTGTGGATTCCTGCTCAGCAGGCGCACGGCCACCTCTGTCATCTCCGCCAGGGAGGGGTCTGCTGAGACGTTTCGGTTGACATCATATTTCATTTCTGCCGGCTCAAAGAGGCCTGAGGGGCACAGGAATTCACAGTGACAACCAAGTTCGGGGTGGGGGTGCTGCTGGCACACATACAGGCTCCAGCGGAGGCCCTCTGAGAGGTGCCAGGGCAGAACCAGGGTATTACCCATGAGGCGAGTCACTGCTGGGTCCTGGGAGGCCTGCATGAGCTGCTCTAGATTCCAAACATACCGGGTCCCCTGGAGGGACACAGCCAGTCTTAGCACATAGCCAGCCCTGAGAGGCACAGTCGTGCCCTACGCCCTGCCTTGGCCCCTTCCTCGGAACCCACATTACCTGGTATTTTGCCAGCCACTCCTCCACCAAGTTCCGACTATCCAGCCTGACTCCAGACTGGCCAGAGTCACCTGGGTATTCAGGGTCTGGAGTCCCCTTGGGAAACATGAACTTTCGGCCTCCACCAAGGATCACCTTTGGTCAGAGCATACCACAGGTAGACTTAGGGTTTTATGAGCCCCCTAACCCTTCCTGAAAGACAGCTCCTGTGTCCCCACCATGTCTCTGGGATAGGATTCTCCTGGCTGTTCCACACCCACCCCTTACATATGTATACTGCAAGGGACTTGGAGTTCAGGCGGTTTACGCCCGGAACTATGACCAGTCCAAGGTGCACCCCTCGTCCAACCCTCTGGCTGGTTCTTGGAGCTCACATCAATGTCCATGTTGGAAATGAGCTGTGTGGCGATGTCCTTGCAGCCCTCCTGCAGGGCGGAAGAAGGCATGTCTGCATCCGAGTACCAGTCGCGGTTAACCGTGTGCGCGTAGGTGCCGGCTGGAGAGGCGTGCTGCACTCTGGTCGTGGTCACCACGCCCACAGACTTCCCTGCAGATCATAGAAGATCACCCAGTGATCCAGCCCTGCCGTAACCCTGAGGCCCAACGCCAACTCACCTGCTTTCTTTGCACGGTGCATCACTGAGAAGACCTCGTTGCCAAATGTGCTGTTGCACTGGTTGAATCGAGCAGCCGCGCTCACACCGATGGTCTTGTAGTTGGCTTTGACCCCACAGAGATAGGCGGTGGCTGTGCCTGCACTGTCTGGGACCTGTCTGTCCACGTTGTATGTCTGGGGACAGAGACACTCTCAGCTGGGTGCTACTGGTTGACATTAGTCCCTGTTTCCTTGGACATGTCTATGCTGTCCTGGTTGCTAACCTGGGCTCCAGTTCTGGGTTCTTCCCCCTCCAGCCATTTCCCATCCTAGCTATGTGTTCCAGTACTTACTTTGGACAGAGCCGTGAATGGGAAGTGGTCCATGGCCAGGGGTGTCTCAGGTCCTAGATGACCACCCAGCTGTCCCTTTAGTATCCTGGTGGCTGTCACTGTGGGCACCCCCATCCCTAAAGGAACAGAACCTGGTCAGGCCTGAGCTCCCAGACTTTCCTGAACCGTCAGTGGCCTTGGGTACTTGGGGTACAAGGGCTTTAGGGTGGCCATGTCTCACCATCTCCCAGGAAGAGGATGAGGTTCTTGGCCGACGTCTGAATGGGCTGCAGCTTTTTGGCAACATCCAGGGCCTCCTTTGCCTTTTGGTTCCAGAAGACTGGGTTCTCCTCCTCCGCTGGACAAGAGGAGGTATACCCAGGTTAGTCCAGGTGGGGTAGTGGGTTAGTCCATCTGTGGGAGTCAGAAAGGAGCCTTCTTACCTGGGATGACACCAAAGGACAGATGTATCCTGAGACCCAAAAGCAGCAGCAGCACCCAGTCTCCCTGCATGGTTGGGGCTATTGATGGGACGCCCAGCTGGGGAACCAAGGTATCGGCTCCTGCTTAGCCAGCCTGGGCTCAAATCAGAGATGGACTTTGTCCCTGGCTGTAAAGGGTCCTTGTCCCTCCTCTAGATGTAATCACTCTGGCCCCACCCCTGCCCTGTGAACTAAAGTCTGGCTCTCAGGGTGTGGCTAGGTCAGGGGTCCTATGTCTACTACAGGTTGGATGGGAGGCCAGGGGCAACGGATCCTGAAAGAGAACCTCGTCCTGTATGCTGCTGGGACCATCCTCCATTCACGACTGTCTTGTCAGGGATTCCTCGCACCTCCTGAGAGCCAGCTGGAGCTAGGCTCAAAGAAAGTGGGGTTCCAAGCACCCAGCCTAAGCCAGGACCTGGCTTTAGTCCCCCCAGACCCAGGATACCCAGGGAAGCACAGAGAGTCCTCTGATTCCCTACCCTACAACTGTCTTCTCACTAGCCTTGCCCAAGGCCGTGACACACTCAGGATGTGGTCCCAAAGTGACTGCTATAGGGACAATAGTATTGCTGGGACTACCGGGAGGGGAACCTTTAAGACATGGGTCTTCACTTCTCGGTAGTGTACTCAGCCTGCCCTGTAGACCTCAGGCTGGGTGTCTTTTATATGCATTCAGCCTGTGACTGGAGCGGGGCGGCTGTCTTGGGCCATATGTGGCACTGGCTGGAGTTTTCAGAGCTTGTGTTGTATGATTGACCCCTCTTCCCTCAGGCAGGGAGATGGGGCCCAAGCGTAGGTGAGTGTACTATCTACAGGCACCGGGCACACCCAAGCAGCTCTGATAAGAAAGCAGGTTCAAATGTGATTCTACAATCCCACCTCTGAGTGATACCCAGCAGAATTGAAGCCGGGGCTCCATGTGTAGCAGCATATGCCCATAATCCCAGCTCTGGACAGGGGAAGGTGAGGGGATCTGGAAGAAGGGAGGAAAGAAACAACAAAACAAACGTTGTTTGAAAACAAGCCATCTTTAAAAAAAAAAAACTTTTGTAAATGGATGAAAATTTAGAAGCAGGGTCCGTGGGGCTGGGGAGACATCTCAGAGGTTAAGGACGTTTACTGTTCTTATAGAGAACCTATGTCAGGTGACTCACGGCTTCCTGTAACTCCAGCCCCAACGGGACCTAACGCCTCGGGTCTCCACAGGCACCTGAATTCATTCGCACATGCCACACACAGAGACAGGCACATCCACACAATTAAATTTTAAATTAAATAAATTAAACTAAAATGCTTTTTAAAAAACATGATAAAAATAAATAAAAATCAGGGTCTCAGACAAATAGACCTCCGGCTCAAGACGGACAGCCACACCACTGTCGCAGTAGGCAGGAAAAGGGAGCAAGAGCTATGGTTTGGATCTAGTCGCTATGTGTCCCACAAAGGCACAGGTGTTGCAAACTTAGTCCTCAGAGTGTGGCAGTGCTGGGAGGTGGGGGAATTGCTAACAGGTGAAGAGTCGTGATTGGTGGCTAGTTACTGCGGCTGCTGCTCTCTAGAGAGGTGAACGTAGTTCTCCCGGGACCCAGGAGGATGCTGCTTCTGTGAAGTGTAATGAAAGACTAAGACCGACGCCCCTCCCTTTCTGGGTCCCAGCTTCCCGGCGTAAGCCTCCTCTCACGTGTTATAGAACTGTACCGCCATTTGCCCTGTGACGTCACCAAGGGCCTCTTAGCAGAGCAGAGCAGAGCTGGAGCAGCAGGCTGGGGTGGGACAGCTGTCTTGGGCCAGATGTGGCACTGGCTAGATTTTTTGGAGTGGCCCTCAAGCTTATATAAGACTGACCCCTGTTCCCTCAGGCAGGAAGAAAGGGTGAGTGTACTGTTCACCCGGCCCGTGCCAGCGCTCGATCTTGCGAATACTTGAGCTAAGTCACGCTCTTCTCATATGTCACCACTGCAGCTGTTATGTCAAGGGGAAAGACTCTTGTTTTACCAAGCATTTTGGATGGATGAATGGCCAGGCAGAGTGTGCTCCACACACACACAGAAGCTGCCCTCTGCCTTCAAAAGGGAGGAATCTGATCCGAATACATTACATACGTGTATGGAAATGTCACCATGAAACCCACTGTAATGCATAATAAACATGTCAACAAAACCAAACAGAAACAGCACAGCAAAGGGGAAAGGTTCACTGTGCACAGCGGTAACCCAGCCCTCATGAGAGGAAGGCAGAAGTTAGGTGGGTTATGGGTGGTGGGTTATGCACCCCATCCCCTAAGAATAATGCAGCTAGCAACCTCAGACCCTCTTGCAACCTCCACCTATGTCAGGCTATGGGTACGTCCATCACTGAACAGTGATGTACATTTCCTGCTACTAGTAACGATCAAATCCAGGCAGTTCCCATTCAAGTAGATTTCCAAACATATCTAGGTATGAAAAGCAGAAGGGCCCAATTAGTCCGAGTGGGTGTGCATACATGTTCAATAAAACACAGAAATATCAAGAAATATTACAGAACTGTGCTCTCAAGCCATGTTTTTAGGGAGGCTCCGAATTCATCATATTGTATCTATGCATAACTGGGTACTCATACAATTAAAGCCAGATGCATTGTGGGAAGGGACAGGGGTAGCAGGAAAAAGGAATGCATGACTTAATATATCCAAATAAGGAGTGACCCAAAGTACACCCCTTAGTAACTGTGGTGGTTTTAAATGAAAATGGCCCCATACGCTCATAGGGAGTGGCACTATTAGAGGTGTGGCCTTGTTGAAGAAAGTGTGCCACTCAGGGTGGGCTTTGAAGTTTAGAAGCTCAAACCAGGCCCTTTTGGTCTCTCTCTCTCTCTCTCTCTCTCTCTCTCTCTCTCTCTCTCTCTCTCTCTCTCTCTCTCTCTTTCTCTTTTCTCTCTTGCCACCTGCTGATCCAGATATAGAACTCTTGACTCTTTCTCCAGTACCATGCCTATCTGGACACTGTCATGTTTCCTGTCATGATGATAATGGACTGAACTCCTGAAACTATAAGTCAGCCCTAATTAAATATTGTCCTTTGTAAGAGTGGCTGTGGTCTTTGTGTCTTTACAACAGACACCAGAACTAAGACAGTGACTAACTCTTCTTTCTTTGGAACTCCGTAAGAAGTCCTAACAATATCCCTCTTTAATCTCCACTCATTTTACCTTGAATGAACAAAGCTCTCCTGCTCCTTGGGCAAGCCAGCCCCCACGCACAGCGAACAGAGCTGTACAAGTCTATTAAACAGGAGGTTTCCAGGAAGTAAAATTCTTAGAAACAATTAAATCCCAGTCAGGAGATAGAAGCAGGAGGATCAGGTGTCCCGGCCATCCTACCTTGTGTTCAATTAAAGGCAAGTCTATTATACCCTGCCAAGAATCAAAAGCCATTCAGGCATAGGGGCACACAACTTTTATTCCAGTACGGAAGCAAAGGCAGGCAGATTTCTGTGAGTTCAAGGCTAACCTGGTATATATAACAGGTTCCAGGACTACAGAGGTTACAGAGTAAAATCTTGTGTCAAATAAAAGATGACATATAATAGAAAGTTTAGAGGGTAAATTTTATATTGTGAATGTTTTAAAGAATATCTAAACATATTTCAAAGATTAAAGGGGGTAGGCATGGAGGCAGGGGGCTTCCTTGAGTTCTCTCCCCAGCTGGATACACCTTTTCGGCTCAGACCCTTCACCATCTGAGCGACAGACCTAATTCCCAAGTGTCTGCTTGGCCTCCCGGTGTCCTTTGCGGTCCCGCCTTCCCTTGGGCAGAGCCTTCCGGAACCCTCTCCTCTCTACCCCAGAACTGTGCCTGCTGATTCTGAATCCAGAAGCAAGGCCTAGAGGAGTCCTCAGTGCCCACTAATCACCACAGGCAGAGGGTTTGCCCAGCGTGCCCAGCCCCAAGTTCAATCCCCATTACCGAAAAACAAAAGCCATTCAATTACCCCCACTCTGCCTCCTGGGGTGTCCCATTCTCAGGCTGTGTTGGGGTAATACTATTGTTTTTGAGACTCATCAAGAAATATTACAGGGCCTAGGGGTGTAGGGGTATAACAGTTGGTAGATAGTTTATTGCCAAGCATAACCGCTCATGACTGTAACCTTAGAACCCAAGAGGCTGAGGCAGGAGGATTGCCATGAATTCTAGACTAGCCTAAAGGGCTGGGGGAAACATTTCAGTTAGGGTACATGATTGGCATACTGAGGACCTGGGTTGGATCCTCAGCACTAGAAAAATATTTTAATTGGCAAATATTAATTATATGTATATCTTTCTTCTTGGAAAGGAAAATTCTTGACTAAAGGTCAGAGATGACGAGCTACTGGGCAAACTTTAATCAATTAATTAGTTTTATATCAGGCTATAGATTAAAGGACAACACAGTCAGTCCTTGGCCAGGAAGTTTTTAGTGGGGCGCACGCTGCTTTGATGGAAGTTTTGACTTTACTACAGAGTCGTGTGCCACTTTTTAAATTTTGTGTCCTCCTCCTCCTCTCCCTCCTCATCCTTATTCTCATCATCATCAGTGTGTGTGTGTGTGTGTGTGTGTGTGTGTGTGTGTGTGTGTGTGTGTGTGTGTCTGCCTGTCTGTCTGAAGTGTGTGGGTGTGTGGCTGCCACAGCACCCATGTGAAGGCCAAAGGGTGACTTTGAGAAGTTGGTTTTCTCCTGCTCTTCCTGGGACTCTGGGGTGGCGGTTGTGTGGAGCCATTTCACACCCTCTAGAGCCACACGTCATCTTAAAGAAATGAGGTAAAGGCCTTGGAGAGATGGCTCGGAGGCTCAGAGCACCGGCTGATTTTCCAGAGGACCCAGGTCCCATTCGGGGTACCCAGGTGGCAGGCTACAGCCATCTGTAACTCAAGTTCCAGGTGATCCCATACCCTCTCCTGGTCTACCATAGCTACCAGCAACATACATTACACAGATATACATGTAGACGAAGCACACATACACACACACACACACACACATACACACACACACACACACACACACAATAAAATAACAATGAGATGATCTGGTGAGAACCCTATGCATTTAGCCCTTGTCCCCATGACTTTACTATAGACATGGTTTCCATTTCTCCAGTGTGACAGAAGTTTTGGGGTGGGGGGATTGAGTCCCTGCTAAACCTTATCACGTGTACAACTGCTATATACGACTATACCATTGCCTACACACAACTATACAACTTCACTCTGCTCATGGGATCACCCAGCTCCTCTCCAGACTCTTCTGTAACCTTCACCTCTTCCCTGCGCTCCATCGTCTGTCTCCCATAGAGCTAAGATCTGGACCCCCAGCTTCAGAACCTGTTGCTTCTAATAAGTTATGGCTACAAGGCCTAACCACAGACTTCGGAATGGCTTTTTGTCATACAACACGGTCTTCGTTACCAGGACAAGTGGGTGAGAGATATCATAGTCACTGAGCATTTTCTTGCTAAAGCACTTGCTAGAAGGACAGCTAGCCAAGCTGTTTGCTGCTGGCATTGGCCTGTATGAGGAAAGTGGAGGCCAGCGTGCAGGGTCAGTTTTACTTATGAACACATTTCCATTCTGCGCAATGTGTGCCGGCACTGTCCGTGTGATGACGGCACGTCATCAGTTAAGCGACTTCTGGGTTGTCCGTGCAATTAGCTGTGCCATGTCCGCCATTTCCATGCAAGGGACCCTTTTTTTTCCGTCCTGCCAATGTTTCTATACATAACAGCTGAGACGGTGACTCTCTACGTCTGAATACAGTTCAGCAACGAGTCGGGGATTCCTGCCTGAAACACGCCTGCTCTGTGGACGACAGTCACCCTGGGAAGACAGAGGCACAGGAGGCTCTAAGGGAAGCCATGAGAACTACACTAGTTGTTATAAAATGATAACCTTGGACCACAAGGATTAAAAATGTGTTGTTCAGCCCATAGTTCCATGAGAGGTTGCTGGGAAGATGGCCTCACAGAACCTGGAAGCAGGCACGGCAACACATGTCACCGTGGAAACACAGGCAGGGGAATGTCTGTGAATTACAGACTACTCGGTCTACATTGCAAGTTCCAGGACAGCCAGGGCTACAAAGTGAGATGCTGTTTTTAAATTTAAAAAATATCGGGGGGTGAATTTACAGTTGCCTGAGGGTAAGAGTTATGGTTCTGGCAGAATCTTTTGTCTGCCTGTTACCAGGCAGAAAGGGTGAGGGCCCCTCCCTCACTGCCTCTTGACTTCATTTATTTATTTACCTGTTTTTTTGTGTGTGTGTGTGTGTGTGTGTGTGTGTGTGTGTGTGTGTGTGTGTGTGTGAGAGAGAGAGAGAGAGAGAGAGAGAGTTCAATGTCAGAGATCCTGTTGATAACTCTTTCTTTCCTCCTATCATGTGGGTCCCTGTGTCAAACTCAGCCGTGTCAGGCATTCAGGTAAAACTGTGGCAACAAACACTTTCTACTCCCTGAACCATCCTTCCAGCCCCTACATTGTTTTTTTAAGTTCTGTAGTTTTGTCTTTTGAGAGAGCTCAAGCTGACCCAAACCTCACTATGTAGCCTTAGCTGGCCTTGAACTCTTGACAGTCCTCCTGCCTCAGCCTCCCAAGTGTTGCAGGCCAGCACAATTAGAGCAAGGAACAGGCTTTTAAAAATGAAGAAGTAGAGTAGTATTATTAACATTATAATAACGTCAAGTTAGATGGGCATGGTGGCATTTTAGCCTCAGGAGGCAGAGGCAAGTGGATCTCTGTGAGTTGAGGATCAGTTTGGTCTAAACAGTGATTTCCAGACCATGCAGTGTCTCAATAACAACAACAACAACAATGATGATAGTAATACTACTACTACTACTACTACTACTACTACTAATAATAATAATAATAATAACTTCATTTTGTGTAAATGAGTTTGAAGCATGAACCCAGACCTAAAGGTATCCACTCAAATAGCCATGGTAAATGTCACACAGACATTTGGCCCGTTCTCTTGGCCCATGTAATTGAGTCTCGATTACCTCTGAGGGATTTATCCAGCAACAACATGGAGTCTCAGCTCTGAGCACTACTTTATGACACTAACAGACACTCAGTGGAAAGGTTCTTAACCGGCTTTCCTCTGCAGAGAGAATTTAATGAGTGCTGTCGCCAGTCACAGTCTTTGTAGTAGAATCTGGAAAGGCACCGAAGTGACAGATAAACCTCTAATCATGTTTACTGGCCACACCAGAGTCCAAAGGGTCTGACAAATGAATCAGAGCCAGAGTCCCAGTGTCCATAGGGTGATGTCATTTGGCCACTGCCTCTATGACCTGCAGCACTTTACTTTGTAGGGGTTGACATGAGTTCCTCCATTTTGTTTCTGACACCATCACATCTGAATTTGGTGCTGCCCACTGCTTTGTTGCTGTTGTTGGCTATTTCAACAGGTGTGTAACACAGGTGTTTCTCATCCTCCACCACAACCAGCCCAGCTTTCCTGTAAAGCATCTTCTTGTACCTAGACAGGACTGGATATCAGGACACACTACCAGTTACCTACAGTGATCAAAGAATGTTTCTTTTTCTAAAAAAAAAAAAAAAAGATTTACTTATTTATTATATATGAGTACACTGTTGCTGTCTTACAGATGGTTGGGAACCACCATGTGTTTGCTGGGATTTGAACTCAAGACCTCTGGAAGAGCAGTCAGTGCTATTAACCGCTGAGCCAGCTCTCTGGCCCTCATGTTCCATCTACAAAGTCTATGGACACAATCCAGCCCTCTGGGCCCATCTGGGCTCCTGTGTCCACCTCTATGCCTGAGTCACATGACCAGTGACAGTGTCACACCCAGGGATGGTGTGACAGCAATGATTCTGCCGCGGACTTAGAGATGTAGTTCCATTCCTTCCACGAGTGAGTAATCCTTACACAGGGCTCTGATAGGCAGATACTAGGTAAACAGTTAAACAGTGGGATCGGGGAGATGTAGAATCACTGAAGCCTCGACCTATCCAGAGACGCATGACCTTCCCATCCCTGGGATGTAACTTGCCTCCTCTCAGGCCAGGCCTGCCCATGCATTTCTGCAACCAAGGAGGAGACCAGGCCACCCCTCTCTGCTTCCCAGCCTGCTTGATGGAGGGGCTTTTGGGAAAGTCTGTCCCTTAAGCCAGCACTCGAACAACTGGATGCATTGTGCCCTGACTGCGGATCACCACGAAGGAATGCACAGCAACAGAAGCTGGGCCATCTGCAGGCTTTGTGCGATACCCATCGAATCTCCAGGAGCACTTTACACATAATTGTTAAGAACAAGTAAACGAGGTGAATGTAAATGGGATGAACGGTTTATAAATATACCCCTCGCGCTCTGCAGTCAGAGGCTCGCCACTCAAAGGCCAATGTTCAGGGCATGGGAGTTGGCAGGAACCAATCAGGTTTGTTCCAGGGTTGTCAGTCTTGAGAAGAGAGAGTGGCTCTTGTCTCAACCTGAGGGCTCCGGAGTACAGGGAGCTTTTGCAGTGGTTCTCAACCTTCCCGATGCTGCGACCCTTTAATACAGTTCCTCGTGGTGTGGTGAACCCCAGCCATAACATTATTTTTGTCGCTACTTCATAACTGTAATCTGGCTACTGTTATGAAATGTAAGATAAATATCTGATATGCGATCCACCAGAGGGATGAACAGTTGAGAACTGCCGGTTTATAGGGAGGAGACACGGAGGAGGAGGGCTGCCTTCCGAAGCATCTTCCTCATCTAGAGCATGGGCCTCCTTTTTACTCCCTGGTTGGAATGCTGAGGTGGACCTCAGTCTCTGGCAGCTAGTTCCCATATTTCCTTATGTTTTTTCCCCCTGAGACAAAGTCCACATCTGTAACTCGGGTTGGCTTGGAACTCACTGTGGAGCCCAGTCTGGCCTCAAGCATGCAGCATTCCTAGTTTGGCTTCCCAAGTGCTGAGGTTATGGGCATGCACCACCGCTCCCAGGCAGATACAACCTTCAGCATCTACCTAGGGCTCCTCAACAACAAATGCTCAGAAAGGGGTGAAAAGGCCAGGGCAACAGAGGGCACACTTAGACATGTGTAATTTCAAAACCTTCTCAGGCAGCAGTGCCGGCAGGGGGTTCTTGCAGAGGACCAAGCCCCCCTCTTCAGACAGCTCACAGCTAATGGTAATTCCAGTGCCAAGGAATCTAACACCCTCTTCTGGGCTTCTTAGGCACCTGCATTCACATGTACACACACACACACACACACACACACACACACACACACACACACACACACACACACGGGGGAGAGAGAGAGAGAGGGGGAGAGACACACAGAGAGATGGGGGGGAGAGAGAGAGACACACACAGAGAGGGGGGAGAGAGAGAGAGATGGGGGAAGGGGGAGAGAGAGAGATGGGGGGAAGGGAGAGAGAGAGAGAGAGAGAGAGAGAGAGAGAGAGAGAGAGAGAGAATCTTTAAAAAGATGTCCTTCACCAGAGGTATCTGTAATCCCAGTATTCAGGTTACCCAGGCAGGAAGACCAAGAGTTATAAGCCAGCTTGAATAAATAGCAAAAGCCCTGTCTCAAAACACAAACCTTTCTCAGTAACTTGAAACCTTAAGGTCAAGATATACTAAATTAAGTCATATACATTAGACATCTAGGAATTTCTAAAGAAGTTAGGTTTCTAGCCAGGCATCGTGATACATATCTATAGTTCCAAAACTTGGGAAATTGATGCAGGAGAATTTCCTTGAGTTTTGAGTCTTGTCTCAAAAATAAATAATAAAAATGAAATTATAAAGTTTATTTATTAAGCTTAAGTTCGGGGCTTACATATCTTTTATTATATTTCTTTATTTTGGATATGTATGCATACGGGCATGCCTTTGGGCCACAGTGCATGTGTGGAGACCAGAGGACATCTTCCAGGTCTTGGTTATTTCCCCCAATGGATCTCAGGGATCAAACTCAGGTCACTGGACTCAAAAGTATCTTTACCTGCTGAGCTCTCTCCCCGGCCCCTTTTTTATATGATATGGAAAATAGACCAATAAATTTCGATCTGTTAGAAAATTTGTGTTTCCACATTTGAAAATTGTGTTATAGACAAGCGTGGTGGTTCATGTCTACAATCGCAGCATTTGGGAAATGGAGAAAGGAGGATTGATGCATTTGAAACCAGCCTGGTCTATATAGTGAGTTTCAGGCCTGAGTGAGACCTTAAACCCCTTCAAAGAAAGGAAAGGGGTGAAGAGGAGAGGGGGTTTTCTCTTTTAAAGATTTATTCCATCATTATTTATTAATATTTGTAATTCTTTGTATCTCCGTGTGGGTATATACACAAGAGTGCAGGTGCCTAAGGGGCCCAGAGGCATCAGATCCCCTGCAGTTGACTGTGAGTCACCCATGTGTAGATTCTGGGAACCTGGGTCCTTTGCCAGAGCAGAGCTAACTCTTAACTGCTGAGCTATTTTTCCAGCCCCATGGGGAGGAGAATTTCTAATAATGATTAGAAACATGGTGCTAGTCTCCTGAACAACTGTTACACAGAACTAAATATAAGACAGGAAACAGCTCTATATGTGAGGAAAGTATAGAGTCTAAAGATGTTCCCAGAACCTAGAAATCACATTACTTTTTGAGATGGGTTCTTATGCAGCTCATGTGGCCTTAAACTCTCCACATGGCAGAAGATGGCCTTGAACTTCTGATCCTCATGCATTTATATCCTGAATGCTAGGGTTGCAACGGTACAACACCATACCTCTGGGCCAGGAGGGTTCTACTGGCTTATCCACAGCCCTAGTCTAGAGATTGTTTTTAATCCTAAATCATTAATGCATGATAGTAGCTTCTTATGGCTTAAGAACAATAGGAATAGCATTAAGTGTGTATTGTGAACTGACTGGGCCAGGATCCGTTACTGGGGCATAAGCTTGAAAACAGAAAGGAGCTGACCAAGTGAGTGAACAGCCTACCAACTCAGCCACAAGGGATGGAAGGAGGCCTGCAGGGGGCGCTACTGGGCAGCAGCCTCTTGCCATGGAGTAGCGGTACAAGGGGGCTACGTTCATTGGTGTAGTTTTACAAACCGCTTTCCTTCTGTGTGCTCGCATCCTCGCCTTGAGATCTGTGGTCAGAGGGCAGTTGATCTGACCCAGGAGCTGCTGAGTTACCCTTATGGCCAGCGTTACTCTCTTGCACAAATGCCTTGGCTTCATGGTGTGGCCTGGGCCTTATGAGGGACTGGTGCTAGAAAACACGGGTCGGATGAGGAACAAACGCATTGTTCCCCTATGTTCTACTCTCAGTAGATTTCTTTTATTCATAAATGTATTTCATTTTTGTTTTGTTTTGTTTTGTTTTTTTTGATTGCTTGTGTTTTTTTTTTCTCATTCAGTTGGTTTGTTTGTTTGTTTGTTTGTTTGTTTGTTTGTTTTTGAGACAGGGTTTCTCTGTATAGCCCTCTCTGTCCTGGATCTTTCTGTGTAGACCAGGTTGGCCTTGAACTCAAGAGATTTGCCAGACTCTGCCTCACAAGTGCTGGGATTAAGGCATGTGCCACCACTGCCTGGCTTTTGGTATTTCAAAACAGGGTCTTACTATGTAGCCCAGATAGTCTCAAACTTCTTATCCTTCATCCTGAGTGCTAGGATTTTGGGCCTGTGCCACCACATCCATGTTTGGTTTGCTCAGAATAGGAAATTATGAAAGTTTTTAGTTTGTTTGTTTGTTTTTATCTTTTAGGCAGTCAGTCTGGAAATCTAAGATTTAAGATTGTTTTGCATGGTTTTGTGTGTAATGTTTTTCCTCCTTTGAGACAGGGTTTTTCAATTACTCTCTTATGGCTGTCCTGGAACTCACTATATATACCAGATTGGCTTTGAACACACAGAGATCTACCTGCCTCTGCCTCCTGAGTGCTGGGATTGAAGGCCTGAGCAACCACACCTAGCTGGCTTTTGTTTTTGAAATAGAATCTCATGTAGACCAGACTGGCTTTGAACTTGATATTTAGCTGAGGATGACCTTTAACTAAATCTTCCTACTTCTACTGCTGGAGTCACAGAGGTGTGTCGCCATGTGGCGAGACCCCTTCGAAAGATACTTTCATTGGTTTTCTTTTAGAATGGTCCTAGTTGGGCCTGGAGAGATGGCTCAGCAGTTAAGAGCACTGACTGTTCTTCCAGAGGTTCTGAGTTCAATTCCCAGCAACCACATGGTGGTTCACAACCATCTGTGATTGGGATCTGGTGTCCCCTTCTGGTGTGTCTGAAGACAACAACAGTGTACTCACATATATAAAATAAAATGAAAAAAGAAAAGTGGCCAACTGGTTGACCTCCTATAAAATGGCCCTAGTTAATGAAGTGCTTTAAGCTTTTCATCTATTGGACAAACTTCCTCAAGTCAAAGTTTCCCCTTTTAAGGTTCCAATTCTTAACCTCTGTATGTGTGTGTGTGTGTGTGTGTGTGTGTGTGTGTGTGTGTGTGTCTGTGTGTGTGTGTCTGTGTCTGTGTCTGTGTGTCTGTGTGTGCATGCACTCATGTGTGAACACACATGAGCACAATTGTGCATTCTGCAGCACAAGTGTAGAGATCAGAAGCTTACTCTGGGCCATCTGTTCTATCTTTAAGTGGGTCCCAGGGATTGAACTCAGATCATCAGGCTTGGCAGCAGGAGCCCTTACCCACTGAGCCATCTCATCAGCCCCTTGTCTACAATGGATTTTGAGATTTTTTTTTCCAGAGGGTCCCTAAAAGTCCTAAAAACACATATTAGACTTGCACTTGTATGAATGAATTTTTGTATAAATGGAGTTTTGAATGTATTATTAATATATGATCCAAAATTGTATAAAAGTCATAACTCGTAAGTCTGTGTCTTGGTTTTTATTAATAGTCATAATTCTAATGTTACTCTTTTTGGAGACAGGATCTCATTATGTATCCCCGGCTGATCTGGAACTTGCTACAAAGTCAAGGTTGGCCTTGAACTCTTGGTGATCCTCCTACATCTGCCTCCCAAGGTCAGGGGATTCAAACATGAACCATCACACCCAACTGCAATGTTGTAGGCTATAGAATAATGAATGGCTTTCATTGTGAACTATCAGATCATTCTATATCGCTGGCCTTGTTGAGTTCAGTTGCTTTATTCTGTCTTTCTGGATGCTTTCTGCATTCAATTAAAACCCTAAAGTGGTGTCTTCTACGAGGTTGCCGGGAAAGATGAGGTCTCCGAGAAATGTGAATTTTTAATGACTTCAGACTGGAGAAGAATTTCCAGAACTCTATGACAGAAATTGGTGAGTTTATGAAACTGCTAACCCAACGGCAGGGAGAAAAGGAATTGATAAATGTGAGGTTGAATTCATTAATAAAATAGTTTGGGGAGCTAGGCACGGTGATGCATGCCTGTAATCCCAGCACTGAGAGGTGGCAGCGGCTGGATTGTAAGATTGAGGGTTATATGAGATGTAAGCAAGACCCCATCTCAAAAACAGCAACAAAGACAAAATTAAAAATGAAGAAGGCACCAGATGTGGTGACCTACGAGTACTCCTAGCACTCAGGAACCTGACATAGGAGAATTGCCACAAGTTAGAAGCCAGCCTGGGCTACATTGTGAGTTCAAGGCCAGATTACGGACTAAGAGTAAACCACATCTCAAAAGAATGGAAGGAAGGATGGAAAAGAAAATAACACAGCTTCAAGTATCCAGTTATAGTAACAGAAAAGCCACAAATAGAAGGGCTTGCTATGCAAGCATTAGATCAGAGAAGAGAGACAGACTGCTATGGTACGGCTGTGGTTTGTGTATCTCAGGTACCTCTCCAGGTTTCCCAGCTTGAAAGCAATGTGGTCTCTAGTGTGGCCATGGTAAAGGGCAGTGGAACCTTTAAGAGGTAGGACCTAGATACAAGACCCTGGGATCAGTCCTCAGCACTGGGAGGAGAGGAGAGGTCAGAAGTGGGGAAGGAGAGGAGGAGAGGAGAGTTGGGAGGAAGGGGGAGAAGACAGTGGGGGAGGGAGTCATTAATTATATCTGAGAAGCATTCAGGTAGTTCTCAATGGACCTGAGTTACAACTAGAAAAAGGGTTGTTCTGTCTGTCTGTTTGCCTGTTGTCTGTCTTACCTCAGCCCACACTCTGGCTTCTAGTCCAAGGATATGATCTGTTTCTTTGGAATGTGCTTTTTGCTGTCATAGTGCCATAGGTCATAAGGCAAGATAACACTGATACCTTGCCCTCAAACCTCAGAGCCCTGAGCTATCTCTTTTTCTATTTCTTCTTCTCTTCCTCTTTCTTTAGTTGTTCGTTTAAGGTATGATTTATTTTTGTTTGTGTATATAATGTGTGTCTGTTGTGTGTGCATTGTTGTGGGGTGTCCACCATAGAAGGCTGCTTGGACACAGGTTGAAGAAAGTCTTTATTAGCCTACCGTGACTACACCGAGCTTTTGGGATCCCATTATAACCCGAGCCTTTCTTAGGGTGAACTTTAAGCACAAAAACCATATCCTGGGTTGACATACTTCAGTTAGCAAGAACAGGTAGCCAGACTAAGATCTGGGGGGCTGTTACATGTATATATGTATATGTGTGGGGGTACATGGATGCATGAGGGCGTCTTCTGCCTTGAGTAGTCTCTCTTTCTCAATGTTGTGAAAAATATGAAATACTCCACAAATGTGTTCCACCCTCTTTCAGGGGACATGCTAATCGCTGTATCCATACAATTTTAGTATATGCAATGCAGAGCTGACCCTGGGACAAGGCCTCACTTGTCCACAGATGTGTAGTTCAGGTTAGCTGACCTAAGAGCTTTAGTTGATTCTCCTGCCTCTGTCTCCTGTCTCCTCCTAGGAGCCCCTGGGATTATAGACCCATGCACTGTTGTTTGGAATTTTCCTGGGTTCTGGATCGTAAGGCACAGCAACCATTTTGCCACCGGGTTATCTTCCCATCTTATTTTTTATTTTAAGACAAAGTCTCACTCTGAAGTCAACTCCAGTGTAAAACTTTCAGTAATCCTCCTGCCTCATCCTCGCCCCCACCCAAGCACTAGAATTACAGGCATGAGCCTCCACAACTGACTTAAGCCTCTGAAAAGAAATGCCCATAGTTAACTTTTCTTTCCATTAAAAACATAGTTGGGAGCTGGAGAGATGGCTCAGCAGTTAAGGGCACTGACTACTCATCCAAGGACCTGGGTTCAAATCCTCATGGCAGCTCATAACTGTAACTCCAAGATCTGACACTTTCACATAGATATACATGCTGGCAAAACACCAATGAACATAAATGATTTTCTAAAACTCTTATTTATGTTTGTTTATTTTAGTATGCGTTTGTGTGTGTGGTACACATATATGAATGTTCCATGATGCTCATGTGGCCATCAGAGGACAAATTTGATTATTGATTGGTTGATTGATTGTTTGGTTGATTGATTGATTGATTTTGAATCAGTTCTACAACTTTATTGACATTCGGCAGGTTAGCTCTCATCCACATTGACAAACTGTAGATTTCTGGATGCGGTAACAGGCATGGACGTTACCACCGTGTAGAGGATGAATCTCATTCTCATTATGTTTTTCTGGACAAAGGTACTCAGATGAGATACAGAATATTCCTTCTTCCCTCGGCCCAGACAGCCTTATTGAGCCTGGCATCAAGCACACATCTGGACTCCTCATCTCTGTCATGGCAAATTTCCAGATTCCTTTGAGTGCCTGAGAAGCACGCTTCTTGAAGTCCACGCCATGGATGCGCTTGTGAATGTTGATGGTGTATTCTCGGGTCACCACCTGGTTGATAGCAGAACAGCCCTTCTTGCCTTCTTTGCAGGATATATCTAAATTCAGGTGGCAGGGAGGCTTCTGCCCGGCCCAAGTTAACCAGAAAACAACTTTTGAGGGCTGGTTCTCTTCTTCGATGGTGTCTGCCTTGGGAATCTAACTCAGGTCCTCTGGTTTGGTAAAACCTTGATCTTCAGAGCTATCTTGCCGGCACTCTTTGCTTTTGTTTGTTTGTTTGTTTGTTTGTTCTTGAGACAGAGTCTCACAGTGTAACTATGACTGACTTGGAGCTCACTATGTAGACCAGGCTGGCCTCCAACTCATAGAAATCTGCCTGTGTCAGAATCCTGAGTGCTGGGATTAAAGACGTGTGTCCCCACATCCAGGTTTGCATTTTTGAAAGTTGACCGACTTGGTGACAAAAAATAATGTCCTGAAGTGATGGGAAGAGGACTGCCTGACAACTGGCTTTATTTTTCTCCTCCAGTTTTTAGTCTTGTGGTGGTTTGCACCTAAAATGTCCCTCTAAGGCTCACACGTTGAAGGTTGAGTCTCCAGGATAGCAGCATTCAGAGGTGA